>NC_142784.1:28288482-28615982 GCF_988280905.1 Pimephales promelas
TGAGAGTGAATAATTTTCATTTTTGGGTCAACCGTCCCCCTTTCAGGTCAGCTAGCAGTGTGAGGACGTACCAGTGTGTCCTTGTTGCTGTATTGCACCATCCAGCCTTCCTTGATGGCCGTGCTGGAGCGACGTGTGGTCTGCCTGATGGACTGCACTACTCTCATCAGAGGAATATTAGCACTGGAGAGAGACATGAGAGCAGACAGTCAGGACATGTGTTCATGAGGTGTGTGTGACAGGCATACAGTAGAGGTACGCAGAAAGACACAACAAAGCAGCATGAATTACCAGTGAACACTTTGCCAAAAACTTATATCTTAGTGGTCATCAGTTTTTTTCTCAGAGGGAAATATAAAAATTGACCTACACTAAAACAAAAGAATAATCAAATTTTCACACTCGAAGCGAAGGGCTCCATAGATATGCTTTATCTCATTTTAAATTGACCTTTTCATGATTACACATTTTGGTGTGTAAGATTTGCATAAGCCCCAATTTATAGTCCAATTTCAATTATAGGTCTGGCCTATTAACTTTCCCCATCAGCGTTTCTTTTCTTTTAAGTTGCCCGCCAGCATTTTTGATAATTTTTCATAAGATTTTTGATAAGATCTTTTAAACAACACGGTACCTTTTACTCTAGCTTCATACATGCATTCCTTTTTATCAACACTTGAATGTGGGTACATTTCATAAAAACGTACATTTTTAACAAAAAGCTGAGAAAAATCGCAATTTTTTCAAAAACTACAACATGTTTCTGCTCGTTTTTTGCCTTTTGTTTTTAACAATAAGAATATAATAATAATAATAATAATAATAATAAACCCTAAAAAATGAATATATATTAAAAAAAATAATGAACTCTAAAAATAAAAAAAATGTGTGAGAATTTTTAATAACTTCAAGAAATATATTTGATTTCCTGTTTTCTGTTATATTTGATTTTCTGTTGTTATTTAAGTAAAAAAAAAAAAAATCATAAAAGCCCATTATTTCATTTTGGAAACGTGTATAAATGTTTGTCTGCTCGAGTTTTGATCCAGAGATTCTGCCCTCTTTCATAAAATGCACAATAGCGCCCCCTACCATATAACAGTGACAACACTGAAAGCCAGAAAATTCTGTCAATGGCGGGGAAGCGTTGTCTCATAATTGATGGAAAATCCCACATATGGCGTGGAAAGATTTAAATAACCATTAAAAACTTTATTTCCACTATTATCTACTTTATTTTCTTGAATTTGATTTAAAATGAACTCCGACGAGCTGATGGGCAATGGAAAAAGGGAGAAGAATGTGTTAGGAAAAAGACATTTGAACTTGGGTAGGTCAAGCTAATGTCAGCCGCCTAAGGTCCGTTCACATGCCTCGTCTTTAAAGTTAGTTACTTTAAATGTACGGTAGATTTGCTCCAAGATGGAGGAACAGCTGTTTTATTTCTCTTCTGAAATTTAGTAGCATCGTCATGGGGAGCACAAGCTCCCGAGCGCTTTGGAGAGAAAGAGATTTACCATGTGTTTTTAGACGCGACCTGAAAGGCCACTTTCTCTCCATGCTACTGCTCCTGTTATCAGATTGGTTTCTGTTTTAATTTTGTCTAACTCTACCCACCAATGTCGGGTTGAGCCAGTGTAAATAGCCTCTGCCAACAAGGTGTATATATTATGAACAGACCTTAAAGTTGTATTTTTATCTGTGTGTCTAAAACCGGTCTAACTACCTCTGGTCTCCACTGGCTCCATCCTGGCCGCTGTCTGGGGAGAAAGATCCCGGGATACTACAGGCCTCGTCTGAGTCGTCCATCATAGAAGACTTATCAGTTTCAGAAAACTCATTACTGTAGTCCATCGGCACCTCCGCGTCTGTGCTTGGACTTAATATGTCTGAGAGAAAGACAGAGAGGAAAGAGATCAGTCACATACAAGTATAATGAAGTGACAAACAATAATAACATGTTTGCAGAAGCACAGTGCAAATAATCCAAATGTGTAAATGTCCATCATGTCAACAAAGTTTCTCTCACACTCATTACCAAGAGTCTCTCCCAAACAGTCATTTGGGACCTTGTATGCGCATCGCTTGTGGCAGTTGAACTTGCAGTCTAAAAGAAATAAAACAAGTGTTATTGGCAAAATCAAATACAAATTGTATCAAATAAAAATATTAGCAATGCATTTTTTCAATTAACTTCCGACATAATGTGCTACTTTTAAATTAATTTCTTTGGATTTACTCTTTGTGGGCAGTAAATATTTCTGTGCAATGTTCGTCTCTGTAGACTGAGTTTCTATATTACAAACTACACTAGAAATTAAAAAAAATAATAATTTGAAAGAAGTCAAACTTCTGCCTAAACTGCATTTATTTGATTAAAAAAAAAACAGTAAAAAAAAACAGTAATATTGTGAAATAGTATTACAATTTAAAATTGTCTATTTGCAGTGTTAGGGACTACCAAGTAATTAATTACTGTAACTTAATAAGCAGTATAATGTACAGTCAGCCGATCATTATAGCAAAATCAATCTCATTTCCTCGTTGCTACAATATCAGATTGGGTCAATATAGGAATTCAATAATAGATCATAAACAGATGGCATTCCTAACTGTTCTGTATAACCAATTTGTAAAGTCAGGGCAATGTTTTTTGTTTGTTTTTTGGGTGATGTATTGAGCGTGACTGTCAAACCTTTGCACTGGAGTCCCTGGCGGAAGAGTCCTCTCAGCAGTTTCTTGCAGTACTGACACACAGTGGGGCGCGTGTATGAGTGAACGGCGAATGTGTGCGGGACCTTCACTTTAGTCATGAGGATCTTGTCCAGCTGGACGGGCCGCCCGGTGTAAAAGCGCCTGGCCTCACTGGGGGTGCGTGGCTGCAGAGAGACCAACATTATATATTAACACTTTAGATTATGGTTCCCTCGTTAATGAATAACTACACAAGAACCAACGAACAACACAATATTAACAATCTAGTAACTATTATTAACTGACAAGAAACTCTTATTAATGAACTGTAACAGCGAACAGATGAAAGTGGTAGTTCACTATTAACAAATCAGTAACTACTATTTTTTTAATGCTTTCCAGAGAACTACTGAAAAAGTTTCATAATTCATGCAAAACTAATCAATAACCAATGCAGGACAAATGACTAGAACTACATTAGCATTTTAACTCTTCTGTTAATAAAATATCCCCACATCATCACAAACCCTTCACCATGCCTAGAGATTGGCTTGGTTTTATTTCAGTAAGCCTAATAACTGGTTTGATTTGCATTGAAAGATGATCTTATGGAAAGTACCCCATGCCAATCTCTAGGCATGTGGGTATGTGATGGTATGTGATTGTGAGGGGCTATTTTAATTTCAAAGGCCAAGTGAACTTTATCAGTATGCATATTATCCTGGATCCAAGAAATAACTGGCCTTTAAAAATAAAAATTTGCCTGACTATTGGAATTTAACATAGTGATGTCCTGACTTATGCACCCTGTATTTTAAGGAAGAACATTTATTTATTTATTTATTTATGATACATAATTCATTCACAAAGAAAATTGGTGTCCTTAAAGGTTGGATTTTACCTAATTTTTCTAAGGGATTACATCAATTTCCAAAAGATGATTTTTTATTCCTCCTTTATTCACATCACTGTACTGTGTGTGTGTGTGTATATATATACAGTATATATATATATATATATATATATATATATGTATATATGAAGAGTTCAGATGCAAAAGCCTCTAAATGCCATTTGAAATGTTCTTCTTTAATGATGATTTTTATCAAACTTGTATATTTAAGTTCAGTAATTTCACTTAAATAACAATTAATAGGTAATTATCATTGCAATTTAAGTGAAATCACTGAACTTAAATATACAAGCTTCATAAAAATGATCATTCTAGAAGAAAATTTCAAATGGCACTTAGAGGCTTTCGCATCTGAACTCTTCATATATATATAAATCTGAAAAATGTACAATTCTGAACTACAGTGCTACATTTTTATTAAAAAAAATACACTTGAAATCAAGATGTGCACTTTTTAAATGTATTCATTTAGCAGATGCTTCATCTAAAGTGGGGTTTTTTTTCTTTTAATTTGTGCCCTCCTCAACAACTGCTGTTTTTATTGAAAACAGAGAGTATGTTTCTTGATTTAAATTTCGTGGAAACATGAAACCAAGTGTTTGTGTGTCCTGTACCATCTGGGTGTGGGATCGTATGAGGCCGACATCCTCAGACGTCACGCTGCTGTTGATGCTGCTGAGGGACTCTGAGGTGGACAGACGCAGGGACTGACTGCTGGTGAGGGACGTGGTGGACAGCCGCCGCTTCCTCGCCCCGCTGCAGTTATTGGGAATGCTAAAGGCACAGCGTTTGTGGTAATTCAATCCACAGCCTGCAGGGGGAGACAGTGAAAGGGCAAAAATAAGGACACCTATGTCATGCTCATGTCAATATTTGATGGATTTAAAAGTGAGCGAGTTAGGTCATGGGAAATAAGCTAGATAAAAATCACATGACAGCTCACAAATTTTGCTTTGTTTGAATGAACACAAGTATGACCAGTCCCCACCATCGCATTTGAGTCCTTGGCGCACCAGGCCGAAAAGCATCTCGCCGCAGTGATCGCAGAATGCCGGTGCACGATACGAGTGCACGTTTAATGCGTGCGGCCGAATCTGGAAGTCCTCAAATGTGGCAGCAGCTGCGGAATAAGCAACAAAATAAAAACAATTTTGATCAGGAGACATCAATGAAAACAGCTCAAATGTCATTCAAAATGCCACTGTCACGATATGAGGTAAATCCAGCCTTGGTCTGAATCCATGCGAGTTGAAGTCAGAGATACAGCTCTATCAAATCTATTATTTCAACATCCTCTCAAAACACTTCAATGCTGATTACAATTGATCATCCACTTTGGCTCTCGGACATCAGGCTCACAAATAACTGGAGCTCGTGAGTTTCTCTACCAGATAAACAATCAAAATTGTCCGAATGGTACTTTGATATGATCTAGTCAGGTCAGATCTATTCCTTCAATAGAGTGAAAAGCTATCGTTCTGATTTTACCTTTATAGAAAAATGTGGCAAATTTGTCATTTATATCTGTTCGCTATTGTTTCTTTGAAAGGTGCTTTGATATTAAAATGACTCACAAACACAATCTAAACCAGAATACAGAGCCTGTGGATTCATGTTTTAGTGCTTCCTTTGAAAATCAGTTTCTATTTGTTCACAGCATAATAACATCCCCATGTGTTGCTCTGTATGAGTAAATCTTACAATAAAAAAACACATTTTGTGTGACTGTGGTCAAATTATAAAACATGCAGAATTCGTCATAAAGAAAAGGAGTTATTAATTCTCATTAATATAGTAGGTCTTTGTATTATGTCGTATAATAGCATTTGAAGAGTTCAGATGCAAAAGCCTCTAAATGCCATTTGAAATTTTCTTCTAGAATGAAAATTTTTATCAAGCTTGTATATTTAAGTTCAAGGATTTCACTTAAATGGCAATGATAATTACCTATTAATTGTTATTTAAGTGAAATTACTGAACTTAAATGTACAAGTTTGAAAAAAAATCATCATTAAAGAAGAAAATTTCAAATGGCATTTAGAGGCTTTTGCATCTGAACTCTTCATTTATTGATATTCTTAATTAGCCTTGGTTTGTATATTTCAGTTTTCATATTTTTATTTTATTTTGTTTTAGTAATTTTAGCACTATTTTATATCCTCTTTATATTTTTATTACTGTAGCCACATTATTATTATCATCATAATTGGTCAATCATTGGGGAAAAAAAATCATTCAATTAAAATAAGTATGATAATGGGATTCAGATCCAGTCAAATTACATTAGGGGGAAATTAAAAAAAAGGCCAACAGTCACTCATGTCCCAGAAATCATCAAATCTTGATAATAAATTAATTCTACTAGCTTTGTTGCAGCAAATTTGAAGTCCTTTTGGTTTACTCTATGACCCACCGGACAGAACAACCTCCACCAGGTCCCCCTCCTGGATATCCGACACTGCCTTGACCAGCTGCAGGATGTTATTGCTGCTGGTGTCGTGCTTGAAGAGGAGGATCTTGTCATAAATCCCATAAAAGCCACATTCAGGAAACTGGACAAAACAAAGAAAGCGAGATAAATTGATTAGCCTCATTTATGGTGCATATATATATATACTCACTGCACTCCACTCTTGTAATATTTCTCTTTTCCTGTTGTCAGTAACCGTCACTGCACTACAGCAGCTCAACACAACCACAACATCCTTCATAGATTTTTGGCTCATGGTCAAACATGGTGAATCCAGCATTTTGGACTCAGTTACTGGGAATGGTGGTCATCATATTATTGAAGAGCCATCTGTAAAGGTTCCTGATGGTTTAAAATGGGTGGCACTTTAGCAGGTGTACCCATCAGGGAACTCCTCTCTTATTTGTGCAAGTGTTTCACGTCAAGAGGTGTGTGTGTGTGTTGGGGGGGGGGGGGGGGGTGTTTTTTTGCTTCTGCCAGCTGCATTTTTGAAGATTTCCTGTTGTTGCAGAAAAGAGCTTTTAATTCGTGTAGCTCTGCTGAGTCGAGAGCTGCCGTAATTTTCCTGAACGGATTTAGAGGTTTCATGTTGTCTGTGTTGTTTTAGGAGTTTAATAAATAAACATAAAATAAAAAGTTTATTTATTAAACATAAAATGTCATTTTCCTTGAATTTTTGACGGTCAAAAACGTATGTGAAAAATGTATGTTCATACATGTGGGTCAGTTATTCATAGTGAAGTACTGTAACAAGGAGGCAACACGATATACAGCCTAATGTTATTTATAAGCACAAGAAGTAGAATAACTTTTAACTCAGCATTTAACTAATTAATATATTTATTTGCCAAACATTGTGCGGTTTCTTGCCTTTTTCCATTAAACATTCTAGTCATCGAATTTGTCCAAACATATCAATTCTGTCATCATTTACTCACCATATGTTCTTCCAATCATTTTGTGGAACATGAAAGAAGACATTTTAAAGAATAACTGTGCAGTCCATACAATGAAAGTCAATGGGGTCCAATCAGGGTTGCCAGGTCTGCGGAGCAAAACTAGCCAATGGCCAATTAAAAATGGGGGTGTAGAGGGACAAGTAAATGATGACAAAATTATGGCATTAAGAGTGCATCAAATTGTGTTTTGTTTTGTATCACAATGTGTCACAATCAAACCTTTGAAAAGAGGCTGTTATTGAAGAACGGTTTTCTACAAACCTTACTGAATCTGACAGAAAACCAATAGTCCAGAAAACTTTGTACCTCATTATACATGCAAATACAAAGTTTACTTTGGTCAGCGAGAGGGTGAAAACTAGCCTCGCCCTAGTGTAGTGTAGCAACTCTTTGTTGACCTTCGAGCTGGAAAAACCAAACCCTAGTCAGGCCAATCACATCGTGCACGCGGGCTTAACATAACGACGACAGAGATGCGATGGTTCACTGCTACTTAGAATGGCTGCTGCTGCTGGCGAACAGCCCGTCTTTCCATTCGGCTTTGGCCGCGACTCTGGATGATTTAAAGTTAAGCTTTTCTTTGAAACCTGATCAAAGAACTTGAGTCATTTTTTAAAAAAGGAAGATGTGTGAGATCACTTTGACTACGTCACCTTCTTTGTTGCTCTGGTTGGTTGTAGCGCTATCCTATTGCGTGCAGAGGGACTTTGAAAGACAACCGTTTATCCCGTTCCTCATATTGAGCCCTGTCAATGGTGAGTTCCCAGACTTAGGTCTGGCATGCCAGGCTAGGTGAAAACGGTAATATTACATTACCAATGATTTTAGGGCATGAAAACCTTGACTAACATAATTAATGGGCCCACAATGGAAATAAGTTTGTAACTTTCTTGTGTTATCCTCGACAGTTCTGATAAATGTATGATGTCACTGTGATGGCATCTTGTATGCAGTTTTTTTTACAATCAAATCAAAAACTGAAGAAAAAAAAGATCAAAAACGTATGACTAGAACACTTTAAGGACTTTCAATTGCAGCTTGGAGCATTTTCAAAACCATATGCCGACATTGAACCAACAAAAATAATATACATCCAAAGCCTTTTGATCACCAGGTATGTAGAGCAGCAGAAGAACAGCTATTTGATGAAGATCTTGCAGGGGGATTCCTACGCAGAAACCATTTGGGCTAATTAGCATGTGATCTGGCATCGTGGATTCAGTTGGTTGCCTTTCATTTTGGGCTGACAGCTGCGACCGTGGTGAGTTATAAGCCTGAGAGCCAGTCGGGTGTGATACCCGAGCACTTCTGCATTACAGCCGTCGCCTGCCAATCATTGTAGAGTCAAATCCCAATTGGCAGCGAGCAACTACCTGGCAAGAAAAGATTAGCTACCTGAACAAGCCAACTTGGACCGACTTCGAAATGAGAAAGCTGGGCAGAGTCAATAGCATGACATAGGTGCAGTGTTACATATAAAGGATGAAGGAACAACAAGAATGAAAAAAGATATAGCCGCCCCATATCGCTGGTCAAAGGAGTGTGGGACGTGGGGTTGATAATGTCAGTCAAATGCATAGGGCCTTATCGTTGGAGCAAATCTCCTGAATACTTTATAATCCCCCATTGAATTCATGTCATACAACTCAGTGAGCTGGAAGTCATCACAACAGCAGCCTAACTGAAGGGCCCCCTTCTTGTGTCTTTGTGGATGTGCGAGGCGAGCAGCACTGGAGAAAGTCAATGGGATTTTCCACTGGAGAACATGGAATCATGGATGATATCTTTCCCTTGACTTCTATTCATACGCATGCGAATGTGGGAGACAGAAAATACAAGCTCATGCAGATCTGCGGCATTTCAAACTCAAAGTTTAAGTGGTAAACTCGATTCACAGACAACAAAAATTACAGCGGTGAGAAAATATCAGTAAAGAAAGCGTCTGACCATAGTGATGTGAATATTTAGAACTTTATAAAATAGATTGCTTTATAATAGCAGCTTTACACTATCAAACATGATAAAACAGTGTCCGTGTCTCTTTCAATAAGAATTTCAATTTCTATTGAATTATAAAAGCAGCTCTCCAGCGTGTTCATGTTTTTACTCGCATCTAAACCTCGACAGACTGAACAGAAGAAATGAACCGCAGAAGATTTCCACGTCAAAGAAGGCGGAGAACCACACCTAACTATTACAAAAATCACCACCGCCCAATAGACCAGGTCAAACAACTTCTCAGGAACGTTTCGATCTCACAGAAAGAACTCCAAACGAATGTCGTTTTTGACCTTAATTGAAAACGTCACAGAGGTTCGTTCTTTGATTAAGTACAGTAGTTAACATTTGTGGATCAAAACCTTCATCAAAGTTATACTTGAATTTTGCAAAATACCCGTTCTTGTCTTAGGACAACTTTGAACTTTTTTGATCCACTTCAAATGTTGACTACTGTATTTTGCTGCCTTTAGCTGAAATTAAGCGTAGCATCAGTTCTGGCAGGTCACGTGACGTTAGTCAAGCTCGCATCAGCTAACTCCACGTCTACCTATAGGAATTCGACACCTATCACGTATATAAGCTCCTTCAGTATAATCAGCAGATATGGCGTTTCTCAGGAGCTAACACCTTCCCCCATCCCCAGCTCCTCCTCTCGTCCAGTAAGTATGGCATTCTGATTCCCCAATAAATTCTCGAATTTTGTTGTTTCTAAAATCTTGAATTATGGATATCTGCAATACATTCATGTTGGTTCTGTTCTGTTTACCCAAAGGGGGGTTATTGCTGCGCTCCCTAAACTTATCCATGCTAGGCTGTATGGATGCGCAGGGAGTTCTTGCCCAGGACAGAACCATACCGCCAATCCTAACTGTTTGCTATATCGTATTTGACAATAGTGGTCCTGACAGAACTAAAAGAAAGTAAATTTAAATCTGCAGGAATTGCAGAATTGCAATATTGCAGTAAAGTGAAGCAGAATAATATATTTGCATGTATTATGTGTTGAATTATGTTTTATATAGACACTGCACATACGTCATAATAAGGCTACATGGCTGATGTTTCAGTGTACTGTAGATGAGAAACCTTTGGAAAACGTTAAATTCACCTTACTGCGCATGAAGCTTACTGAGATGATACAGACGGAAAAATAAATAATAAAGTTATCGCGCAATTCTTCTGACTGGATAATTTTTGTTTTTAGCAAAATAGCTCACCATTCACTTGATGCATCCAGATCGCACTCAGTCACCATAGCCTATATTTGGTCTAAAACACAACTGCTCTCATGTATTGCCGCAGAACAGCAACTGTAATTTTCTGTCATCTTTGCAGGACTGTGATATGAAGAGTGTGCAAGTCACATATTTTAGTCAAGTCAAGTCAAGTCACATTTATTTATATAGCGCTTTTCACAATACAGATTGTATCAAAGCAGCTTCACAGTGATAACATGTAAGTAGCAACAGTGCAGTTTCTCATCCAAGTGAATAGCACACATAACAGGCACAATTCCGGTATAAAGATGAATATATATTGGTACAATATGCTGCGTCACACGACTAAACTTCTCCGTTTTGACAGTCCACACTACAACGCGAAAACGGCCTGGAGAGCGTTTTCAAAAAGCTTCCACACTCTCTCAGTGTGGATGGAACAGATGAGAAAAAGTATTAGTGTGGACGAGGCCTAAATCACATTACGACTTGACTTTGCAGTGTCCGCAGACATTTTGTATACTAGTCTAGTGTGATTGCAGCTTAAAAAACACACAAAAATGCATTCATGCGCAAAGAATCCTGTAAATAAGTAAAACCTGGTTTAAGGTTCAACCAGAATTGCTGCGCTTGTCTTGCATCCCAAGTGGAATTTTAGTGGGACTTTTTTTCCAATCACTGACATGCTAATGAAAGACGTACAATCCGGCAGGAGATCATGTTGATGCTGTGATACAAGCATGGAAAAATCATTTACAGAACAAGAGCGAGGGATGTGAGAAAACAAAACCCAGACACGACATCAGAGAGCTTCAAAACTCCCCGCAGTTGCGGAAGACAGGAAGAGACGATCAGAGACAAAAAGAAAGAGAAAGAATTTAGAGAATCACTACACTCCAAACCCCAAACAACACCTTTCCGCCCAGTTCCTGTTTTCTTGACTGCCAGAACCGGCTAAGGATTCCCATGTGTTCCTTTCAGAGCACATGTGGTTAACCTCCACCTCATTTAGAGGAAGAGACGGACCAAGGTCCCTGCCTTCCGCCCAAAATACTCCCTCCCTCTGCCTGAAGCTTCCACAAGAAGTCAACAACCCTCCATATTGTCTATTTCCAGAGTCTTGAACTGCTGCCAAAGATTATAGTCCACACCCGGCATGCTACCGCAACTTCTAACCAACATGCTTGACAGCAGCAGGCGGCCTTAAGCAAAACCGTCCCACAGTGGCTTGAGGCTCTCGCTGAAATGGGCAAAGGTTGTCTGCAATTAATGAAGCTGCTTCACATATTATTTCTGCTTTAGTGGTTGATGAGTCAAACGATTATTTGTGTCCCATTGTATAACTATAGAATAAAACTGTTACATTCTCAGAACAGCTTCGGCTTGTTCACTGACTGGCTTTTGTACATTTAACACAAAGAATTACAAGCTCTTAATCTGATTTGCTGATGCTGTGGGCTGATACAATTAACACTTTTGAGAAAGAAACAATTACTATATTTGGTAAGGTAAGTGGAATCTACAGTAATATAGAAAAGATACTAGCAAGAGTTGTTTGAGGCACTTGGCAAGAAATAAAGGAAAACATCCATGTGCTGAACTGAATACATTTTCTTCAGGGTTACATTTGTGGAATAGAAATACAGTTTGATTATAATATTTACACGTACAGTATATGTCATGCATTAGTCACTGGTAGTTGGAAGCACCGGAATAGAAAATGGGCTTTAAGTGCATTAACAATGTGTTGAGTAGCTTACAATTGGTATATAAAAAGAGCAGTAACAAACAGAACTATTGCATTTGAAAATTCAAATAAATAGTGGCAAAATTTAATTTCTTTACAAATAATCTTAGAAATGGAAAACAGCATGGCAATTGGCAAGAGGTTTCTCGGCTATGTAAACAAACAACCCATGTTTATTGGTGAAACATTTCTGCAAAATGATATTACATTGCTTCTGTCAAGTTTCAGAACACTTTCAAAGTGAAATGTCCAATGAATGGCACTAAAATCACATTCAGCCAGTTTTATCTGAAACAGATGAACGTGTCTCTGGCAAAGTGTGTGTGGCATATGGTTTGGAAATTAAATTCCCAGTTAGTGGTGCTAAACGTTCATTAGTTTACATGCACTATGCACTCTGGTTATGAGGTTATAAACCACTTGAAAATAAATCTTTATTAATTGATTTTTATTTACTCATAATTTGTATGTAAAGGAGCAAAAGTTGTTACTGCATTGACTTGAAAGTATAGCTATATGTTGGTACTGTAGAGGCACTTTTTCCAATGAGTCTAGGTTGCATGTAAACATCTTAATTTTAGGGTTTCGTTTTTCATGTGCAATAATCACTATCTCTTTATATATAGTCAATTTAAAGATGTGCATTATTCAATTGCCTGCATACTTAAACTACAACAAGCACTTTCGGTTTGCTACTATGTACTAACCTAGTGCTCCTTTTATTAGCCAATTAAACTGGTGGAAAATAAGATCTTTTTCCAGACCACTATGGGATTTTACAGTATGGACCTTAGGCCAAACTATTGGGCACAAATCGTTTGGCAACACATGTATCCTCAATTGTTCTTATGCATGTTTGCACAGTGGCACAGACAATAGATGCTGGTGCAATCATATCTGCCATTCCCTGGGCTTTGCTTGGAGACAGCACAGTGTTTCTATGGGTGCTTTGTGTTGACTAGGATTGTGTTTCCCACATGGTCTCGGGCGGCTGCGCCCATTATGACTCTGATGAATTATGGAAACCTCTCTTCTCTTCTCTTCTCTTCTCTTCTCTTCTCTTCTCTTCTCTTCTCTTCTCTTCTCTTCTTTTAGTCTACACAAACACCTTTCACAACATCCATCAGGACTTTGACCCGGTGTTGTCTAACCACCAGACATGAGCACGTTGACATAAAACCACACGCTATAAATAGCCAATGCTCTCTGCTTACATGTAATATTGCAAATCTCTGGATTGACAAAGTAATAAAGGTGAGTGACATTTATTTGCACTCCCAAGTGTGAACTGTTTTCTCCTTCCTCATATTACCTATCAAGTATCAATAAAGGGTGATCCCCAGTGCGCTCCAGGGATTTGAGCTGATCTGGCAACAGCTTCTAATAAAAATCTAGTATCAAATAAACTGCACCGTTGATCTCCCAATGTGACGACTAGCTTTTTTAAAGTAGCTCAGATTGTGAAGCAGACATCTGAACTGCAAGGGATATATATTATATTATTATGAATGTAATATATGCAGCAGAGGTAGTCTTTGCAATATAGAGGGCCGTTTTAAAGAGAAATTGAGGCCCCCCAGTGAGAAAAAAAGACAAAATGTTTTGACTGCTATTGGTAAATATATATATTTTATATTTACCATTAGCTACGTTTACATAGACACCTTTTGGCTCATAATAATAGAATATATATATATATATATATATATATATATATATATACACTATTACTTATTATAATAAATATATTAAAACAAATACATAAATACATATAACAAATATACATATCATTTGACTGTTAACATGTTTCTTGTGGAGAAAATAAATAAAAAAATATTTTTCATCATTATAACTCACTTAATCAATCCTCCAGTAGGTGGCAGCAAATCATTGTCGAAACGAGTGAGTTATTAAGGGTACATTTACACAAAGTGTACATTTTCACTTTGACAGCGAATAACTTTACATCCGAGGCGTCCAAAGACTTAATTTTTCCATTGTTTATTTCTAAAGAAACACGACAATGTATAAAACGCTCCATTGCTTTGTATCTTACGTTATGGCCCCGTAGATGCCATTTTTGTGAAAAATAGGCTAATGATTGCGTCATCACTACGCAACTTTCTGTCACACAATAGAGACATTACCGTATAGACAGGAGGAGAAGCTCGCAGGCAATCTTTTACTGTCTATGAGGCAATCGGGGGGACATGGAGGCATAAAGTCGAGGGAGAAGCCTTTTACTGTCTATGGGAGAAGCCCATAGATAGAGAGTCCATAAAAGCAAGGGGACGAAATATTTCAACGTTTTGGCTTGGCACAGCTACTAGAAGATTTACAACTGCCAGACTGTCGTCAAGCTCAGTTTGAGCCTGCGCAGTTGCTCAGACATCAGACAGGAAGTGCAAAAAATCAGGCTTTTTCGTTGAAATGAATGGGGTCGCTCAGTCCATTTCTTTTACTGTTTATGGTTTTCCCTATATAGTTGTATTAAGGATTGAGGTAGTGGCATGTCTCTATAAAAATAGTCTCTGCTCCGATCCATATATTTCATTCATCTGTGAACCCCCTTAACCACTTTGTGGCTTCATTCTGTGATAGATCGTGGTCACATGACCAAGACCATGGTTTGACAATGCGAACACAGTTCGGCCACAGCAGTTTTAGAATGAATGTTTGCAACACCATGACCCACTTCAGTCTGTTAATATTCCCACACATCAAAGCCAGGTTCTTACAAACAAACTCCTTAATAATGGAACGAGAAGTCACTTTTTCCTTAGATTGCGCTTTGTGTACTATCTAAACATCAACTAATTGTAATGGAAATGCCAATTGATCCAATTCAGGACCCACACTCAAGAGCACCAGGCAACATAGGAAGACTATTTTGGCATTTTATGCTTTTTTTGGTACGTTTATGTTGAGAATTGTTTATATTATTTTTCTTTTCTTTTTTTGAACATTGTATTTATTGTTTTTTTTCTTCAAAAAAAAGGATAAACAATCCAAAATACAAATTGAAAAATTCTTCCATATCACATCCCTATATCACACCCCAAACCTCCCTCCCACAGTGCCACTAATACCATAAACAGAGTAAACAAGAAAAATGCATTTAAAGTCATATTAAACAAAGTAGTTTTTTTTTTGTCCTGCTATTGTTATAGCCATATAAGAGAGGAAACTGCCCCAGTGTTTTACAAAACAGATCTTGACGTTTCTTCAAACAGAATGCAATTTTTTCAAGAGGTACATTTGATGATACTTCTGTAGTCCACATAGAAGTAGTGGGTGGTTTAGAGTCCTTCCACTTCAAAGTTATGCATTTTATTGCTGCTAAAAGAGCTAATCTAACAAACCTCAAATTAATCCCCCTTCGCTCGTCCAGTAATGAAGTGTCCCCCAACAAGATAAGTCTGGGGTCCCTGAGTATATTAGTTCCGACAACTGTGCCAATTATCTCTAAGACCCCTTCCCAGTATACTTCAAGGTTTATATTATTTTTCTATTCTATTTCCAACCAAGACATTTTCGGTTCTCAAATTGACATCGTGTGTTGACTACATTTTGCAATATTTTAAGCTCAAGAGAAGCGATACAGGTTTTACATCTCTAAAAATGTATAATGAATAATACTATAATTGAAAAATTATTTTACAGAAGTTATTATTTATAGGAATCTCCCGTCACATCATCCACTGTACATCTCTGTGGTTGTGAGCCTGAGGTTAAAAACCTCTACATTAAAAGGCAGGTAAAACAAAAGAAAAGAGAAATGACAGGGTCGCTAAACCAAGAGAAGACTGAGTGACAGCATGAGAATCTGGGTCAAAAATAGCAACAGAGAAGTGCGAAACTAACTAATAGACTAGAGTTCCGCTTTTCATTATCACCGCCATTTCCTCAGTGTTTACAGCACACACACGCAGTTTATGTGGCTTTTTATTCCCAGCTCTGCTTTTTTCTCTGAAAATGACTTCACACAGTCCCAAGCACTGAAGACAACGGTGAAACATGCATCTTTTTGTGTATCAAGCTCTCTGATGCTTTACGGGTCAATAAAGTGAATATGAAGAGTTCAGATGCAAAAGCCTCTAAATGCCATTTGAAATTTTCTTCTTTAATGATGATTTTTATCAAACTTGTATATTTAAGTTGAGTAATTTAACTTAAATGGCAATGATAATTACCTATTAATTGTTATTTAAGTGAAATTACTGAACTTAAATATACAAGTTTGATAAAAATCATCATTAAAGAAGAAAATTTCAAATGGCATTTAGAGGCTTTTGCATCTGAACTCTTCATATTTTGATAGCTGGGTTTGAATAGATTTAGACATATAACTGCATTTACCACAAGCAGATTAAACTAGATTTGACAAATCCATCAAACATAATGTTAATTTCAATACTATCTTTCAGTCCATCAATGAACAAAAACAAACCTTCGCAAACATAAGGCCTAAATGATTTATGTTGTCACACAGACGTTCATTGATTATACAGTCATAACATAGACTCAATCAGTGCATCATGCCAGAAGCTGTAAGTGCTCATATGACCTATTCAGATGCCAATATAATTGTTAAAGCCACTATTTGCACAGTAATTACTATAGTCAACCAATATAAAGCAAAATAAACAAGAAATGCACATGACATCACATTTACCGACCCAGATTTTGTGACATCTATGTTAAATCTACAGTAGGTTGATCTACAGTAGGTGACATTTAAGATTCTGCCTTCAAGTGAACCTAAAACGTATATGTCTGAGTCGGGCACTCGTTATAACCACGTCATGCATATTAGTTGGAAACACAACACAGAAGTAGTTTTAAAAACATATTTACCCTTCGTTAAACTCAAAACTATGAACTATTTTGGATAATTTACAGGAAAAAGCTTTTGCGACAATCCGAACACACGTCCTCCATTGACTTAGGCCCCGTCCGTGTGGACGCGTTTAGCTATACGTAAATTTTTTTTTGTTGCATTGCCGTTTCGTCCAGCCAGGCGAATCCGGCGTTTTGGGACACTGAAACCGCTATTTTTTTTAAACCGGGTCCCAGGGTGGATAAATCTGAAAACAACACCCTTGCGTTTTCATGTACGGCCAATCCGTATATTTTGTGAAACGATGATATCATCACCCCATGACATCAGCTTTAAAATTTTAAGCTTGTAAAGCAATATATTACGGAAAGGTTAACATAGGATGTCACAAAATCTGGATCGGTAAATGTGACGTTGTGCATTTCTTGTTTATTTGCTTTATATTGATGGACTATAGTAATTACTGTGCAAATAGTGGCTTTAACAATTATATTGGCATCTGAATAGGTCATATATTATTTTCGTATTATTTTAAAAGTATGCTAAAATGCAATTATTTTCACAATGAAGCAAAAAGAGATTACTGTGTAAATGGCAGACTAGACTGAATGAATATTAGGAACAATGGCTGATTGTTTGCAACATGCCTGTTTTGTTTTGTTGCCAATCAGTACAGCTTGTACACTTTTCACAAAGATAACCCTTTCAAACAAAGTCATGCAAGACAAAAGTCTCATAATCTGTTCCATTGTGAGCATTTCAATTTGAATGAACGATAGAAACTGGACTGACTCTGTGAATGCTCAATGTTTGTAGGAATTGGACAGCAAGTATGCAAATTCTTTTAAAATGTAGCAAACACCACTCTGAAGAGACACACACAAAAGGCTCATCTTTAAAATAACACAATACGAATAGCGTAATACAATGAATGTTTGAGACAACACCCATGGCTGCAACTTCAAGCAGTCCACCGTCATCACCTTCCAAATAGCCTAGCTAAATGGCTAAAACAAAAACTCCCCAAGGATTTTGGCAGATATTTAGATTAAATGAAACGGTGCCAGGGGAATTGCTGTGTAAAGACGTCAACGGACTACACTCACTAGAGGCCAACAACTGCCTCAGTGCGGGAATTTCACCGACCTTTGTGTTTGTGCGTGATTGAACAAATACTTTTGACGAGTCAGGTTATTTTTGGGTTGCGTGATGTCATAGTACCTCAAACGTATCAGAAATGGTTTTGGTGTGTGTCTGTTGTTGTTGCTCGAAGCACGGTTCAACAACCTGAGACACAGGAATGAATGAGAATTCCCCGTCGTAAGAGATGACGTAATAAACGGGTGAAGTCAGTAGCTGATTCACAACTAATAACACTGAGGTCAGTTGGAGCACAATAGCATAAAATCTGTTCTACTGAGTTTTACTCTTTTCTTCTGTTCCTCCACCCTAGTTCACTTGTGCAATAGTAGTCCCCTGCAGGCACAAATGAAGGAGTTCTTTGCAATGCAAATCTGAACAGCTAGCTAAATGGCTGACCAGTTAAAGAGACTATCCTTGTGGAAAAGTAGTGCACTTAATTGTATTGAGTGTAATCTTGTGGTGTACTATAAAATCTGTACTTGAAGATCGTATAATATGACTACTAATCAAATCAAAGGCCATTTAAGTGTACTATGATTCTTAAGTACATTTTTCAAAAGTTCCCTCATTTACATTATCAGTACTCTTTTTTGCAAGTATCCGTGTTCTTCTCAGAAGGGGAGATACATTGTTTTATAAGGGAGTAAAAGCAATCAAACACCCAATTAATGTGTTTTGTGGATTTTAGTTAGGCTGAAGCCATTTAGTATGGAAGCTTGTTTCCGCTACAGAATGAAAAGTAAAAAAGGTAATTGTGACTTTTTATCTCACAATTCTGAATTTTTTTCTCACAATTGCGAGTTTACATCTCGCAATTCTGACTTTATTTCTCAGAATTGCGAGATGTAGTCAGAATTGCGAGATATAGGCCCTAAAGTCAGAATTGCGAGATATATATAGTCAGAATTGCGAGATATACTGTATAGTCAGAATTGCGAGATATAAAGTCGCGATTGCGTGTTATAAAGTCAGAATTGTGAGATTTAAACTATTCTGAGGGAGAAAAAGTTTTCCCCTTAGAATTAGCCTGATAACTCGCAATTGCGAGTTTATATCACAATTCTAAGAAAAAATTGTCAGAATTTCGACATATAAACTCGCAATTTGTGTTATAAGTTAGAATTGCGAGATGTAAACTCGCAATTGTGAGAAAAAAAAGTCAGAATTGTGAGATAAAAAGTCGTACTTCTGTTTTTTTTTCTCAGAATTGTGACTTCATATCTCGCAATTGCGCCTTTATTTCTCACAATTCTGACTTCACATCTCGCAACTGTGAGATAAAGTCGCAATTATTTTTTTATTTTTTTATTCAGTGGCAGAAACAAGCTTCCATAATTTAGCTTTATTAGCCACTGTAAAAATTTTCATGATTTGTAATCACAAGATTTTTTCTTTTGTCAAATCAACTTAGATCATTCATGTAGTACAGATAACATAATATTTTGAGTTTCTGATGATTAAATCAATCTCCTTCATTGTATTAACTCAATTTTTCCATTTCAATGAACTTAAATTTAAGGCAACCAGGTTACTTTTTTTTTTTTTAAGTTGAACCAACAATATTTTTTTTACAGTGCAAGCTAATGCTGGTGCACTCAAAAAAGATGACAAAATAAACTTTTAGCAGTAAAACACTTATTTTACCCTTTCATCTCTCTCACTAATATCTAAAAATATTATGTGACATATGTATGTGCATATACTGCATAGGCCTACCGTATATAAATATCACAAATAAAACACAAGTTATTCTAAAAAAAAAGTTATTCCTTCAAACGTCATCTGCAATGAACCAGCAATAGCATTAGCCATTTAAAATGGCTATTAGACCTTTGATAATTTCCGCCCCAACTTCCTGTTTTAACAGGAAATAGCCTACGTCGGAAGTAGCACTTTATTTTACAGTCTTGTTTCCCATGTGTACTATTTGCATATTACAGAAATTGCAATAACTGGGAAATAACTACTAATCCTGAACCTGTCTCTAAACCTAACCTTAACCCATGTAGTAGTTACTTTATTGCAAGTACTTACTAGTAGGTAGGTAGTAGTTACTTTATTGCAAGTACTTACTTAGTAGGTAGGTACACACTGTAGTGCAAGTACAAGTGCACATACATAAAATAAAGTGCAACCAATACGTCACAGGAAACAAAATTATGTTAGTCAAACCATTTCATTGGATATTGGTGTAATATTCTTATTAACTAAACCAACAGCAGGCCGTTTATTATTAGTATGCCTGTCAGACATGGTAAAACTCCTGTGATGTTTATGTAGAATATCGGGGTTAAGAGCCTGACTTCCTGTTTGTGTTCGCACAAGTCCAAGAGGGCAAGGAAGGAAAGTTTTTGGAGGTAGCACGTGCACTGTTTCTTTGTTTAACGTACTTGCGTCAGTCCCATGCAATCACAGTGTATGTGGTTTAAGAGGACTTTCCTTTGAATCATGAGTAGATAGCACAGACATAATAACACAGGTAAACGTCTGTGTCATGGAAAAAGGTGTAAAGGCCAAATTTACATTCCAGACATGGCTAGGGCCATTACGTAGAGCATGACAGCCTGCAGGACTGGTGCAAATACCAATGATGCTTTCTTACTAACAGTGCAGTCAAACATATGAAGAGTTCAGATGCAAAAGCCTCTAAGTGCCATTTGATACATATGAAGATATATATATATATATATATATATATATGAAGAGTTCAGATGCAAAAGCCTCTAAGTACCATTTGAAACTTTCTTCTAGAATGATCATTTTTATCAAGCTTGTATATTTAAGTTCAGTAATTTCACTTAAATGGCGATTAAGAAAATTTCAAAAGGCCATTAAAAGGCTTTTGCATCTGATATATATATATATATATATATATAGAGAGAGAGAGAGAGAGAGAGAGAGAGAGAGAGAGAGAGAGATAGAGATATATATATATATATATATAGATAGATAGATATAGATATGTATATATCTATATATATCTATATATATATATATATATATATACATACTTGTGAAACTTTATTGATAGCATTTGTGGCATGCTGTCAATCCCCACAGACAACCCTTTGACTAGTCTCGGTTTGTAAAAAACAAAGTGTTGACACATAAGGGGCAATTATATACTGAAAAAACTGTTAAATACATTTAATACAACAGTTAAATATAGTGTGATAGAGTCGCTTATCAGCAGTTATGTCAAAACTTGTCTCATCACTATTAATCACTCAACAAAATCAGTAAACATATGTAACTAGCCTACATGACCAATCTGTGCAGCACTTTTCCATGGAACATATTCCACTCACAAAAGAAACTATGCTGGGAATGCACAATCAGAAGTGCTATCTAGATAAGATAAGACCATTCAGACAACTAGGCCTACAGTTAAATATACCACATTATGGTTACATAATATGGATTAATTAATAAAAGCTTTTAAACAAAAAATGTAAGATGCACAATTCTGCCTTCAAAGACAACTTCCAACTTTCAGTGTATTACTGTAAACAAGTTTTGTAACCGAGCGATGAGAAAAAAAACTGTCATAATTGACAGCTTAGCAAATAATACTATCAACAGAGTTTGAATATTAATTTGGGTTGTGTTGTCAATTTTGCTCTATTTAACACTGTCAAAGTGATTTTGGAGCACTTTCAAAAATCTTCAAATGCACAGTGACAACAAAAACAACAGTGTCTGAAAATGGGGCCGGAGCAGTCTACCTTCTGAACTCAACATGTTGGTTTAGATGCAAAAAAAAAAAAAAAAAAAAAAATCACACACGCTGCAGACACACACACACAGTGATTTCATTAAGCCCACAAACTCACTTTCAGTGTGCTGCCTGGGGCTGAAGCAAGGGCTCGGAAAACAAAGCAGCCCTTTTTTATTCAAGCGAACGGTAACACGAGAGGCATGGCTGGCAAGCGGAGGGGAGAAGGGGCGGAGGGGACTTGGCGAGGGGACTAAATGAGTATGTGCTCCACCGTGCTGAAGTGATCTTTTGTGGCCCAGGCGTCAGGGTGATGAGGCAGGTAAGCCAATAGGAATGCCACATTGATCCCCAGAGAGCCATAGTCAGGACTTTATTACTTTGAACAGAAAAATAGAAATGATTGGAGATGGAAGTTAGGATGTGAATGGAACAGTTTTTTTTTTTTCATGAGATTCTTTCAGTACTTTTGAAGGATACTGATTCTTGAGTCTTTTTGACCAATTAATTAAAAAGAATAAGTACATAGGTAGAACGAAATCAGAACTACTGTAGTTTTTGATTCCCAACCCTAACACATTTAAGACCCTTATACAATACAGTGATGGTATATGATGCTAATACTATATCAAGGCACTTTAATATCTCTTGTGAAAAATGTACTTAATTGAATTTGCACTTGTATTGAATGTGCACTTGTAGTGTATATAAAATCTTAAAAGTTAGCCCTATATGTTTTTTTAAAACACTTGAACTTGATAATAATAGATTGATGAAATTAAAGGCAACTAAAGGGATAGTTCACTTTGAAATACATTTTTGATATGTTTTAGTTTTAGGGCACCCAAGATGTAGGTGTCTTTGTTTCCACAGTATTTTCAATTTTGATATTTTTAGGTCAAACCGTTCTTGTCCGTCAGTCATATAATGCAGGTTTATGGGGTCCACCACAAAGAGCATGCACAGAGAAGTCCAAATTAAACATGATTTAATGACTCGTAAATGTAAGTAAGTGGCCCAAGACACGAAACGAGCGTTTTATGTGAGAAAACGAACAGTATTTAAATCGTTTTTACCTCTTGTAATCACAGTCACGTCCAAGTACTGTGAGGGCGAGGGCGCTTCGGTCTGCACAAGCGCCAGCAGCAAGTGCCGGAAAGCCCCGGAAGTGATCTCTCGCGCGTGTACGTAACCTCTAGAAGTGTTATCCTTCACCATGAAGATCTAAACATATTTAGATATACAGGAAATTGCAATGGAATACGAATTCGATATATCACCAGACAGACAACATTTATTTTTTTCGCAACCATGCAAGAGATCACTTCCGACACTTTCCGGCGCTTGCGCAGACCGAAGCGCCCGTGCCTTCAGATCACTAGGACGTGGCTGTGGTTACAAGAGGTAAAAACGATATAAATACTGTTTGTTTTCTCACACAAACCTCTCGTTTCGTGTCTTAGGCCATCAATGTGTACTTACATTAACGAGTCATTAAATCATGTTTAATTTGGACTTGTTCTCTGTGCATGCTCTTTGAGGTGGACCCCATAAACCTCCATTATATGACTGACAGAGAAGAACGGTTTGACCAAAAATATCAAAATTGAAAATACTGTGGAAACAAAGACACCTACATCTTGGATGCCC
Organism: Pimephales promelas; assembly: GCF_988280905.1. Classification (NCBI taxonomy): domain Eukaryota; kingdom Metazoa; phylum Chordata; class Actinopteri; order Cypriniformes; family Leuciscidae; genus Pimephales; species Pimephales promelas. The sequence continues at coordinate 28,311,832 of NC_142784.1, forward strand.
TTGAGGTAAGCTAAAACATACCAGAAATTAATTTCAAAGTGAACTATCTAGTGTATGGCTACGTAAAGAGTATACAGACACTTCTGTAAGCCTTTTATTGCTATCAGGATGTGAAAAGAGTTTCTAACAGCATGCAACAAAAAAAGGGGTTTTGAAAAGCATTGCCAATTATATTGATGTGTTGACTAACACACAAAAGCCCATGTACAGTTCTTGATTAAAATTGTAACTTTAATGTGTCATTCATTAATATATAAGTTTATCGCACGCTTTCATGACTGTTTTTAACGTACTCAAGTAACGTTACACGATTTTACACTACAGTACATAATAATATTTTGCCATGTTTTAAAAAACTTAAGTTAACTTAAAGTTAGAGAAGGCAATTTTGGAAAGGCTAGCAATAGAAAGCTAGCTTTGAAAAAGCATAAGGTCCCAGCCTCCCTTCAGAGCTTCTCAAAATCCAGCCTCCTTCAAAACACATGAACGCGCACAGCCAGACTGCAATGCGTCACAAATTTACCTCAAAGCTCATAACATTACTATAATAATGAAGGTGAACAACTTACAGAGCTCTTACTTGTACCGTCTGACTGCTGCAGGACAATTTCGGCGTTGATAGTGTTGACAGAAACGCACAAATCCTAGTCTGAGGGCGTGAACAGTTGACATGCGTGAACGCAGCACAAGCACAAGCTCGTTGTTTTGGTTCAGGAGGAACTGAAATAGGAATAGATATCTATGGTAATAGGTGGCTGCTTTTTGTTTTTGGTGCTCGGTGGCTGTCAGTCTTTTTTTTTTAGTTTTTTTTTTCAGTCTTCTTCAACTCTTTGCTGCAGCGTCGCGCTGATGACGTGGTGTGATTACGTCTGCGCGTGCGCGAGCAGGGCACGGCACGCTTCGCGGAGGTATGCAAATACGTTGACAGGCAGGTAGGACAAAAAAAAATGTTGTCCTACAAAAAATGTATGACTAACATGACCAAAAGATATATGTAAATGTATATGTAAATGTTATTTATGTAATATGTATAATGTATATATGTAAATGTATATAGACACTTCTATAAGCCTATTAATTGCTATCAGGATGTGAAGGGAGTTTCAAACAGCAAGTAACAAAAATGGGGTTTTGAAAAGCAGTGCCTATTATGTTGAGTTAACTAACATACAAAAGCCCATGTACAGTTCTTGATTAAAATTGTAACTTTAATGTGTTATTCATTAATATATATGTGAGGTTATTGTATACACTAATATATAGCCTAGGCCTACTAAATTGCAACTTCATCATTACAAATTTCTAATTACAAATATAATTAAATACATGACAGCCTATGAGTTTCAATAAAATGATATTAAAGTATATTTTATTTTACTATAACTAACTTTGTACATTTTAACCATATTTCAAAGTAAAAAAAAAAAAAAATCCCTACAAATTTTTCACAAGACCTATTTTTTACAATGGTACTATTAAATGATTACCATATTGCAGCATGGCACATGACCATAAAAACATGGTAATACTACTGTGCTTTTTTGTTCAAGACAGTAACAGGGAGCTCAGCATTTGAAAACACAACACATAAATGCTCGTCTGCCGGTGAGACTGGAACCTGACTTCTCTCTTTACCCTGAGATCATATGTTTACCCACTGTGGTAACCCACCCATTTAACTTTCTGCAGCAATATGGCTTGGAAACACTAAACACAAAACCCCTGTTCTTACACTCATGCACATTCTTGCATGCAAACATAAACACACTGCTCCACCTTCTCCAAAATCGCAAAATTGCACACCCCACCCACACCTAACATTCACACTGTCCTACATTACAGTCATTCAAGCACATGTGAGACTGACACCTCGTTCCACTCGTTTATGCTTTTTTCATGGCGAAGTTAAGCTGCTTTGTTTTGTATTATAATACAAAATCTCCATTCTTCCAAAGAAACCAACCAAACCATGGTTGGTCTGAAAAGAATATAACCTAATCCTAATGGGATTAATTATATGCTGATTTACTAACAGCATGGCATTCAACAACACATTTCAAAGCCAAAAGGTGTGCCAACTGTGAAATTAAAGGCTTATACAGAAGTATTTGTGTGTCAGTGACGGAGTGAACATCCTTCTAGCTAAATATAATGTTATTTAAAACAAAAAGTGATGTGCAAAAAAAAAAATATAATAATATTTAATAATAAAATAATAATAATAATTTAGTTTGTTGGAAGCTCAAATGGCTTTTAAATATTAAACATGATACAGATATCTATAGTAAAATCAGAAATAAAGAACAGTCTAGTAACAATCTAGAAACACTCTGGCAACCAGCCACAACACCCTAGTATCGTAATGGCTAATTTTGCACATGTTCTTCGTCTTCTTACAACATGATCTTCGTCAAACATTCTAAGAAGCTTTAAAGGTACAATATGCAAGATTGTTTCGCCACCAGGGGTCGCTAACCTCTTACAATAACAAAGGCGTATATTGATGACGTATATTCCGCATTAAGCGGAATTATGGATCTTGTCTTCAAGCTGATGGATCTTTTATGGATGAGTGAATACATTGATGTTTTTAACATGACTGTAGTATGAAGCAGGGCGTGATTATACCAGCGCCACAAGCAACGCGTGTCCCGCGGATAAAAAGGAATAAGGACATTTAATTCTACCAAACTACACGCTGAATTACTCACACAGGTCAGTTTATTAGAGGAATTAAACTTGAGGTAACGCAGCGCTGTTTCACTTGCTCTAACAGTTTCACTATCTCACTAAACAGCATTTGAGTGTGTTGAATGAATGTTGTTTGTTAACTTAGGTTGTTTGTTGGCTGTGTGAGACTAAGCTAGATTAACATTAGAGAATAACGTACAGATCATACTCTAACTTTTCATCATGTTGAACTATATAACATTGATTAGTTTTAAATACATTGGTTTGCTCACCTGTTTGCTCAAATAACATGCAACACTCGCGTCTCTGTCATGTCGAAGTTAGTCGCGGACGTGGAGCTCTCGGCATCTCGAAAGATGTTTATCTTCGTTTTAGTCCTCTTTTTGTCTCAAAGTCTACTTGCCATGGTCCGTAATGTTTGAACAAAACCCTTCTAGGAACGCTCACGCTGTTGAGCACGCATAACGGGCATAACCGACCCAGTTGTCCACGAGGTGCAGTACGAGGTGAAACCTGGCGGAAACCTGGGGTAACGCGGATATGACGTCATTGACTGGCGACTCCTCACCCCAGCGGACACGTCCCGTTTCTATGGTTAAAAATCGCAATTTTTTCACGATTTACAAATACTTGGAAACATTTGGGATATTGTAAGTAATCAACTAAACAAAATATATAACATTGGCCTAGTGGCTTTTGGATATTTTGCTGCAAAAATCCTCCATATTGTACCTTTAAGAAGACCAAGTTAGAACACTTATTGTAGTAACAATCACTGTTAACTGTGCACTCTAAAAATAATACAACTTTGGGTAAAATATGGACAAACCCAGCCATTGGGTTAATCATTTTAATTAGGCTACATTTTTAACCCAACATTTGGGTTTGTCCATATTTGACCCAAAGCTGGGTTAAAACAACCCAGCATTTTTAGAGTGTGTATTTTGGTGGAAACTGGTCCGACGGGTGAGCCATACTGCCCTGGGTAACAGAAACCATCTGTGACCTCATAATTGAGCACCCAACACACTGAAAGAGTAATCTGGACACACCTCCAAATCCCAGCTAGACAAAAACAGAAGTTTGCTTTTGTTCCTCACTTGTTTGATTTTCTCTTTTTGAACTGACCAATGAAAGCTAATGTCGCATGTACGCATTATGAAACTATTGTCATTATTCTTTTAAAAATGAACTATGTCTGTAGTACCATGGAACAATGACTGTATCATATGCTAATTTAATGGTTCTTTGACATACACCATTGTACTGAATGATTAACATATTCATTGGTACACACAATGGTTTCCTATTTACATTGTTGGATTTTGATGTGGCCTAAAAGAATAGTCTGTTTTGTTTTTCAAAGTTTGCAGTATGCATCATAATCCTATTCCACAGTCCATAGTTAAGACAGCTTATTAATCAAAGCACAAACCAGGGATAAGGATATTGGATTGCATAATAGCATATGTGATGGACACAACTCCGAAGGAAGTGTAAATGTGCATGACAGAAAAACCTGTACTTTGCCACTGAGAAAACTATTATATTGTACATCTGGAAATGTGTTTTTGTTTTGTACAGACAGTGAAGTATCCCAGGCAAGAAAGATCTATTTCACATGAACTAACCTTGTAATTGGGCCCAGTGAATCGCCATCACATTTGCCACACAATAGATATATTTTATTTGTATTATAAATAGGACCGCTATTGGAATTGCTCTGTTTACATAGATATTGCTTCCACTATCTATTATATATGGACTTATCTATTATTAAAATAAAACACAAACAACATAAAATTGTATTTCTATTAAAATCAGTCTGTATAATCAAACATGAAGTTCACTCAACGTTTAATCAAAGAAGTTGAGCAGATTTCTTATCTAGGGACCAGCAACTCTTATCTAAATCTTCGACATTTACATTAAATGCAAAACAGCTTTACGGTCAGCTCATAAGAAAATATCCCTGACAAAACAAAAAGCCAAAGATTCTCTCTCTTGTCTTTCCACTTTTGTCATTTACTTCCTGTCGATAAGCACACGACCGAATGTGTATTTTGTATAGTCAAATGGTGGCTAGTGCAAAGCGGTATTTTAACCAGGAAATACGGTCCTTCCATGCAAAGGCTCTTCGCAGCCATGCAAATGAGTACGGAGTAAGAGGACAATATGGGAGTTGCACGGTGCAGAATTACCTGTGACTCCCCTGATACCAGACACTGTGTGCTTTACAGTGGCCGCATTTGTAAGAAAACAAACGAGTAGTGATTTTTAACCAGCTGCTGATACATCCAAGTCCTCTTCCCTCAGGAATGGGGAAACACCCTCTGATATCCAACTTAACCTGTTGGTCTAGAATGGATGTACAGTGTGGTGGGATTAAGCTGGCCATTACCTGTGCATGAGTATCTCAATACACAAGATATTTTGTACTGTTTAACTTTCTTTTAGTACACTCTAAAAATGCTGGGTTGTTTTAACCCAACTTTGGGTCAAATATGGACAAACCCAAACGTTGGTTTAAAAATGTAATTAAAAAAATGTAACCCAATGGCAGGGTTTGTCCATATTTGACCCAAAGTTGGGTTAAAACAACCCAGCAATTTTTAGAGTGCTGCAAACTTTGTGGTTATAAGTTTACATTACACTATATTGAAGAGGACAGGGTTTTACTTGCCAAGTAATTTGTTGTTCAAACCACTGAAAATAAAGCCACGAATCTGCTCTTTTTCTGCTATTAACACCCCAGGCCTATGAGGCCAATAGTGGGTGAATAGGAGATTGATGGTGTGATCCGGGTATTCAAAAGAATGCACTCCTTCAGGGATCCAGATAAAGCCACACACATTCCTCTCTAGGCAAAGACGACACATGTGACCTAAACCCAACTATTTGTTTGATGTTCAGCCTGTGTACAGCATGATTACCTGACTTTCAATCTTAAGACGCCTATTTTGTTGCCACAAACAAATACAAAACTCCTCCCACACCTCATTTTCTCTTTTTGTTGCTCAAACTCAAAAGAAAGTCAAACCCAGCTATAGAGAAGGTATGTCACACGGAGATGTGCGGAGAGGGATCTAACTGCATTGTCTGGGAACCTGCAGTGAGAAAACAAACTCCTGGAGGAAACCCAAGGGAGTGGTTCAGAGGCGGAGGACACACTGTGGCCTCCTACTTTGGGAGGAAACAGGCTTCATTTCCTCCTCTTTATCCCATGGACAATGGACTGCTTACGTGTTGGACCAGCAGGGAAAATAGGCTGGGCAAGAAAACAAAAGGGACAACTCAATCAATGGAGACTGTCCTTGCCTGGGACAGATGCTTTAATTATGTATTACATGGATGGCAGGACAATTTTGAAGTTGAGGGAAAGTAAAACTTGTCCTAGAAGAAGATAAGTCGAGCCTAGGGGGAGGAATTGAGTGATGCTGCCACATACCCTCCAAGTGAATGGAAAAAAAGTGCCTATGGAACAGAGGGAGCCATTTGAATAAACAGAGAGGGAACACTGTGAGTCACTCTGCCTGAAGCCAAGGGGAGATGAGGGAAGGAGCCAAAATCCAAGCTCACAAATCTCCCAATCCAAAGGACACAATGGAGGACTTGTTGTAATCCTCTATTTTGTGAGTTAACGGGAAAAGCAAAGTCATGGTCAGTGTTTCCCATTAAAGTCCGAATCGCATTATAAAAATTGGAGGGTTAAAACATGAGTAAACATCTCCCTTGGAATTGTTCAAGGCGTTTACCTTCACATGGATGACAAAATTCAAGCCTGAGATTCAAACTAGTAATTGCAAAGCTCTCTGGGGCTTTTAGCAAAGCACAATTACTGGTGTAGTGTAGAATAGACAAATGCTTCCTGGAAAAATCTTTTCCCAATGAACCTTTTAAGCTGACCCTGGCCACTGCCCAGAGCATGGAAATCAAATAATTGAATCATCTCACAGTCTGATTGGCTGATCAAATCTGTTGTTAGGTCCTAATGCAGATCTGAGGTAAGGGCAGTCATGAATTGGATGGCCTGATCTTGTCCCATTGGTGCAGAAATGGGTTCTGTACTGGACTACTGGACTGGGACATTAAGTGCGTCTTTATCTTTATTGAGCCCAACCCAAGTAATGGACAACGTTTTGACATAATGCAACATCTTTGTTTATACTTCCAACCTTCCATGAGTTCACATATCAGTGAATTAGCAATGTTTGGGGATCAGTGTGGGATATTTCTGTGATAAGAATTGCCGTACGTTACCACAGCATGTTCTGCATACATTGCATTTTTCTGTGGTCACTGTGTGTTACGTAAGACATATTTTTGGCATGCACGGTGTGATAGACTGAGGGGGAAAAAAGTGGTTTACAGTAAAGGGAAACCCTTCTCTCTGTATTTAAATGTAAAACAAAATACAACGAGGAATCTTTGAAGTCTGGATTTACTGAAAATCATTTCAGCAGACCCCAAGGTAAACCACAAAATTTCCATTGAACTGTCAAATATGAACTGCTCTAGAAATTTTACATAAACAAAGGAGAACATAATACACAAATTGGAGGGCAAACAAACTTCTTCAAAACTTTTTAACTTCCGTTTGAGCAATCCAAAGGCGATACAGTGCATACAGTACTGGGTGGTGCTTACCTTCTGATCCACAATTGAGCAAGCAATTTGTTTGATGTAGGCCAGGTCTGCAGTCTGAGGTAGAAGCACAGACTCTCTAGTCAGCCCAATCTGAATGATGAAGGAGACACCAGCTGGCGCCGGAGGCCCAGACGGCATTCCAGATGCCCCGCCGGGACCTGGGGCAACCACCATGTCCACCGTAGGGAACCCTGGGGTTTGGGATGTATGGACAGAGACCGGTGTCCCCTGATGCATCACCACTGACCCAGGTGGAGATGGCCCACCCGGAGGGAAAAAGACCTGGGACATGGGTCCCGGAGACATGAAGGGACTGACATTGGCCATGCTGAGGAGTCAAAGACAGTCAAGAGAGAGATAAGACTGGGTAGTGTGAGGCAGCAAACTCACCTACACACACCAGCAGTCACTCACTCATCAATAGTGGCCGTCCCTGCTGTGTGTCCCGTGTCTCCTAGAGCTTGAAAACAACAGATAACTTTCCAGGAAGTAGCTTTTCTTTCTTCTTGTCCTCTCTTTCACGGTAAGCTCCTCTACACGGCTTTCATTCCAGAGAAGGAGCAGGTGAGCAATGCAGATAAAGTTTAGCTTTCAAAGTAAGTATCCCCTCCTCCTCCTTCTCCTCACGCTTCCTGTTCTTTCGAGACTCCAAAGAGACTTTGAAGAGGGACACGTCCAAACTTCAAGGAAACATAAAAGAAACTAACAAATGAGAAAGCAAAATGAAAGCCTGTAGCAGTAAGTCCGTCTGCTCAAGATGGCCTCAAAGTACAGCAAATGAGCTGGAGAGAGCTCCTGGTTAGGCTTGCTTTGCAAGTCAGGCTGTGTTTCAGTTTCTTGTCGCGTCTGCTGTGCCTCAGTGAGAAAACGACCGAGGACACTCCCTCCTCCCCCTGCCTCCACTCCCCTACTGTCTGAAACTCACAGAGCCCAGGAGGAAGTGAGCTGACTGACAGATCTTTTGGCCAATCAGCAGGAAAGAGCTGTGAATGAGATCATACATATCAACTTCTGTCTCCTCCCAGTCCCACATACACCTTCTTCCCTCCCTCTCAACTTTTACGTCTCTCTCTTTGTGTAACACTTTGGCTTGTTTACTCCCCCACCCTGGAACAACTTTGTCCTCTTCTTTTTGTCTGGGGCCTCACACTAAATTGCACTCTTTTCTCAGTCACTCATTCTCTTTCTCCAGTCCCACACCAAATATCTGATCTGTGTAGCACAAACACACCTAAACAATCCGCCCACGTGTAACCCTGCGGCCGGACTAACTCTACGAAAGGTGGGAGTTTGGCTTTTTTTCCCCTTGAATGGATGTGTGTCAGTTCACAGTTAAGAAACAACATTGCATTCAACACAAATCACTGAGAGCTCAAATCAAATTAAACAAAAAAATAAGTGTTTGCTAGCTTTAACAATAACGATTGTGAAAACATTATATTTTAACTTCCTAGAAAAAAGGAAAAATTCTTATTTTTTACTGGTTAAATCTATCGATCTACCTCTATCCATCTACTCTATTGATCTATCTATCTATTATCTACTCTGATTTCAATCTATCAACTCTAATATCGATCTATCTATCTATTCTAATATCTATATACTCTAACATCTATCTATCTATGTAATATATATCTATGTACTCTAATATCTATCGATCTATCTATTTACTCTAATATCTATCTACTCTAATATCTATCTATTCTTAAATCTATGTACTCTAATATCTATCTACTCTAATATCTACTCTAATTCTATCCATCTACTCTAATTCTATCCATCTTCTCTAATATCTATCTTAATATCTATCTATCTACTCTAATGTCTATCTACTCTAATTCTATCCATCTAATCTAATCCATCTACTCTAATATATATCTATCTACTCTAATATCTATCTACTCCAATATATCTATACTCTAATATCTATCTATCTGAAAAGCATTTCTCAAATAGAAAGATTTTGAAACACTATAAATGTCTTTAGTTACCTTTGATCAATTTGATGCATCCTTGATAAATAAAAGTATGAATTTATTTCTGCAGAAAAACAAACAAAATAAAATCGACTGACCTCAAACTTTTGAACAGTAGTGTATAATGTCATAAAAGCTTTCTAATTCAGATAAAGGCTGTTCCTTTGAACTTTATATTCATCATAGAATCCTGAAATAATAAAATAATGACAATAAATGTTTCCTGAGCAGAAAATCAGCATATTAGAATGATTTCTGGAGGTGATGCTAAAAATTCAGTTTTGCGTCACAGGAATACACACCTATTAAATACATGTACTGTACTAATACTGTACATCAGAGCCCAAATATGCTGATCAATCCAAAATCTTTTTATCAGTATTAATTAAACTTTGCATACCCAAAGACACTTTCTCAGACAATAGAGTTCAGACCAGACAAGAATGAAATCTCTGTACAAAACCATGTTTTTATTTAGTTGTTTTTGGAATTTTTTTTTTAATGACATACAACACAAGACCTGCAAAGTAAACAAAACAAAGAAAGAAAAAAAGAATGAAAGAAAAGTCAACAGAAAAAATGAAAACGATGTAATTTGATACGAGCTAAAAAGCAGTTCAAAAATATGCATAATAAAACAAAAATAAATAAAAGGCTGGTCTTTTTTTATCCCTTGTAGTTATAGGATATAGTTTGAATACAGCTTAATATGATGTACAAAATATCACACAGTGATAAATTGCTATTAAAAAATAAAAACGCATAACAAAAAAAAGTCCTTTTTACCTTGGCTGTGGACTGAAACTTTTTTTTTTCTCATAAATTTTTCATACAATTTTCAGTTTTTAGGCTTTTACACAATCACAAGCAATTCTTAAGCCTAGCAAAAAAGGTACTACTGTCGTCTTACACCTTATTACTAGTAATCATAGTGATAACATGTCTAGTAAAGAAAAGCATACATGTGAGAAATTGGGAAACTTACATTATGCATCGGCAGCTTGTCAAGCATACTTGTTTCTTTCCATTTTTTTTTTTTACACAAATTCATTCTCTCAGAAAGGAATGTGTTTTGTCATCATAATTTCAAGACTCGTATTGCAACGAAGGGTGCGGAAAAAGATGTACAAAAGAGACAGCAGGACTCGTCTAAACACCCATGCAACCGGCAGTCTCTGGAAGAGGACTCAACGATGCAGCAATACGCAGATGAACCGAACTGTTTGTGTTATTCTACACGTGTAGTGTAGCATAAAGCTAACCGTTAGTGTGCGGCGCGAAGTTTCTAGGAAAAGAGGAAAGCAGCAAAGGATTATGAGATTCCACTGAACAAAGTCTGTGGTCATGTGACATTCATTGACTGGGAGAACATCCCAAAATGAAACGGTGGTCTCATCGTTATACAAAGGACATAACCTTGTCCATTAATAAAATCACTCCAAAAGGTTTCTTTGCTAACTTGCAAATCCACATCACATTCCTCGCCAAAGATCGCATGGTTTTAGATGGACGTGGTCTGGTTAAGGACTGACATGGCTCCATTATGCTAAAGCGCTCTTTATGGCCCTCCAACTTGCCTTCTGGCCCTCATCTACGACCACGGAAAACCAGTAAAGGATAAAAATAAACCCTGCAAAGCGGAAACTGGCTAAAACATGATCTGACCTTTGATCACCAGGCTCCCTCCAACTAAGGAACCTAACGATTTCTTCATCTCACCTTGCATTTTGGTTCCTTGCTTAGCCAACAAAAAGCAAGCACTTTTATTTCCAATAAAAGAGCCATGAGAGCTATTTTACCCAGAAACACCCCCTTATCTTGGGGTACAAGACCCGTCAAGTCGACTTTTTTAATAAAGTTTCACCACTGGACTTCATCATCTTGGTAAATCAAGCGTACACTGGGGGCACTCGTTTTCACATTGTCACTTAAAACGCCCATTCGAGCTTCACTTTTTTCAAAAAAAGAACTTGGGTTGAGATCACAGATGTCGAGAAACTCAAGAAACGACAATACAGCTGCACTTAAACAGTGGAACTTGTAGTTTGTTACATTTTTTTTTTTTTGTATTATTGGAGACAATCATCAACCGAAGATCCTCAAGTGTGGATATAGAGTTCATCGTCTTAAAAATACCCTGACAAAACCTTAAAAGCCACTTCGGCAAACCGGATGTATTCTGGCCGCGTTTCTGAAATGCCAAAGAACTGTACATGATGACTCAGAGGAATAGCAGGGGTCAAGCGAGATTTGATACTTTACGACCCTCGTCGTGAACAAATCCCTGATTCAGAGATCTTAGCACCAAGGTTGTGAAACAAGAGTGCTATGTACAGCACATCTTGCTTATGTACAGAAATGAGTCAATCATCCAACTGCAGATCTTCCCCCCCAAAAAAGTCTTCCGACCGATATCGAACACTACAATAAATACACTACTCAACAGTCACCTGACTATTACGCATAATTCCACCTGATTGGATATGAATGGAGACGGTGATTGCGAAAGGCTTGTGCTGACACCGTCACACACGCAGATACACACGTGTTTGGTTTTACTTCAAGGTGTACTCGTCATAGGAATGAAATGTGTGGAGGAAGTGATTGTGAAAGGCTGAAATACTAAGGCTCTTAGCTGTGAGGCTAAAGGTAAAGCTGTGTTGTACTTCGCAGCTGAACCGAAAAAAAAAAAAAAAAAACTCATCTAAAGCAGTCTTTGGAATGAAATGCGTCGATCACCTCACGTTACTAGGCGAGGACATTAATTCACAGATTAGCACTAGATTTACATTGAGAAGATGCGCAGGCTTGAGTAATGTCTTGTTTAGCGAGAGCCATCGAATCCTCAACCTCAACCGAGCATGATATTAAAATCCAGGGTGTGTTGTGTGTTAAGTTGTGCGTTTGGTCCATCCGTCAACAGATTGGACGTTCTTCGCAACACACTGTGCAGATTGTTAGTAGTGTCATCTCAAACTAAAATCAGGACTGGAGCAGCAAACTCATTAGTATTGAAAGCGGTAGAGTTTGTGTGAGGCATAAAAGAATGATGGGTCGTGTGCCTTTTACACAGGCAGAGATGTGTAGAACATTGTTCCCCACGGTTTGAGTGAGTGTGTGAGTGCGTGTGTGCGGATATTCGGCGTTTCACTCTTTTGGCCCAGTAGTGAGGGTGGTTCCCCTGAAAAGAGATAAAGCAAACATGAGCTCATGGAACACAAGTAACAAAGTGCTACAAATGATTTTAGCCATTTTGATAAGTTAACGACAAACATAAAAAACGGAATTAGGAAATGTACTTATTTTTCTCAGACACTGTGGCTAATGCTTTTCCGAAGTTACTAGACACTCAGCATTTTCACTGGCCACAATTTTAACATTGATACTATGGGGAATATATAATATAATATATATATATATATATATATATATATATGAAAAGTTCAGATGCAAAAGCCTCTAAATACCATTTGAAATTTTCTTCTTTAATGATGATTTTTATCAAACTTGTATATTTAAGTTCAGTAATTTCACTTAAATAACAATTAATAGGTAATTATCATTGCCATTTAAGTGAAATCACTGAACTTAAATATACAAGCTTGATAAAAATGATCATTCTAGACGAAAATTTCAAATGGCACTTAGAGGCTTTTGCATCTGAACTCTTCATATATATATATATATATATATATATTTTTTTTTTTTTTTTTGTCAATTGTAGTCTTTTCAAATATAGATTTTGAGATACATACAGGATTCCCACACCTTGGTTAACTTCAAATTCAAGGACCTTTCAAAGACTTTCCAGTTCCAATACCCTTAAATTCATTGAATTAAAGTGGGGACACATTTGAAGTGAGAGTAAGGTTACATTGTGTTACCTTGTAGGATACATTGTTAGTCTTGCTTGAGTGAACGTCATGGTAACGTACAAAAAGAACACTTAACGTAAAGCATAAATGCACGTACTAACAAACATAAATCAAGCAAGCTACTATGCATAAGCTACGAAGTGTTGGCAAAATAACACATTAATGGAGCGGAGGGCATAATATGGATTTTTTTTCCAGAAAATTTCTTGCACAAAATAAATTCAAGCACTTTCAAGGACCTGTATCTATGTATGTTTATTTTCAAAAACTTTCCAGGGCCTTGAAAAAAAAAAAAAAAAAAAATCAGATTTATAAACTTTCAAGGATTTCAAGGACCCGTGGGAACCCTGTACATACTGAAATATCTGAAACGCTACCCATACTCATTTCCCACAGAACAGACACAATACCAGCTACGCTCTCTCATCTCTCCAACATCAAGTAGACACACAACCCCGGCTCACTCACTCCCTCGTTTCATTTGCTCCAGATTAATATTGTTGATGTTCTGGTTCATTTACATCCTTTTACAAGACCTGGGATCGCTTTTTAAGACAAGGGATCCCTTTTTAAATTACATTAAGGGTTTACCCTGTGCACCTGTAACTGGCGTTGGTGCATAATTTTCACTTATCAGAAGGATCTTTGTAGGGAGAATGTAATTTTTATATTACACATGTAATATTTTTCAATTCATATTATTTTAATTACATTTTTTATTATTATAATATTTTTGTTATATTTTTATTTTACTTATTTATTTTTATTCTATTTATTTATTTATTTATTTATTTTTCGCTATTGGATTGAGTAGGGAGATCATGTAAGGGATAATATTTTACTGTCTACCATTTATGATGTGTTATTTTGTATTGTCATTTAAAACCAATAAAAACATTTGGAGTAATATTGTTGATGTTACAGGGGTTGAATTTCAGAGTGGGGTTGTGTGTATTACGCATAATTTAACTCATTCCTGCAGTGTGTGCTGAAAAGTGCACGCACACAAAGCCACCTCTCAGTACTAAATTGAGTTATTTTTCGCTGCTTATTGCACTTAAACAGTCAAATACACACAAAATAATGACAAAATGCCAGTCTTGGTGACCGTAGACTCAGTTATGTTTTAGGTAAATGTCAACAGTTGAGAAAATAAAATCATGCTTAACGGTTTAATGGATCCGTGCGTCAGGTCTTAAAGGGTCACTTCACCTCTGGAAAGATGAATGTGTATTTAAAATGGGTAATTTATGTAGAAGAAATGTCAAATTAATTTTTGAATTTGGAGCTTTCTAGACTGAGAAAAGACAAAAAAAATTATTTTTGTCTTATGTGGATGAAAGACAACAACTCCCAGAATGCACTTGCTTCGCTGCCCTAGGAGGCCACGCCTACCGGTAACAGTACTAGTGAGTCTCCATGACGAGTCTGCCCGAAAATTTGTTTCAAGATCGCCCAAAATGTCCTGGATTCGGCTTTTGCGTTCTACAGTCGCCATCCATGCCGATTTTGGCGTCATTGTAGGAGGAAGTGAAAAAGGTAAATAGCGGATTTCTCTCGTCTCAGGGGAAAATGAGAGTGTTACACGACCATTCAATAGTATAACTGGGTTTCTAACAATGGAAAGCTTAATGCAAATGGGTGGAGTGTCCTTTTAAAGTCACAGCAGCCTAATATACCTGCTGCCAAATTATGAGATAATATTAAAAATATCTATATGGCAGTCTTTCCCCATAGTATTGATGTCAAAATTGTAGCCAGAGAAAATGCTGAGAGAAAACCACAAGCCACAGTGGTTGGCGAAAAAAAAAAAGTTAAAGCCACACTGTGTGATTTTTATCCCCATCTAGTGGTGAAAAGGTATATGACCATCCAGTTAATATTAGTTTCTGTTCCTCTCAATTCCGATTTCGTTTTAACTCCTACGGTGGCCAATGTAGTCCAAGATTAACATGGCTTCCAGTTCGACCTCGTCCATGAGTGTTAACTCAAACGTAAATGCGAAGCTTGAATTAACGGGTATGTCCCTCTTTGGCTAATGCACTTTCAAGATGGAGGGGCAACATGGCGACCGACATTAGAATGAAGACACTTGAATGAAGTAAATATACATTAATGAGCACATATATCTTTGAAAGAACTAAGTGTTTTTAGCTAAGAATAAACTAAAAGAGTTACACAGTGTAGCTTTAATGGGAAGCCCTGTGTATATCAGATAAAATGTCTGAAAATATATCATAATATAGATTTTTGCATATACTGGCCAAATTGCATACAGAACTCCTAAAGCTTATAATGTAAATTTACCAATGAGAAAATCAAACGAAGATCTTGGCGAGCGCGTCGGCCCCAGCGCTGGCGATGAAGGGCTGCGACGGGTGGAAGGCCACGTCATGAATGGCCTCATCGTGTTTTTTCCTGTGTGCTGTGATCTCCTGCACACACGTGCGATTGTCCAGCATCCACAAGCGCACTGAGCAGTCATGACCTGAGGGAAACATAAAAACACAAGATAAAGATTGCAGAGATGACACTATGTTGGCAACTTTCACATTTCCGTGAGAACGATCTGTTGACGTGGATGTGTTTGGAAGGCTTCAAACACATCCATTGGCTTGTTGTTTTGTTCTCTGACGTCACACACTGCGTGCTCGTGTACGTTTACTTACTGCCGGAGATGAGGTAAGTGCCTTTAGGGTCTGTGGTAAGACAGGTTACAGCATCCAAGTGAGCCACCATGGAATGAATCACTTTCCCTGAAGCCACAACAAGAAGAAGGAGGACAAAAATGAGGTCATGCTTGATACTCAGGCTTAACCAATGGGATAAGATTATGTTTCAAGTAAAAACTAAAAATACTATGGAAGTCAATGGGGCCAATCGACTGTTTGGTAACCCATATTCTTCAAAATATCTTCTTTTGTGTTCAGCAGAAGAAAGAAAATTCATACAGGTTTGGTACAACTCGAGGGTGAGTAAATGACAGAATTTTCACTATCCCTTAAAGCAAGGTTTCCCAAAATGGGATTCATAAGGGAACTGCAAGGGGTTGATGAAAAGCTAATAATGAATTAAATGATTAAAATGTAAAATCAAGTCATTTTAACACATTTTAACATTTACTTGCATTATACAACATCAGAGTAACATTGTTAAATGATTAAAATGTTTAATAATATTTTAAAGGGGTTAGCTACACTGTAAAAAAATATTGTTGGTTTAACTTAAAAAAGTAAGTAACCTGGTTGCCTTAAAATCTTTAAGTTAATACAATAAAGGAGATTAATTTAATCATCAGAAGCTCAAAATTATATGTTATCTGAACTAAATAAATTATTTAAGTTGATTTGACAAAAGAAAAAATGTTGTGATTTACTACACTTGAAAAAAATATTGTTGGTTTAACTTAAAAAAGTAAGTAACCTGGGTTGCCTTAAAATTTTAAGTTGATTGAACTGGAAAAAGTGAGTTAATACAATGAAGGAGATTAATTTAATCATCAGAAACTCAAAATAATAAGTTCTCAACTAAATAAATTATTATAAAGTTGATTTGACAAAAGAAAATATGTTGTGTTAACAAATCTTGAAAATATTTTTTTTACAGTTATAGCAAAAAATAAAAAAATACTCTTCTCTATTCCTGCAAAAAGCAGCAGCTAAAAAAAACAAAAACAAGAAATGTATGTAAACCTTAATTAACCATCCTGACTCATCCACAAATGTCACATTTTACTTTAAGACCATTTCCTTAGCTGACACATATCCACAAAAATCAATAAAAATGTCCTAATGTGGCAGAAAATAAAGCAACAGGTAGTCACACTGCTGGGTTCACATTCCAGCTGTCGTTTCTTCACGGGCTAATCTTTCACACCAAGAATGTTATTTACTTTTCTTAACTGCTCTTGCTATATAAACTGGCGATTAAAGGTTGGTGTCTGGCTTCGATTCGATTGAGGTATTTTTATACTGGAGGTTATTTTTTAACTGCTTTGAGAGGTCTATTATGACTGCACTGTAGGAGAGTCAGTGGCTTTGCTGATGTATTTACAGTTCCCAAAGTGCACAGCTGGAAAATAAGCAGTGGGTGCTATTATGGGCCTCAACATTGCCACAAGCTCACGACACACACACACACACACACCTGTCTTGTTGTCCAGGTAGCGGATGGTACGATTCTCGTGGGCTGTAATGGAGACCGGTTGGGACGGATGGCTGACCACGCGGTTAATCAGCTCGCTGCCTGCAGGGGCGGTAAAGAAAAACAATATTTTATTACTGTACAACAGGCTTCGAGTCAACATGAAATTGCATTCATAACCTATTTTACTTCTGTAATGTGATGCATGCAACTTTGATTTTCAATGTAGTTTATCATCAATTACTTAGAAATAACACCTTTTCATATATATATATATATCGTTCTTGAAATACACCTCTGGTGCAACTCTGTGCAAAGACACATCATCATCACGATTAATCGCATCCAAAATAAAAGTCTGTTTTTACATAATATATTTGTGTGTGCTGTATATAATTATTTTATATGCATGTATATATTTAAGAAAATGTGTTATTCGTATCTAAAATATTTATATTTATATAATATAGATTATTTATTTATATACATATACAGAATTTAAGCGCAAATAATTCTTAAATATATACATGCATGCATAGGTATTTATATATACAAAATAATTATATACAGCACACACAAATATATTATGTAAACACAGACTTTTATTTTGGATGCGATTAATCGCAATTAATTTTTGCACAGCCCTAATATATATATATATATACACATACACAATTAATTTTAATGAAAACTAAATAATGAATAAATTGCAAACAATTTAGTAAGAATTACTTGCAATAATAATTATACAAGGATTGTATTCATTTTCATGACCTTTTCCAAAATGGCAGACTAGTAAATTATAATATTATAAATTAAAATGTTAGACAAAAATGTTATATAATAATATTAATATAAAAAAAAATATATGGTAACACTGACATATTAATATTAATTAACACAGCTTGAAAGGAAGTTATTAATATTCTCAAAATCTATTAATATTATTTAATGGACCCGAGCCTACATGAACTAACAATGCATATTTTAAACTGAATATTTATTAACTAAATTGATTACAAAAAAGAAGAACCAATTTAAAAAAACAAGTGTGTTGTTCACTGTTAGTTAATGCATAACTAATGTAAAATAATGGGACCTTTTCATACAGTGTAACCCAATATATAATAATTTATAATATTTAATAACCATTTACGATAATTATTCTATGTATAATTAATAAAATTGTAAAAGATTGTAAAAATTGCTATTAAATTAATAAATAAGAATATTACAAACATTAGGGAACTCTAATACTTTGCATGACTATGAAAAAAAAAAACCTTGCTGGTAAGCATAGATTGTAAAAGAAGTGACATTTTGCTAGATGTCAAATTCCTGTATGACGCGGAGCTTACCATCCTTAGTCTGGGTCTCCAGGACCATGATGCTTTGCTCTGTGTTGAGGTCATAAAGCAGAGTCTCGCCCCCATCGAAAGACACAACAACCTGGGACGGGTCGGTGTTCACAAAGGCAACCGAGGTGGGAGTGCCGTGTTCTGAAAGACAGAGAGGGCATGAGTGAGAGGGACATACAGAAAAGAAAATCCAAACACACAAGGTCTCCTCCTCACCTTTCTCTTTGTTGAAAACAGACACACACGGTGAGGAATTATGGGGGTCCCAAATCCGCACAGTCCCATCTGCTGAGCAGGAGGCCAAACGCTTCAGGCTGGAGGAGTAAGCCAAACCCCACACTGCGTCCTCATGCCCCGACAACACACTGCTCTCCACGCCTGGATCTGAACGCATTTACACACCACAATTCAGTCTAGCTCTGTTCAGTGTGTCTACAAATTAATATGTAGTCGGTGCCCTCTAGTGGACTCTTGTAAAAACGCAACAGTTTTTGAGTGACACTGTGGAACTCGCAAGTGCAGTATTAGGTAGACTTGCCATAGTTGTCGTAAGGATCCACATTAAGGTCTGGAATCTTCCAGCCTCGCACGGTGCCGTCCAGACCGCCGCTGTAGCATGACTCTCCCTCCTCACCCATAGCCAGAGAAAGAACAGCACCACTAAAATCACACACAAGAAACATATTAAAAAGCTATAACAAAAAAGTTCTGTGCCTGTACTACAATAAAGTGATCAGATGGTTAAACCATGGCACTCTGATATATTGAGTGGTTCTGATAGATTTCCGGTAGCTGCCAAGACACTCCCTAGCAACCAAACAGAGTACCCTAGCAACCATTTTACAAGACCTATATCTCTGCATCAAAACATCGTATAGAGATGGGGGTTGGCTCTTTTTACTCATGCTAGCGAACAGGACTTGCTACATGCTACACATGCTAGCAGTGAATAGCTACATGCTAATATTGATTAGCTAAGTGTTAAATCATGCCAAGAAAATGCTACAAACTCCTTAGTAACAATCTAGTAACACCATAGTAACCACCGCCCTGAACACCCTAGCAACCGCCTAGAAACTCCATAACAATCACAAAAAATCGCAACCGGGTGGTGAGATTTGCCACTGCAAGCACCACTTCACATTTTCTTCTGGAAATGTACATTCTAGTTTACATTGTTATCTAACGTACTTCAAAGACCACTAGGTTTTATAACAGATCTTTATACTTATAGTTTAGCCTTCAAAGGTTAGTTCACCCAAAAATTTAAATTCAGTCATCATTTACTCACTCTTAGGTTGTTCCAAAGTAAGACTTTCGTTCATCTTCGAAACACAAATTAAGCCATTTTAATGAAAGCTTAGAGCTTTCTCTCGCTCCATTGACAGCTACACAACTACCACTTTGACGCAGTAGTTTAAATTTTGATATTTTTAGGTCAAACCGTTCTTGTCTGTCAGTCATATAATGGAGGTCTATGGTCACCACCTCAAAGAGCATGCACAGAGAAGTCCAAATTAAACATGATTTAATGACTCGTAAATGTAAGTACACATTGATGGCCTAAGACACGAAACGAGCGGTTTGTGTGAGAAAACTAACAGTATTTATTTCGTTTTTATCTCTTGTAACCACAGCCAAGTGATCTGAGGGCGCAGGCGCTTCGTGGCTGTGGTATCCAGAGGTAAAAACGATATAAATACTGTTCGTTTTCTCACACAAACCACTCGTTTCGTGTCTTAGGCCATCAATGTGTACTTACATTTACGAGTCATTAAATCATGTTTAATTTGGACTTCTCTGTGCATGCTCTTTGAGGTGGTGACCATAGACCTCCATTATATGACTGACAGACAAGAATGGTTTGACCTAAAAATATCAAAATTGAAAATACTGTGGAAACAAAGACACCTACATCTTGGATGCCCTTGAGGTAAGCTAAAACTTATCAAAAATTCATTTCAAAGTGAACTATCCCAAGCAAGTATGGTTGAGCTTGTTTATGTCTGCTGATCAATGTTTAAAATGTGAACAAAAGCCTAAATTCAATCCATTTACCATATAAAGCGATTGAGACATTTACGTACATATGGATTATTTTTACAATCTCTTTATAAACTTTTTGAAGCATCTAGTGGTAGTTGGTCAATGGAGGGACAGAAATCTCTCAGATTTCATTTAAAATATCTTCATTTGTGTTCTGAAAATGAATGAAAGTCTTACGAGTTTGGAAAGACGTGAGGGTGAGTAATTAATGACAGAATTAGAATTTTTGGGTGAACAACCCCATTAAGCATGTTAGTCAGAGGTCAAACTATTTAATTTTTAGGTGGACTTTCTCCTTTCTTACAGTCTAATTATAAACCAGTCTCACTTACCTGTGTGCTCTGAATGTATAAATGGGCTCAACGTCCAGCGCTGCATTTCTGTGAAAGCAAAAAATGAAAGACTACCATATTAGCACACAGCAACAGCGCTAAAAGCAGCATTTATGGATCAAGATTTCTAAATATACTTCGAGACACCTACACTAACACAATTATAGTGACATACTTAACATTAGAGGGCAGTGAAATAAGGATCTTTTGGGTTGTGTGTCTTTAAGATGTGTTTCTTACTTTTTGGAGTGCATTGCCTTGTTGAGGTTCCACAGCTTGAGTGTCCCATCCTCAGAGGCGGACAGCAGCACGGCCTGGCTGGGGTGAAAGGTCAACGCTCGGATGGCGTCGAAGTGGCTTCGTAGTGTGAAGCGAGGGTTCCATGTTTTTTTGAACTCTTCTCGACTTTCCTGCAACTAAAATGAGACATGAAAATAAATGAAGAGTAATTCATACACACAACAGAAAACTATAATACTGCCAATTTTACAGAAAATATCGCAATTAAAAAAAAACACTAATCATTATCAAAAGAAAATGTCTTGTAGTTTCAATTAAATGCAATTTGCTGAACTTGAGAGTGCTTTTTGACCCAGCTTTTTTAATGCTTAAAAACACACTTGTGTGGGGAGGAGACATTACTTATAACACTAACATCAATGGTGAGGTCATTGTCGTTGGCAACAGTAAGGTCCGCCAGCTCTCCGAGGTTCATATCTCCTCCTCCAACCGCATCCAGAATGAAGACATCAGATGAGAAGCCAAGAGCGCCCCCTTGAGCACAGGCACATACACAACAGTTAACATGCTGAAATTGGAATATAAAAAATATAGCTGTTTATAGCAGAAGTTGAAATTTAAGCAACACTGAATATGGCTGTGATGAAAATGCATTTTTAATTTGCCAATTAGAACTATGCCACTATAATAATGTTGTCTCTAGACACTAAAACATATTTTTATTTGAAAAAATAGTGACAGAGTTAGAAAGTCCAAATCATTAACAAACATTTGTGTTTCAATTCTTTTGACTAGATTGAAAAATGTTTGTGCGATATGCATCATTAAGGTCTCACCACACATTTTCTTTTTTTAAATGCAAATAAATATTAATACTTGCTAATTACTATTATACACACATATACAATTAAAATGAGTAAATCAAATAATATAATATAAAAAATATAATATATAATACATTATAATATATATATATATATATATGAATATATATATATGTATATATAATATATATATATATATATATTATAATGTATTACATATTATATAATATAATATAATGTGGAAAAAAATGTCTAAATTTAACCTTTTTTTACTTCATGCATTCAATATTTTTCTTTTTTGGCAACAATGATTGTCTGTTTGAATAATGATTATGCAGATTAAATAAATACAAAAATAAAAATTTATAATATTTAATAATAAATATTTAATGAAAATAAAATAATTCAAAAATCAACTGAGCGATATGCATTTGACATTTTAAAGAAATATTTACTTATAAGAACAGCTGTACTGATAAAGTAAAAAATGATTCAATAATAGAATATAATTATTTAAATTCATAAAAAAAATTATAATATTGGAAACAATGAATATTTGGTTGAGTAACAAATTACTCTATCCATCAATATATTTATTCATTCATTTTGAATAGCATATAGATACATTTTTATTATTTCCAAAGGTGATCGGTTTGTGATTCAGAGAGCCGGGTGGCTGTTCTTACCCTCACTGGAGCGTGCCTGGCCCGGGATAGAAGGAGGTGGAGTGGGTTTGGGAGTAAAATCTGACATAATGCCTTGCAATTTGTTTCGCCGGTTCTCTGACCCTGGGTAGAGGAAGTAAGAGAAGTAAACAAACCAGATGACAGCAGAAAAACAAAATCAACCATTCAACATGTTGAAGGGAATATCAAGGGAAACAAACAAACGTAGAGTGAAGTGAAACGTGAAGACAAAATGGTGGCCGTGTCAACAGATTTTATCAACAGGAAGTTCCAAACAAAAGCAAATTAAAAGAAAACAATGAGCGGTCACAGCATGACGATAAAGGGTAAACCTCACATCCACCATCAAAAATACAATGCAGGAATGAGTTGCCGTCTAGTAGTACATGTCTCAAATTCAATTTCCCAAAAAATGAACATATGAGAACTCTATACCTAACTCACGACCGTCTCCAGATATGCGAGCTTCTCCCGCACCTTCCCCTTCCTCTCCTGAGGCCAAGAAATCAAACTCGCCCAGGGCGTCCTCAGAATCATCTTCATCATCCTCGTCCTCAGGGTCAAAATCTGTAGTCATGGGTTCTCCGCCCATCTACAGGCATGCAGACCAAACGCTATTATCAACAAAACAGGATCTGTGTGGGCCTTATCTTCATGTAAACACTCTGACCTTGCTCCTGGACTTCTTGTTTTTGCGTCCATCAATGCAGTCTGTAGTCATGCCCTGGAAGTCTTCTTCTTCATCACTGTCATCCTCATCGTCGTCCTCACAGCCACGAAGGAAAGGGATTTTATCCAGAACAGAGCTGTCCATCCGTTCTTTCGAACTCTCTTTCCCAGCACGCCTGTAAGAGAGAGATTTCTATACTATTACCACAACAAACACGATTGCAGAAACTAGTTTCAAAACTGGCTTCACAAACACCATACCATATTAGAACACCCCTTATAAGTGTCTTGTGGCTTATCACTTTTATACAAAGCCAGCAAACAACAATATACAATGCTCAGTTAGGAGATATATTTATTATGGACAGGTAACAAGACACGTACTGGCTGCCAAGCAACACACGACAAAGTGCAGTTAAAGGAGTAGTTCACTTTTAAAAAAACTTTTGCGGAAAATTTACTCACCCCATGTCATCCAAGATGTCCATGTTTTTGATTAAGGTTTAATCAAAATTAAGGTTTTTGATGAAAACATTCCAGGATTTTCTCCATATAATGCACTTCAATGGGCACCAAAACGTTCCTGTGGTCTGTTCTGTGAAGCGCGTTCGTGACTCTCCTGTTCGAACTCGTTCATCAAAATTAACAAATCTTTTTCCTGTCATTTGGATAATTCAACGAACAAAATGAACAAATTGACTCGGGAAAAGATTTGTTCATTTTGATGAACGAGTTCGAACAGGAGAGTCACGAACGCGCATCACAGAACAGAGCAAGGCGACCATTTGAGCTTATAAAACTTAAACTTTGTTGTTTATTTTTTTAAAGAGCGATCGTTTCGCTTGATAAGACCCTTATTCATCATTTGGAATCGTTTAAAGCCCTTTGAACAGTTTGCACTGAAACTCTCATTTGGACCTTGAACCGTTTGGTTCCCACTGAAGTCCATTATATGGAGAAGTCCATTATTCTTTTCGACTGAAGAAAGAAAAAAAGATGGACATCTTGGATGACATGGGGGTGAGTAAATTATCAGCAAAAGTTTTTTTAAAGTGAACAACTCCTTTAAGGACTACTTCACCTGTACGCAAACACTAACTGGACCTTATTTTTACACTGACTTAAATATGAGATGTGGAAAATGCATGCCGTTCTAACCGTTTGATCTGCTCTTCTATCTGGCGTACTAGTAGTGATTCTCCTCCTCCGTGAGGTTCTGGATCTGCAGGCGGTTCGTTGGGAGGAGGCCCGTTCGCCTCTGGACTATTGCGACCCAACAGGGAACGAACCCGTTTGGAGCGCATGTCCAAGATGGTGTCGGAGTATCCCACCTCCTCCAGGTACCTGCTCGTTAACACACAAAAACACCACAAGCACAGCGTCAGCACAACATTTTGACAAACACCTTTGAGAATTAATGCAAACAAAACACACTGACTTGCGCAATAACTGCCGGCCCTCCTTCCAAGGCATCTGATTGGTTGGCTCAGAGTCGGAATCTGCAGGCCCATTGGGTACTGTGAGAAACAGAATGATGTCACTAAACACACGGAAAACATAACCAACAGCATACAGTAGGGATGGACAACGATTAATCGCATCCAAAATAAAAGTTTGTGTTTACATAATATATTTGTGTGTAGTGTGTATAATTAATTTGTATATATAAATACCCACACATGCATGTATATATTTAAGAAAATGTGTTAATATATCAAATATTTATATTTATATATAATATTAATTGTGAATAAATATATATAAAATATATACATGCACATATTTCCTAAATATATACATGCATGTGTGGGTATTTATACATACAAATTAATTATACACACTACACAAACATGTATTATGTAAATACAAACTTTTATTTTATTAATCGTTGCCCATCCCTAGCATACAGTAGTCTAATGATTCTGGGTATGATTAATATTGTTTAGGAAAATATGAATTAGACCATGTTTCCTAGCATGTGTATGTGTTTGATAGGTTTGTTTCTAGGTTGTTACTTGGTTCAGCTTCGGTCTCTGGTTTCTTCTCTCCAGGGCTCTGATCAGTGCCACTTTTCAGCTTCTGAAATTTGGACCTGGGATCAAAATAATGAGAATATAAATGAACAAAATACAATAGAATGTAAAAAAAGAAGAAAAAAAAATGGAACAAACAAAAACAGATTGAAATACAAAACAAAAACAACAGAACATAACACAAAAAGAGAATAAAAACAAAACAAATTTGAACAAAACAGAACCAAAAACATAAGAACTAAACAAAAACACAAAACAACAAAAACAGAACAAAAACACAACAAGAACAAAAAACTGAACAAAACAAAAACACTACAGAGCATAACATAAAGAGAACTTAAAAAAAAAAAACACACAAAAGAAGAGCGGTTTCACATTATACCGGGAGCTGAAGAAGCTCGTCTGTGTGTGTGTGTGTGTGTGTACCTCTCCTGTTTCAAAGCGTATTCCAGCATCTTGATTCGCCTCACCAGATCCTGCTTCATGTTCTCCTGACCTTTCCTCTCACCCTGCAGAAACGCCACCTGAGCCTGAGACAGCATAGGAAGACAGACAGACAGACAGACAGAAAGACAAAGATATAAATATGGTGCAGATTCAAACCAGATACATCAGAGAGAAAATGAAAGGTTATATGCTAAAGCACCATGTTTGTACCACCACCAATGACATTCTGAGGGCAACGGTTAACTAAAGGCCTGCAATTCCACAAGCTTTATTTTAGTTGGCTGCTGTCCGAGCACCGACCAGTCATGAAAGACAAATATGTTGACGGAAAAGCGACTATAAATGGGGAGAAACCAAAAACCATTCATTTCCCAGTCAGCTGTGGTTTAGAAGAGAGAGAACGAGGCCTCAATCGCCCCCTAGAGTCCACCGTAAAACCCACATCAATTAGAGATGCCAAGTTACCAACAAAGTCAGCTGTGTTCAGGCCAGAGAATTTAGGTTTTTTTTAAATGGAGCATCCTTTAACCAGTTGTGCATGCGTCTCTATTAAAAATGACAAAACGTGCTAGTTATGGCCCAAGTGAATCTATGCTTTCAGGTAAATAAATAAATGTCTAATAGTGATGTGTTGGTCAGAGGCGCACAGGTTTGCACAGTCATATTCTTGTGTTCACAGAAATCAGTCACACCATCAGTGCACCTCACACACACACTACAGAACTAAATTATTTAATAATATTTACCTTTAAAGGCCTAGTTCACCCAAAAATGAAAAGTCTGTCATTAATTACTCACTCTTAAGTTCTTCCAAACCTGTAAGTCTTTCGTTTATCTTCGGAACAGAAACACTGACAGCTACTCAACTACCACTTTCAAGCACCAGACAGAAAGTAAAGACAAAATTAAACTAATCCATGTGAATCCAGTGGTATAACCTCAATTTTATGAAGCGAGTGCTTTGTTTTTAAAAAACAACTTCATTTACAAAATTTTAATCTCAAATGAGCATTGTCTTTATTACCTTTCTGGGGCTTGAAGTGGTACTTTCTCAGCTGTAAATATGGAGGGAGAGAAAGCTCTCAGATTTGAAGATGATCTGACGACTTATGGGTTTAGAACAACATGAGGCTGAGTAATTAATGACTGAATTTTCAAGTTTACTTATGACTTAATTATAAATAAAATATAAATAACTATATTTATCATTGTTAAAATCATACTGATAATGTACAACATATTATACATTTGAGTATCTGGTGATTAAAAATATTACACATTACAATATACAGTATACACTCACCTAAGGGATACTAATACTGTGTTCGACCCCCTTTCGCCTTCAGAACTGCCTTAATTCTACGTGGCATTGATTCAACAAGGTGCTGAAAGCATTCTTTAGAAATGTTGGCCCATATTGATAGGATAGCATCTTGCAGTTGATGGAGATTTGTGGGACGCACATCCAGGGCACGAAGCTCCCGTTCCACCACATCCCAAAGATGCTCTATAGGGTTGAGATCTGGTGACCAAGTACATGGTGGCAATAAAGGGATGGACATGGTCAGAAACAATGCTCAGGTAGGCCGTCGCATTTAAACCATGCCCAATTGGCACTACGGGGTCTAAAGTGTGCCAAAAAAACATCCCCCACACCATTACACCACCACCACCAGCCTGCACAGTGGGAACAAGCCATGATGGATCCATGTTCTCATTCTGTTTACGCCAAATTCTGACTAAACAGTTGAAGACGTCCAGTCCAGTCTTCAACCGTCCAGTTTTGGTGAGCTCTTGCGAATTGTAGCCTCTCTTTCCGATTTGTATTAGAGATGAGTGGTACCCGGTGGGGTCTTCTGCTGTTGTAGCCCATCCGCCTCAAGGTGGTGCGTGTCGTGGCTTCACAAATGCAATACAAAATACTTCTAAAATCGTGAATTTTTGTCCAAAACAGGGACAATTCCTTTCCAGCCTGATCTCTATTAAGAGCTTTTTTAAATATCTTTATGTAGGCCATGTCAAGCCATATATAACATTTGTTCAAATTCAAAATCACTCCCTGTCTCCAAGGCTGACTTGCAGGAAAAGTGAAGCATGACAAGTTGGCACAGGTCTTCATGGAGACCGACTCACTGCAGTTGCCATGGTGTGGGTGAGCGTGAGGAAACCAGTTATGGCAGGTCTTTGGAGCACTTTGGACATTTCCACAAAGGCAAATAATTGCCCATGTTTTCGGCCTTTGAAACTGGGATACATGTTACACAATGGATGTGCATCTGACACAATAGTCAATCAAGGAACTGCAAGACTGCTTTGGGAATTACACATCGCAGTCTACCTATCAAAACATAATTAGTCTCATCAAAGGAAATAGCATACATAAGATGATCGCTTGGAAAAGTCAGAGACACTTCCAGCTGCCAAGTGCAGTTCTGTGGTGTTGTGCTGCAAAAAAATAAAAAAAATAAAAAAACACAATGTTTTTGGTCACTGAAGGTTTAGGAAGGGGCTGGTACTACCACACAGACACATTTATGTGGCGGACCGCCCCTCTTGTGACTTCCTGTGGGTGGGAACAGGTCAAGGGCACAAACACACTCTCTCTCCACATTAGTATCCCTTTGAGACTCACTCCAACAAATAGAGCAGCAGACTTTTTCTGGGACGAGTCTTTTTAAGAGTATATGAACCCATTTGAACTCTTTTATTAAGAGTTTTTACCACTTCTGTGGGCGAACCTTTGGCCTTCAGGTAAATGCAAAAACGGTTCTATTGACAATGCAATATTATATTGACATTAAGGGAGTTGACAGAGGTGAAGATACCTGCTGTAAAGAATCACATCACAAATATTGTGATTGTGACAGCCATATTGCTTGACAAATATTTATTGAAGTATTACCGGTAGGCTAATTATAAAATAGCCGTCATGCCATCATGCCATAGACCTGCATGACATTGCAATTGTTTTGTTTGTTTTCTTGCTACATGGATAAAACTTGAGCTGACTGCCATTATTAAAGGGGTTAATATCATTTTGTGTTGGCTACAGTGAAAAAAACAAAGATGAATAGAGGACAAAATCCAAAAGTGAATCATAAAAGTAAGACTGTTAAGGTTGGGCAATAAACAATATCGTATTGAGAACATTTACATTGATGATTGACTCAAACCCTAAGAAGGATTGTGTCCGAACAACTGCAGCAAAGTGACAGCAAACATCATCATTCATCCTGAAGGCCACGTTTCCACAAAACAGACCACAGAAGCCAACAAAGCCCACACCAATGAAAGAGACACACTTTTGAGAGACCAAATGTACAAAAAAAAAAAAAATGAGAAAAAAAAAATGTTAAAATTGTTCTCCTTTAATAAAGAGATATGGCCTTTTCCCCCAGGTGTTTACAGTATTTTGTATAGATACATTTGACATTGTTGCAGCACCTCTCTTCCCAGTCTGTCAGTATTGCTGTTTATTTTCAGTCTCTATGAAGCTCTTACTTCCTTCCAATGTGCTCTGATTGGTTGACTAGACTAGTGTGTTGTGATTGGCCAACTACTTCGAAGACGTTTCAGAAATTTCAAAACACTTACAACTATGAGTTTCAAAACATAATAACAACTCAAGTTCAACTAGAGCCTGACCGATAAAGGATTTTGAAGGCCGATACCGATACAAATATTTTTTGGGTTTTAAAATCCGATATTCCGATATATCGGCCGATATTTTTTTTTTATTAAATATTGTTGGATTTCATAACACGTCACGTGTAAAAGAAAAGCTAACGTTTCTGCACAAGATACGTTTGATACTTTTTCTCTATGTCTAAATGTTCAATTCTCGCAAGTATAACTTACATTTTACAATGCAAGGACTGTAACTAGAGATATGCTAGCTATAAATACAGTAATCATTACTTTATTTAGGCAGAAAAAAGTTCATTGTGGTTTCCAAGCTCATTAATGTTAACGTTAACGGTCTTCCACTGATGATAGTGGCATTAGCTTGCTTTGTGGTTAGCTAGTCTATGATGAGCCATAATTTAGCAATAGATAACATCATACTGCAAGTTGTAAAACATACATTTTCAATATAACAGGCCAAGGAGAGATGATTGAAGAAGCGTGTTTCGTCTGTTTTTATTTTATTTTTTAAATATTCATTTATCGGCCATTATAACTGCCGATACCGATATTATGGAAAATGCCTAATATCGGCCGGCCGATATATCGGTCTGGCTCTAAACTCAACCAGGCCTCGTCCCCTTTATTTTGTGTATATGCCTAGGGCGGGAATTATTTAAATGAAGAACATTGTGAGTGACGTGTTTGTTCCTGGAAGAAAACTCAAGACTACAAAGGAAGCGTTTCAGGGAGTTCAGAAACAGTACGCACTGATATAGAGATTTCCTCCTTTTTGAGTGACTTTGTGCTTTGTAAGTAATTCTGCAAACCTTTTTCATGCCCATACTGCAACAATAAACAAAAAAAAATGTAAAAAAGCATAATATGTCCTCTTTAATATTACTACTTAGGTTTAATTCATTTTTTGTATTTGTTTTTATTTCATTTCAGTAACTGATTTCTAATTTTTCTAACATTTCTCATTTTCATTTGGTTTAAAATGTATCTAATATTTATATTTTACAGTTTTAGTTAACAATGATAACCCTGGCTGCTACATAGGACACCATACCTGAACGATTATGTCCTGCCTGTCACAAAGGAAACACAAAAGAACAGGTGTCCCACATTAAAAACATCAGGGAGCACGATGTCCCACAGCAGGGCAAACCAGCTACTGTCACACTACAACTGTCCCTTACACTTTTTATAGGCCAAGTCAAAAACAATGTGTGTGGGAGATGGAAAACCTAGCAGTTGGTCCCTGAAGCCTGTGCACATTTCCATGGGCATGTCCAGAAGAGGCCTGGCGGAAGAACACACACTAGTCTTCCATGAGAGCCACAGGGCCTGTCCTATTATAGCACACACTCGCAACTCCTTATGTAATCTACTACAGGCACTGTTTGAATGGGGTCACTTAATCGCTAAGCTTTTTCTCAGGCCAAGATCTGCAGCAAACTAGGCCAGGGAAGTCCGATTCTAAAAAATTTTATTGGAAGCTAATCCCTAATCCTAGGTTGAATCCTATGTTCTTTTTCCTCCTCTCTAATATGTTCTTGATGTGAGTACAAGCTTTGTTTCCGGTTCCATATAAAATAACTAGAGCCATACATCTTTCACATATTGTAATGCAATACATCATGTAAGTAACAGCATTAAATTACAAAATTGATTAAATTACAAAATTACTTTGACATCTTCTGTGCTAGACACACAGATCGGCTCTCTTGGGACTGAAAAAAAGCACTTGCTTTAATTCTCCAGGCGGGCAGCATTACGTCATGTCTTGGACAGAAGCTACACAATTTACAAAAGAAGTAGCAGTCAATAGGTCATGTGACATCAATGTCAATTAATAGAACATTTATTTGGAATTTAAATTTCAAATAAATGCCAGCCGGAGCTCCAGAACTGCCTTTATTCTATTACCTTGCACTTAATGGCACAGAGAAGAAAGATGTACGACAATAAAAAAAATAAAAATAATGTTAATAGTGCAGGATATTAAAGTGTATCG
Organism: Pimephales promelas; assembly: GCF_988280905.1. NCBI lineage: Eukaryota > Metazoa > Chordata > Actinopteri > Cypriniformes > Leuciscidae > Pimephales > Pimephales promelas. Next base: position 28,343,443 of record NC_142784.1, read on the forward strand.
TAGCTATTGTACAGCATATATAGCCTATTTTATCGAGAATAAAATGTGCATCAGTATGCTATTTTATTCCAACCGTTAATTCTGCTTGGAGGCTTCCATAAATATTTAGTTAATACGAAGAGTTACGCTTCAACTAAGTTTTTGCGATGCAAAAATATTTAGTAGCCTAGTTGAAACTTAGCACTATTTTAAGTCAAAACTATGGCAAGTTGTAGCTGGTGCAACTGGCTCCATTTCTTTTAGGTAATCAAACTAATATCATGATGAGTATATTCCAATTTCTATAAAGCTTTTCCCACTATGGAATAATAAAAAATAAAAAAGGTAATTGGGACTTTTTATCTTACAATATTGACTTATTCCTTGAAATGTATATGGGGATAAGTCAGAAGAATTGCAAGTTATAAACTCAGATTTGGGTGAAATAAAGCCAGAATTGTGAAATAAGATAAACTAGGAATTCTGAGTAAAAAAAAAAGTCTGAATTAGGAGATATAGGCTAAGCTCACAGGTTTAAGAAAAAAAATCTGAATTGTAGTTATAAACTTGAGATTGTGAAAAAAAGTCAGAATTATGAGATATTAACTCAGAATTCTGAGGCCGAAAGTCTAAATAATGAGATATAAACTCATTGGTAGTTGGTTGGTAGTTAGTTATAAATTCGGATTGTGAGAAAATGTCAGAATTGTGAGAAAAAAATCACAAAAAATCTGTGAAATGGACCAAATAGGCTTTTTTTTTTATTATTTTTTTTTTTTAGTAAATTCAACTAATTGCACGACCAATCTAGTCCAATTGCCGCACGAATGTCAACCTTTTTTTTACTGAATCAAAAGCATACATTCAAGCAAACCATTCAGCGTTCGTTCGAGTATCGGATGACTCTTTTGTGCCGGTTCTTTTAAAAGAATCAAAACACATACCAACGAAGATGGTTTCAGTTCTTGAAATCTTTGAACTCACTTACTAAACCACACGTTGGTCAAAACTGTTACTGTGTTATATCATAACGTAAGATTTAAATGAGCATAGTAACTTAATTGGTTGGTCACCCTAGGACAAAGTGTACTAAATATGCACAAACGTTAATTTATTTGAGCTATTTTTTATGATATTACATTACACAGTATTATATTGCATAGTTTTATATTAAGAAAATAGGTCAAATCTCACAATTGGACAACAGACTGTGGCAGCAGTATACATTAAGAAAACTTCTTTCCTCATTTTTTAAAAAGTAACTTATCACAACAACAGCACTAAGGAACTAGAATCGTTTAGATGAATCAGAACCAGAATCGACTCTCCTTTCCTTAGGTGGGTATGGCTATTCAACAAAAGGACAACATTTCACAGTTAAATTTGCCACTGTTTCAATGAATAACATCAGGGGAATACTTCAATCCCAAAACTACGCCTGATCAACAATAAGCAGACGATCGTGACTTCTCCTGCGTTTTATCTGTAACGTGTGCTCTTCCTCAAGGAATATCCGCCTGCAAGAGACCAAAACAAGCGATTAATGAAACGCTGTTTTACCCTCAGCTCGTCTCGTTCGGCCTCCCAGCGATATTTCTCGGCTTGAAAGCGGCCCCATTCGAACTGGATGAAATGTAAGATCCCGGGCAACGAGAGGCCCGCTTCCCCGTCCTGCGGATCTCGCGGTTGGGAAGATCCAGCCATCGGCCCGGACACGGCGGCGGCTGCTGCGGTGGGAGCCGGACCGAGCACAGCCTTCGGCCCGTTCGGATTGCGCCCCGCTCCGCTTCCTGCGGGGCTCTGGTTCGTTCCTCCAGCCACCCCGCCGGATCTTTCCGCCTCCATCAGAGCGTTCGAGCTGTCACCGGAGCCAGGAGGTGGAAATACAGACGAAAATGCCACCCCGTTGTTTGAAGTCTCCACCGAAGCCCTCTCCCGTTTTCCTGCCCGATACAGATAGACGAGCGAGTACTCATACACACGGAAAAATGCCAAATAGTGATCCACTCCAACCACTGAATGGCTGCAAACGCTCCTCCCCATGGGTCATTAAATAGGCTTCCGCAAGGGGGCGTTTTACGGCTCAAAAAATAAATTAAAATTTACACAACTGCAGGATTTACGATACTGATGATGACCGTTAAAGGTTAAAACGCGTCATCACAGTCTGTGAATTTCCAGGAGTTTTGTATAAGCCGCTATACTCGTTTAAATCTATTGAGTAGAAATATTTATAGCTGACCCAACAAGTAAAATCACCTCAGCAATCCATAAGACAAAAGGCCAGTCATCACCAGACTGTGATTGGCCCATCCTGACGAGCGGTGAGAAAAGTAAAAGCTATCACGTGGTAATGTCGACTCCATATTTTTAATGTTACCTGTTCTAAAGATATTTAGTTTTTCTTCAAGATATTGTATGTTGTACATTTTCAATTACGAAACTGCATATTATAACTTATCATTTTAATTTTCTAAATTTGAATTAATTTAATCTGTTTTATTAAATCGTATGCCAAATTTGAAGAGAAAAAACACAATTGTAATTAACAAAAAAAAATCTTGTTTGCAGATAACACAAATCAACACAAAATACACTGAAAACTTAAACATAGCCTATTTTTAAAACCTATATCACCGCTAAGCCCCGCCCATTTGAGAACTAAAGTTCCATGTTATTTGTCATTCTACCCGCTCGTTTCCTTTCTACGGGATTGATCGGGGCGACCCAGTAGTATGAGCTTCCTGCTACATTGTGGTCTTCCCTCAGACTTCCTTTGCTCATTTCCGAATTAGTATGGGGAAGAATAGCAAGAATACCGTGCAGACAATCTGCTGATGAGGAAAATGTTGAATCAAACCGTAAAATGTTAGTTCTCACAATCGCGATTTATACTTTTGCATGCCAACGGGGATATGTGTATGCTTTTAAGATCAGAGGTTGCATAGATCTACATGAATCGATGATTGTAAGCTTGATTAGGTTTAATTTCGCGTGCGTGTTCTATATTTGTATAGACCTGTCTCGAGTGATCAAATAAGAGTTTCTCAAATACATGAATGTAGGTTATCTAGAGTGCTTCTCTAATTGGGACAGCAGATTTGAACATCTCTATTTCTAGGTCATCTTTGTTGGTTAGACTTTGTAATGATGACTAATGGGCTTTTTGTTATACAAACTTGATATGGATGTCTCAAACAATAACTTTGTACAAAGTGAAATTGTTTATTAAAATGTTCTCTTTTTTCTCTCCTCTTATAGCATTTATTTAATGATCTGCGGAGAACTAAAGGCAATGGAGTCGAATATGGAATCTATCCATCAGTCTTTTTGTTTTTCAGCTGAAACAAGCTGAACACAAAGGAATCAGCCGAAACTGATCTGGTCACTGAAGATGCTTCATCAAATATTTACCTCAAACACTTTCCACTTGGCTTGCTTTTTGACCAAACCAGATGGTCAAGATTTCAGGAATTTGGATGAGTTATGTTGGTCAAGTTTGTCAGTCCTCTCTCTACCTGAGATTTCACTTACTGTATGTATCATAAAAGCATAACAATAAGAGCCATTATGCGTGTCAGTTTTTTCCATGCTCTGTTAACTGGAGCAATAATTTTAAACTTGCTCATCCTATATTATGTCTCCCGGGCCCAGCAGCAGATGATGGAGAAACGTCGGGAACAAGGTAAGGGCTTAAAGAAAGCCTCTCTTCCTGTGCCAGGACTGGGTAATCTGGTCGGTGGAAGTATAGTTGGAGGCGTCAAATTGGGAGGCCTTGAGAGCAACACGCGTGGCCCTCGCATCACAATCCTTGTCCGTGAATTTGAAGACTTTGAGAACTATGTTGGTGATGTTGCTCGCTCTTTTTTGCGCCAGAGACCAGAGTTGCCCTTCCTCGCTGTAGCCGAAAGTCCGCCCTACCCTCCGTTGGCTCTTCCCGAAGGAGCCCGGCTCCTGGTGTTGTCGCCGAGCCCTGACCAGCCTCCACAAACTCACCGTCCCGAGTTCAACGTGCAGACGGAATTTGCTTTATTAGTTCCAGACGGTGTGGAGCTGGACCACGGCCGACAAATTGAGCGTCTCATTCGGGAGCTGGAAGGAGAAGGTGGCGGGCCGGTCCGACTGGTTGCTGCGCCGGTGCTGACCCGCTCGGCAGTGCAATGCCTGCACCTTCGGGTGAATTTACGGGAATGGACCGCCACCTACACCCCTGCTGCCTCGGGGAGCAGCGGTAGCGTCTGCACAGCCCTCCAGGGAGACGCCGTGGTTCTCATCCGTACCGAGGACCTCTTCAATCTCTCTGTTCCTTTGGGTCGTCCCCTGATGTCTTCCCTGTTTGTCCAAACATCTCTGCGGGGATGGAAGGTCAAGCTCCTGGAGGGACCTTCATTCTCCGCCAGTCATCGGCCGCTGTTTACCTCTGCGCACAACCAGTGGAAGGCGGATAGTCGCCTGAAAGATGCAACCAACCACCTCTTGCGCAGCTTTGGCCTGAAGCGCGTGATCTTGCCTGATGGACGAGATCAGTGGTTTGGCTGCAGTAAAGAGACTCCGCGATGTTTCGGCACAGTGCGTGACGACACACCGGAATACCTTTACGTGGAGCGCTGGACTCCACCCTGCTGCTTGCGCGCCCTCCGAGAGACCACCAAATATGTTGTCAATATCTTGGAGAGTTCTGGTGTGCGTTACTGGCTGGAAGGGGGTTCTTTGTTGGGAGCTGCCCGACACAAGGACGTAATCCCATGGGACTATGACGTGGACTTGGGCATCTACATGGAGGACGTGCCGAATTGCGACTACCTAAAGAACCTGGACTCCGGCTCACTGGTGGACGCTAACGGCTATGTGTGGGAGCGAGCTGTCGAGGGTGACTTCTACCGCGTCCAGTATAGTGAAGCAAACCATTTGCATGTAGACTTGTGGCCCTTCTACCCCCGTAATGGAGTTATGACCAGGGACACTTGGACTGAGCACAAACAAGACGTGGAGTTCCCAGAACATTTCCTGCAACCTCTGGTGCCAATGCCATTTGCTGGCATCACCGCTTATGGTCCAAACAACCACCGTGCCTTCTTGGAACTCAAGTTTGGGGAAGGGGTTATTGAGAACCCCCAGTATCCCAACCCTGCCAAGAAAAGGCTGGACAGGAGTCGCGCGTTAGGGTCATAGCAAGCAGTAACGCATTTGCGCAATACTGCGTTTCTGACATTTGAAAATCTTTGTAGCGTATAACTACCAGACTAAATGTTTTGGTCTTTGTCTGAACACTTGAATGTTAGTGTTTCTTGCCAATTTTATTTATTATATGTGTGTGTTAAAGTCTAAATAGTCTAAATATACTGTGTAACGATGGTAATAAAGGTTTTTACACTGGCATAAAGGTCATAGCTTCTTTTTTTCATAATACATGATATTAAACACATAACAAAAGTTAATATTTTTTAACTGATTGTGAAAAGTTTTAAAAAGCCTGCATGTTTCTTGAAAAACTGATTTATGTTTTGTAGGTCCACGAGCAAACCATTTAATAACCCAGTCAGCTCAAACCTTGAAATAATAACACCACTGGTTTTCAGATGTTATGGTCACTATTATACCACTATGTAGAGTGTAGGATGTTTTCATTGACATACATGTTGAAAAAGACTGGAATCCATGACTTTTTGGTAAATCTGAAAAGAAGCTATACTGTTTCATGCACCTATTCACTTTATTGATACTTGCACTAGGTAGTTTAGACTGATATTGGTCTTGTTTTTCATGTGTATGATTTGTTTTGTTTCTTTTTCCATTTACGTATTTAAATTTTAGCTTTGATTGTGAGACTGTTTTACTGATTTTTTTTTTTTTTTAACGAATTGGACTGTTTTCTATTCGTTCGTATTTTGATGTTGATTTGTTTTGGCACCTTTTGTTTCACAAATGTTCTGTATAGTACATTACTTGCATAATGACAATGAAATATTGAAATGTAAATGATTAGGTAATAACAAACAATAACATAACTTTACCACTTGCTGTGTCTTAACATGTAAATGCATTTCAAATGTCTGGAAATTTCAATAAATCACATGGAATTACTTTTGAGTTTTTAATTTGGTGTTCATGGTGTCAGATGTTGCAGGACGTGGAAATATAGTTACTGCAAAACAGTAAATAAACCACAAGGTGGCGCAGTAGGCCATGAAGTCTTCAAACATGCTGAACTTTCTGCATTACAATGTTAATTTGGGTAAATTCTAAATCAACCTAAAATATTGTCAGAAGCAAAGGAGTCTTGTATTCCCTAAAGGCGTTAATTTTGCAATAATGATCAGCTGACTGTACATAATCTTTCCAAATAAACGGCTTCTTGCCAAATAAATAAATGCACAGACATGAGTCAGTAAATTTCAATGCGAGTTGAAATTATGTGAGAAGAACGACTGGAATGATATGAAGCACCAATACAATGGAAATCAGTAGCTAGTATTCCAGATAGCTGTATGATAAACATAATATAGACAATAAGAGATATGATAACCAAACAAACACGTGGTTATCCTTTAGTTGCAAAATCATCTGGCAGCCAACATGTACCTAATTTTAGTGATTTTCCCAGACAACATTTCATGGTGAGTATTTGGGCCACAAATATCTGTTTTTCATGATTATTTATCAATGTTTTTCACCTTGGCTGAATTAGCCCCAGTTTGGGCCCCAAAGGGGTTTATCTATGCGTTTTATGTCGGCCCGGTCTGAATAAGCCCCAGTTTGGGCCACAAGGGGGTTTAGCTATGCGTTTCATGTCAGTCCAGTCTGAATAAGCCCCAGTTTGGGTCACAAAGAGGTTTATCTATGCGTTTCATGTCTGCCCGGTCTGAATTAGCCCCAGTTTGGGCCCTACATGGATTTCAGAGCCAGTCAGAATAGCTTTATTATATAGCCTGTTCAACTTTCCAGGTTGGTCCTATCTGAATTAGCCCCCCAAACACATTGGGGCCCATATCTCAAACCCTTACCATACCTACATTAGCCACACCATGAAATGTTGGCTTGAAACTCATAAGAAAGACTACATGGAATTATTTTTTTAAAAAGTAAGTCTTTATTCTTCACCGAGTGTGGAGTACATTCACTGGTTCTCTTAACAGTACTCTTTGGCTCCGCTGATGACATCACAATCACACAACCACCTGTTAAACCCACACATATCAGCATCAACAGGGCAGCTACACTACAGCCACCTGGAATGAGAAGCCTTTACAGTACTGCACATACTACAGGCCTTTAATGGAGTGAAGTTAGTCACACAGAACACGTGTGAATTGAAATAACACATCCATGATTTGAAGCACTAACAGACAGAACAGAAATGATAGACTGACAGATAATGGTGCAGACTATAAGTACCGAACACACTATTAAAATGATGGCAAATAAAAAAGTAATGTTCATCTTTGTTCGGATTTACCACAGATCAAATGGGAGTCAAAGTGATTTCTACAGAAACGTGCCATTATGTTGACTTTCTTTTCGTCATTGTGACAAACATTTGGTCAACATACAGTACACTGGCGAATATCTCGCACCGTCGCCTGGTACTTTTCTTTCTGCTGGTGTGTTTAGGTTGTGCATTTATAAAACATTCCCATAAAAAAGGAAAATAAGAATAAAGCTATTCATTTCAACTACTAGTTACAGTTAAACATTCACCAGTAAATTGTATTAACAGAATATTCTGCCTGATTCCTCCTCCACATAATTCCCTACCTTCAGAAAATGGCAGGCATTTCATACTTGTGCTCATTTCCAATAACATGCATAGAAAAAAAAGAAAGCGGAAAAAAACCCTAACCAGACCTCATAGGTTCGCTTTTAAAAAGGAAACAAAATTGCATACTTCATATCTGTATGTTTTTTGTTTTGTTTTTTACAAAAAAAAAAAATTATATGCGAACTTTTCATACACAAATTCTTTAAACAAACAAAAAAAAAAAGATTCTAAGAAAAACAGAGAAACTCCAGATTTTTTCAAACATCTAATGTCCCATGTTCCTACACCACATGAAGCATTATTCTAGCTTAAAAAAAATAAAATAATAATAACTAAAAATCCAAAAATCTCACTTCCAGCCTGGATTCATGTTCTAATCTATGGCTTTTTTCTGAAACGGAATCAAAACAGAACCTTTACATCTCTTTACCAAAGATGGTTGCTTATTAGGGGTGCACGATATATCGAATCAATATCGTTATCGCGATATCACGTTGCTCGATATCCATATCGAAAGTGTCGCGATATTTATGCAATATTTTGTTTATGATGCGTCTGGACATGCACAGTTGCATTTCCCCCAGACTCATTTCCTGATTCTCCTTCTCCATAAACAATATTAAATCAAGAGAGGCTTAACTTTTCATGCTACAGATTTCCCACAGTGGTCAGAAAGAACAGGGGAGACACTTTGTTTTTCTCAATATAAAGTCACTACTCGCTCCAAAGCTAACCGCCGTCACTCTCTCACTTCTCCCTTGCTCTCCAACCAAACAGTCCCACACACACACACTTGCCGGCGGCTCGACGTGCACACCAGCGCACAAGTATAAAACATCAGGTCACCTGGCAACTTCATGCGTTTTCACTGATCGGATAGCTATCTGATTTATCAAAATATGATCTTCAATTCTCGCGCTATATGCAGATTTAATGGAGTGCACGTCACCGAAAGCAACAGTTATGAGCTGCGTTTTATGATCATCAGGTAAAATAAGATCAGTTCGTTTATTTACTTTTAATGAAGATAACTGTGAAAAGCGTCTGCGACTTACTTTCACTTTGATTTGCGATAGTTTGCGCGTTGACTTGATGAAAAGTAAATGTTCAGCAGCTGCTCATCTGCGGTGATGCGTGTTGCAGTCGCGCGCGTCGTCATCTGGCCATAACATGACGCCTGTAACGTTCTCATTTTTAGCGTTTTTGGAAGGAGTACATTTTACATATGTGGTTTCAACAACGAGATGCATTTACATTTGTCCAGTTTCGACTGAAATGCGGCCCAGACCACCTCCTGAAGTGGTTTGAGCGATTAGATTCAAATACGTCACGAATGCGTTTCACAGGGCATTTACACCTGGTCTTTTCACAGTCATATCCGGTCAAAGAAAACGCATATAGTGGCGTTTATGTTGCATAGTGTGTTCTGTAGACTTGCTATTTATTTATTATCTTTTACACTGTAGTAGTGTACACAACTAACATGTCCTGTTCTGTAGACATATTATTTAGGCCTATTTATTAATGCTGTACCAGTCCAATATGACTGTCAGTTGAAATAAATCTTATGTTGTAAGAAAACTTGTTTTATTTATTAATCTTTTTTGATGCGCTTTCCAATGACTTTTGTAGTTTTACATCCATTTAAAAATATCGAAATTAATATCGATATCGCAATTTTCATTATCGATATCGCAATATCACATTTTTGTCAATATCGTGCACCCCTATTGCTTATCAACCAGCACTCTCTCACCAACAGAATCCACCGCCTTGTGTGAACAGCCTTGGAGCTTTAAGACAAAACAGACAGTCTGATCAACTTTACCCCAAAGAGGAAGCAGCAAAACATAATATCTATGAGAGCCCTTAACTGTCAGACTTCCTACACCTTTCTTTTGGCTCCTCTAACTGCACGAGTTCAGTGAAGATATCAGCACCTGTCAGATGGGCCAACATCTGAGGAGCCTGGGGTGTTTTAAAGGGAATCAGCAAGTACGAGGTATTTCAGAGCGGCATAATGGAACAGCATTCCACCTAAAACGTAGTATTTGATGTGTTGATAAGACAGTAACGGATGCAGAGGTTCTGAAGGTACTTTGGTTTTTAAGAGATATTTTGCATGAAAAAAAAAAAAAATCTACGTTTTAAATTAGGAGCATAAAATCAGAACTAGAGCCAGGCCGATATTATCGGCCGATATTAGGCATTTTCTAAAATATCGGTATCTGCAGTTATAACGGCCGATAAATGAATATTTCAAAAATAAAAACGGACGAATCACGCTACAACCATGTCATGAGTGTTGGGAGTTGTATAGTTTGTCCACCAGAGGGCACTCTACACCGTCCCTGTTGGCAACAGTCGTGTATAACGCGCCACACATCCTGCAACCTGCTGATCCAGCCAGAGAGAACCAGTTATGCATTATCATATTATTTTAGTTAAAACTCATAATTAACTACAAATAACTAATGTTAGGGAAATCAGATAATATTTTGTTGCACATTTCTAAAAAAAAAAAAAAAAAAAAAAAAAAAACAGTAATAATAATAATATCGGCCGATATATCGGAATATCGGATTTTAAAACCAACAAAAATTTGTATCGGCCTTCAAAATCCGTTATCGGCCGGGCTCTAATCAGAACTAACAGGGCGTGTATAATAATAACAATAATAAGATTATTTTAAAAAGGCCTGACTTTTTGTATATATATATAGGAGTAAAGAAAACATAAAAATAAGAAAAAAAAAATGTCAGACCAGCATCTAATAAATAATTGTTCAAGCATTTTTCCATCTAAATGTGCGTAAGTTTTGGCAGACTCTTTTCATAAAGAGCTGGGCTTAGAGGAGGGCCAAAAACATATAGTCTGTGTCCTGTCTTAATCGAAAACCGGCATCTCTCCCATGGTCACCGCGTAGATGCAGAGACTGATTTAGTGAGATCAGGCAGGTAGGGAAGGAAAGTTTCTTCAAATACTGTGCAAATCTACATGGCGGACTCATGGTCACGGGGTTTAGGTCCAACGACCTCTTCCAGTTCAAAGTTTCCCTGTTTCTCAATGAGCGGAGAGCTTTCTGGCTTGGAGGCGGGGTCTTCTTCCTCCACTCGCACCTTACTTAGCTCCGCCCCCTCTTTTTTACTGGTACGATCCACGAAAAACTGCAGAAGACCTGCTCCGTAGGCGTCACCTTCCACATTGATGACGGTGCAAGTGCGATCGCTAAAGAAGGGGGAAAAAAAGGCAATTATCCTCATGGTTTCAAAAATAATATTATTTCTAATATGTCTTTTAATGCAAACAATTCTTGTTCTCCTCCCCATCGGCTATCCATTCAGCTTTCCCACACCAACTTTCTCTTTAAATAAAGGTGCTCTGATTGATCGGGCGCCAATAATTAATTATCAGGCGATAATAGCTTTATATAGTTTGATCTGTGGTCTGTGGTCACATGATGCAAAACTTGCGAGACAATTTTTCTATGCACAGCTGAAATTATTAATAATAGTTTCACTTCAGTCTGGCAGTTCTACCAGATGTCTGAAAAGGACAATGAAGGAAAGGACATTCATTTGTTTTGTTTGTTTGTTGTTGTTTTTTTTTTTTGTGTGTTTCTCGTTTTTTTTTTTTGCACTGTATGACTTAAACATTTTGTCTGCCTTGTACTTTTGTGCCATTGCCTGAAATAAATAATAAAAAAAAAAAAAAAAAAAAAATTTCCCAGTAATGCTATATTTGTTAAGCTCTAAGCTGTTCCTACTCATCTCTAAGAGAGGGAATGAAATATGTTGCTTTCCAATAATTAAAGAGTTATCAATTCACAATACTTTCTCATCTCTTAATTTTTTTTTATTCTTAAAATACATTATTGTAAATAATAGTACTTTTTTTTAGGGACTAACATACATTGTATCAGAGTTAGCCATTTAAGCTCACCATATAGCCAAACACAAACTCATCCATCCCCTTCATATACATATATAAAAAAAAACAAAACACATTTTATCACCACCAAATCAGCTTTAGTGAGGACAGATTTGAGTAGTCTTCAGAAAGGATTTCAGTTCGGACTTAAAACTTCTGGAATTATTCTGCTCTTTACGTCATTCGCTATTTCATTCCACTGTGTAATGGCTTTGTAAGAAAAAGCAGATTGTCTAAAGGTTGAACGACAGAAAGGTATATTACAGTCAAAAAATAAAAGCTATTCTGGTAGATTTTACTGAAGTTATGGGGCGATTGCAAACAAATACCAATAAACAAGGAGTGCCCAGGCCGTGTAGAACCTTATACGCTAGTCAAGTTTGAAAAGAGTCTAAAATTTTCAAAACTCAAATTATGTTTCTCTAGGATCTTGCAATGGTGATACAGAAATGGCGTTTTATCAAGTATTTTTGTAGCTTGCTTGTATAATGATTCTAGAGGTCTAATGGCAACCTGTCCCCAACAGGTGATACAATATGAAATGTGTGAAAAAATTAAAGCATGCATAAATATCTTGGCTACACTAATCTGTCTTAAGTTTGCCAAATTGTATTTTAGTTTGTCATTTTCCTTATGCGTTTATGCATTTAATGTGTAAAATTTAATCTAAAATGACTCCAAGACATTTAAATTCTTCATGTCAAATGATTCATTTTTAATTAAAATATGTGCAGTTTGAGTCTGCATCTTATTTTTACTAAAGAAAATACCCTTTGTCTGACTAATATTTAAAGTAAGACAAGATTGTTCAAGCCATTCAACACCTTGAATGGCATAAGTTAATTTCATTAAGCATTTTTTGCATGTGTATGCCAACTCCATTAAAATGTTCATTAATATAAAGACTAAAAAATAAAGGACCTAATACAGATCTTTGAGGCACTCCCATTTATTTTGTACAAATGTAAGTACACTCCCATATACTTCCACTGATTGTTAACCAGCCCAAAAATCCTAATCAGAGCGTCCTTATCTTTACCCCACAAAAACATCTAAACCTGATACTCACACGAGCCAGTCCACAGCCAAGATGAGAGACAGATCGCTGGTGGGCAGCCCCACTGATTCTAAAATAATGGCCAGTGTCAGCACTCCTCCAGCAGGGATCCCAGCAGCTCCCACACTCGACGCTGTCGCAGTCACGCTATAAAGGAAATAACAGTTAGTCTACAATGCCAACATCTGCCAATCAAGCAGAGTACAGAGGTGACTAGAAGACATCCAATGAACTTACAGGATGGTGATGACCTGGACGAAGTTCAGCGGGATTCCGTTAAGCTGAGCGATGAACACCGCAGCTACACACTGGAATAAGGCGGCTCCGTCCATGTTGACTGTGGCTCCGATGGGCAGGATGAAGCGGCTGATGTGCTTAGACACACCGTTGTTCTCCTCCACACATTTCATCATTAGGGGCAACGTGGCGGAGCTGATCAGAAAAGCTGATGGTTATTTTCTGCTTAATTACTCATTTAATTAATCTAAATCAAAACAAGGCGAGTAATCAAAATTAAATGTGGTGTAATAAAACTAAAATCTAAATACTCTAATAGGCTAGGAATCTGATCACAGGAGACAGCTGAGGTGCATGATACTTCCACTTGTGTTTGGATCAAAGACAGATATAAATACCAGGTTTTTTTTATATGGACCTAAACTCAATTTAAAATAGAGGTTCCAAAATAACGCTTTAGAAGCGACACCATATACGTTTAATTTTAAATGTATACTGTTAAATTTAATTGTATTGACAGCACATACTCTCTCTCCATAACTGCATTTGTCTGCTTTAATAGCTCTAAAATGACGCTTTGGAATTAGCAACGGAGGCTTGGGGTGAGATGCATCAGAAATTAGTCCTACACACAAGACTATTTTAAGGACAAAAACTTGAGAAATGTCTTGAAATAAATAATCTTAATGGTTTGATGTGTGGTAACTGTAGTGTAAGAAAAGTAAATGTCTCCGCGCCATTGAATTATTCGAAAAATAATCCACACCCTAGGTGTAACTTGGTAACATTACCACCCTTGGGTGTGCATTATTTTTCAAATAATTAAATGGGACGGAGTCAATTATTCCTTACTTATTGCCATATCAGCTTCACGGGCTTTTACATAGCAGATAGGCAATAGATTGAACATTGAACAAACTATACAATAAATTACCATTTTAATAAAATTCAGTTCAGATAAAAGACACATCTATGGTATATACAATTCTTTAAATGCATTGCTAAGGTTGTCCTGATAAAAACCGTCGTCTCATGACCTTAAAAATTGGGCAAGCCAAAAACATACACTTTACAGACCAGTTAACCTTTAAAAGGATTGTTTACCCAACAAATGAAAATCAATCATACTATTAAAAGAAGTAGTATCAGTAATCTGGTGATTTTGAAATGCAGGTTGAGATTGGATTTAGATTTTTGTACTGTAAAGGAATATTATTATATTTACTAACGTAATAATTGCATGAATATGTAAATCTGTTGCATTTCGCAGATAGTTAAATACTGGATTTAGATTTGTACTATACGGGAATGTTAATATTTTTATGTTTTAAAACTATTACAATTGACACTTTTTAGTGACTTTATAATGTAATAAAATTTCTCAATGTATAAAAAAATACATTATGAGCATAAGATTTTTATTACATTTTGAAAACAATGATTTTTTTTTTTTTAACAACAATAATAATAATGTAATGCCTATTAGATTATGTGCAGTTATTAAATTATGAGTCCCTCACCCTAACCAGAGTGGCAGACACACTGGCAGTGTGAATGCAGCCAGGAAAATTATCCTAAGGGAACATTTAGTTCTCAGGAGCCTGCCCAGATGGCTATTTCCAACACCTACTCGGTGCAAAAGCCCATATAGATGCCAATAAGAACCTTTATTTTGAAGAGTAAGTAGCTGCTGTTCATTTACCTAGAGGAGGTTCCAAAAGCAGTAGCCAAAGCGGTGACCAATCCCAGCAAAAAAGTGTAGGGGTTCTTCCGTGTAATCACAAAGTAAATGAGCGGGAGGATGAGGAGACCGTGGATGGCGTGGCCAATGACACAGCATGCAATGTACTTCCCGAGGCTGGCGAACAGCATGCCAACATCCTCCATTTCCACAATCTTAGCGGCAACCAGGAACATGATACCCAGTGGTGCGTACCTTCAGACAGAAGACATCGAGATATGTTTTGACAGAAGCAAAGAGGACAGCACAATCCACAAACTGGGAACAAACATCAACCACAAAAAAAAAAAAAAAAAGTATATGATGTTCCCTCACCACATGATCCAGGAGACCAATACCATGGTGGCCTCATTGAAAGAGTTGAAGAACTTAATAAGGATCTCTCCTTCCTCTCCAAGTTTCCTCAAGGCCACCCCAAATACCATAGCAAACACGATGAGACCCAGAATGTTCATGCCATCCACATCTGTGCCAACTGGAACCTAAACAAAAAGACACAAATGACTGAATTCAACAAAAAAAGAAAAAAACAAAAAGTTTAAATGACATTAAACCATTAATATTTAAATGTTTTAATACATTTCTAGAATATCTAGATTTTAATCTAGTATAAATATTATTATATTAATATTTTATTTATAAGAAATACAGGGGTTGGACAATGAAACTGAAACACTGGCCAATGTTGGAGGTTTCACATCTTTATGCCTGGCGGCCAATCTTCAGAGTGAAGCACGGGTGGATCAGTGATGCTTTGAGCTCCAATATCATGACAATCCTGATTGTATTTGATGGACACGACACTGCCGAGGACTACCAAACCTTTCTGGAGGATCATGAGCATCTGATGCTCAAACAGTGCATCAGCATGATCATGCACCAACACACACAGCAAGACTTGTGACAGAAGGGTTTGATGAAGATGAAAGTGACGTTGAACATGCACAGTCACCAGATCTGAATATTATTGAGGTGTTTTGGAGGAGCGAGTCCAACCAGCATCATATAGTGACCTGGACACTGTTCTGGAAGAGGAACGGCTCATAATCCCTCTGGTCACTGTGAAGGACTTCTATCTGTCAATTGGTGCTGTATTTGGATGCAAAATGAGGCCCTGACCATACTAACAAATTATTGTGTTGTAAAACCAGGTGTTTCAGTCTCATTGTCCAACCCCTGTATACATACATAAAACGGATTTTAAACATGAAATATTTTTATATTAGATATATATTTTTTTTATAAATATATAAATTAAGTTTCAAGACAATCCTACGGTAAATCTGGGACTTGGTACCTTTTCCAAGGAGTAGATGGTCGAGTTGCTTTCATTCTTTACAATCCTGTAACCCGTGGCATACTGTGAAGAAGAAACATTCAGAATCATTTAATAAATCACACATCACGTAAAACACATCTGCTCTTTTTTGTTAAAGCAAAACTTGTTAAACCTACCGACTGAAAGGCAGCGGATACCAGGTTAGACGGGAAGATATTTCTGAAAGGAGGAGAAAGGTAGAAATTATATAACTGACAACCTTTAAATGAAACAGCCAATTAAATCAAACAAAGCCTAACTAGTTAATGTCAGAAGTTGACATTTTGAGAGGTGGCTTTTTGTGCACACAGAGCACCAATTGTAGTGTGACCACAAAACCTGCGGGAATTGGGAATGAGAAGCATGAGTGAGAGGATGCAGGTGCGAGTCAATTTCGCCGTTGGAGAGATGTGTATTGGTGTATCGATACTGCAGAAAAGAAGTATCGAAATATCAATATTTTTGACAACCCCACTATCGAGTAGATTTTGAAAGGCTATGCATTCGGCTGTATGTATAAGCAAAGCATTCACATCAAAACTGACGTATACTTTGGACATTAGCAAACACTATTCAGAACAAGGTAGTGAGAACAAAAACCCAATTCAAGTCACAGTTTCAGCCCATCAGCAATACAAATCCTCACAGACCTGACCAGCCAATCTCTGAGCGGGCTGATCGCTGAAATAACTTGGAGAATTTAGTCCGATTATATTCCTCCACTAATCCCAATTCCACACATTACCTCTTACCCCTATAACCCCGTTCCCTCTAATGGAGAAGAACTAGATGAGCACTAGGACCTGCCTGGAGATGGGGATTAATGACAAACACAGGCATTCAGGAACATTCCGGCATCTCTGACCGTATCATGGTCTGTGAGCGTGCGTACAATAACAAAAAAGGAAGTCTTCAATCGGATGGAACGATGATGACTGGTTTGAGGTTAAAGGAGTAGTTCACTTTTGCTGATAATTGCAAAACCTTTGCTGATAGTTTACTCATACCCATGTCATCCAAGATATCCATGTCATTCTTTCTTCAGTCGAAAAGAAATTAAGGTTTTTGATGAATTTTTCTCCATATAATGGAATTCAATGAGAACCAAACGGTTCAAGGTCCAAAAGACACTTTCAGTACAAACTGCAAACTGTTCAAAGGGCTTTAAACGATTCCAGACGATGAATAAGGGTCTTATCAAGCGAAATGATCGCTCATTTAAAAAAAAAAAAACAAAGTTTAAGTTTTATGAGCTCAAATGGTCGCCTTGCTCTGTTGTGTGATGTGCGTTCATGACTCTCCTGTTCGAACTCGTTTATCAAAATGAACAAATCTTTTTTGAGTCAACTCGTTCATTTCGTTCGTTGAATGAACCAAATAACGCGGAAAAAAAGATTCGTTCATTTTGATAAATGAGTTCGAACAGGAGAGTCACGAACGCGCATCGCAGTACAGAGCAAGGCGACCATTTGAGCTCATAAAACTTAAACTTTGCTATTTTTATTTAATAAGCGATCGTTTCAATCGATAAGACCCTTATTCATCATTTGAAATCGTTTAAAGCCCTTTGATCAGATTGCAGTTTGCACTGAAACTTTTGGTCTTTCGGACCTCCAGTCTTTCGGACCTTGAACCGTTTGGTTCCCAATGAAGTCCACTATATGTAGAAAAATCCTGGAATGTTTATCAAAAACCTTAATTTCTTTTCGACTGAAGAAAGAATGACATGGATTATCTTGGATGACATGGGGGTGAGTAAATTATCAGCAAAAGTTTTTTTTAAAAGTGAACTACTCGTTTAACATGCCAGTTTTTGCTCAGGCGAAACACACACACACAAAAAAAACAGTTACTTTCCAAAAAAGGCAAGTAAAAAGTTTCATTATAGACTAAATTCTGAACACATCTGGAATCTGTTGCCCATAGGGACCTTAATAAAGCGCAATCATTCTCACGAACACCTAAAGAAGCCTGGAAGGTGTGAGGAGACAAGCGTTTTCATAAAATAGTACAGCTGAAGCAAGACGAGACTGGAAAACCGAGAGAAAAACAACTTGTAACTGTAGGCTGTATCCCAGACAGCAGGTCGTTCCCACCTCAAATTTTCCTCGTCTGAACATTCGAAAGAAAGTTAGAACTTAAGATAAATGCAAAACTTTTTATGAAAGCCAGAACACCAGGTGGAACCTGCACAGCAACACTGGTAAGACCAGTTTACACCAGGAAAACATTTGATTATGACACACACAAATGTTGTCACAGGTTTCCAAAGCTTGTTAGGCATTATTTACAACTACTACCAATACCACACAATGACAAATTTGTCAACAATTTAGTGACTGTAAGTCATGACGGAAATTTCTAAAGGCGTGTAGTAAAAAGGGAGACACGTCAAACAGGACCTTGTTGAAACGTGGCACTCAACACACCTTGACAAAAAATTGATAAAAGATTTATCTCAAGTCAAGTGTTTGCTTACATATTAAAAGTATCTGCTAACAGTAACTATACTCTGACTTTGCCCAGCCTAAAGAAAACTCTGTTTACACAAAAAAGGCCAGGTTGTGCGGGGAGTGGGTGGATTTCACATGCACTGTACATAAAGCACACACTAAGAGATTAAACAAACAAATCACCCAGAAATTAATCATTTACCGACCATCATTACATTCCATGACGCAGTTGACTTGCTTTCTTCAGTCGAACCGAAGGTTCAAGCTGCTGTTTTCCATACCTTGGAAGTGAAAGGTGATCAATAGCTGTCAAGCTAGATTTCCAGTGAGATAACTTCAATTTCAGTCTGTTTGGCACATAAACCAAACAATATGGCTTGAAAAGATGTAGCCAAAGTCCGTTTAGGCAAGTCATGCCACTCGGCCACCATCTTGGCAACGCCTCCGGGCAGCTATTTCGGACTAACAAGACCAGGCAGGCTCCTATCTAAATGAATGGGCAGAGAGTCAGAACTGGACTTTCACTGGTGACCAGGACATAAATACTGCTTGTATAGAAACACAAGTAAAATATGATAAAAATCGCCGAAAAAGTTTGATGATTTTGCCCCAAAATCAGGTTTAAAACACCTTTTTCCTCACAGGTTATACTTTTACTGCACATGCGCAAGGGTTCTCGTCTCCGCTGTCGCAAACCTCAACTGTGCGCATACGTCAGTGGAACCATACGATAGGCATGTTTCCCGGCTTGACTGTTAAAAGCAGATGATTGGCTTTCCAGCGGGAGGGTCGGGGCATGTGCATACAACCGCCATCTTTGGCGTTACAGGTTTTCCTATATAGTTGTATTGAGGAAGTGACATGTTTCTATATAAATAATACTCACAAAGAAAGAAGGTCACAGGTTTGCAACATCAAGACTCACTTAACCTTTAAGATAAACTCTATCTTTTGCGTAATACGGTGAAATGAGTTTTTGTTCCATGTGTTGTTGTTGTTGTCAGGGTCTTGCCTTAGGCAAGCTGATAAGGGAACACAACTACAGATAACAGCTGAAACAACTTACAAAAACGGATGCTAGAACGTGCTGTTAGTAAACTTTCAATATAAAAGACGGTGTGCATGTAAGAGTATGAACGCCACAGTGGTCCTTGTGCTTGTATGGCAGGATTTATTCACAGTGAAACTCCAAGAGAGAAGACCCTTTGATGGATGACATGAGCTACATCAGCTGCCTAATTTAACCCTACTTCTGTTGTCCATGTTTGCACGTGTGTGGCCCTCATGTGGCAAGCATACGCCACCTCATTTACTTTCATTGGAGACACAGGAGCAACATATGTTTCAGTTTGGCTTTAAATTACGAATCCAAATATAAGTAGACAAAAACCTTTTTCTTTTGAATGATAACTTATGTAGTCTGAGGAATTGGTACGAAACAAGAAAATGCATGATGAGAAAAAAAAAAGTGAAAAAAGAAATTGAACTTTAGATTTAGAAGTTATTAAACTGCATTAACCTAAAGTAGCCTTAATGCTGTTATAAAACAGGCTTTGGCTTTTTAGCTCCTTCGGTCATGTGGGAATGAATAAACGATTGTTAGCAATCGAAACCCGGCCTCAAAGAGTATCAACCAATATTCCTCTACCAGTCTTAAAAGCGGGATCTAATAGCAATGAGATGCAGAGAAAGAACCAGTAGATCTCTGTTAAGGTGACCATATGTTTAAAACAATATTTTATACCCCATTTAAATGGTATTTATCTATTAACAAAAATGGGACCTAAACAAGATTAGGCATTGAAATGACTGTGATATATATAAATAAATAAATAAAAGCAAACGGTATACAGTAGCCTACAACATTTCATATCTCACTTTGTGGCCGACTGACATTTCCAAGGACAGTCTACCAAAAACAGGAAAACCCTGTTTCTCTTGGGTCAGGTCACCCTAATGTGTGTCAGTGTAAATATTTACATTTTATAAATATTGTAATGAATAGGTCTGGTGAAACTTATAGAAAATGTATAAATGGTTTACAAAAATGTATTTTTTTTGTTGTTGTTTTTGTAGGTAAATAAGAACATAGTATCCTTTTCACAACACTGTCCCAACACATGGTGAAATTTGACCTGTTTACAAGACAGCAGGGCCAACCCAAAAACCCCACAGTCAGATTTAGGCGTGTCTTATGGAATGCAAGAGATGTTTGCGTCTTATCAAAGGATAAATATTTTTCATTTGAAATGTCTATCTATTCATTTGAATAACTACTACGTGCCAATAGGTCCATGCACCGCTGAAGGAAAAAATATAATTTGTCCAGTTATTTATATATTGAGTTGGCAAACCCACAACCAGAAAAGGGAAGGGTAAAGTGACACATCCATAAACACTGACCATCAACCTGCATCCTCTTCAGAGCGGATTATCCGCCAACACGAGACACACACGCACGCGCGCAGCTGATGCAACTCTAGTGTCCGTTTACAGCACAGACCAACAACGTCACGTAACTCACCCTATATAGAGTCAAAACAATGTCACTGAATGAATTTACGATAGTCGATGAAAAAAATGAGTGGCGTTAATGATAAAAAAGGGTTATTTTAAAAACATAACATACTTAAGGCGGCTCCTGAACAGTAATTACTTTTCCCTCTAATGCATGTCGCCAGTCGGTGACTTCGACGCTGTGAATCGGAGCGGTCACCGACTGGCGACATAATGTATGGATACATGTCGCCAGTCTGTGACTGCTCCGATTCACTTTATGTTGGCAATAACGGTGGTTTAACATTTGTTGTACAATGGTTTTGCTCTAGTGACATAGTCACAATGTTTCAACACTTTCTTATTCTTGCCATATGTGCGTAATGTGGTCTTTCCTCTTCCTGTTTGGCAAAGCTCCGTTGGCACATGAAGCCAGCGGAATAATATCAGCGAATCGGTTCTTTCGAACAGTTGGCTTATAGGTAACATTCAGTTCTTCTTGCGTCATGTGCTCGCTGGCATAGCCTAAAAATTCTCTAAAATTAAAGTATTATTTAAATAGCTCAAAATGTATTTGCACTTGAATGAAACAATATTTTAAATGGCAACTTTGTTTTATGCGTGTTGATAAAATGCCGGTATTACGATTGTGTTAATTCAATTCAGTCCTACTCGTGAACGAAATACTCAGACGCTTCAAACATGGAAAAAAGATCATTGAAAAGATCCGACTCAAAAGAAGGCTGCATTTACGTCATAATTCATTAGTTTAAAGCTAATTGAACAACATGAAACAGTGTGGGTTTGATTTTGAATCAAAAACGCGAAATGTGTGAACACGTGGCGTAAAATAGCGGAAAAATTTACAAAGCTTGACGTCAGGTTGCTGACTCACCTTATTAAGTCTAAAAACGAATCGATGACTTCTTTGGCCTCGGGAACACCGCTGTCATCCAGTGAGTTGATGGATAGTTTTTTCCCGTCATTGGCACCAGGCTGTATAATGAAAGCCATAATAACGCCGACAGTAGACGCGAGCAGAGTGGTCACCAGGAAGAAGAGCATCGCCCAGCCGCCCAACTTGCCCAGGGCTTTGGGGTCAATGCTGGCAGCCCCGGACACCAGACTACAGACCACCAGAGGAATAATGATCATTTTGAGCAGGCGGATGAGCAGCTCACCGGGGAACCCGAAGTAAATGATCTGAGTGCGGCTCATCCCGGCGCTGCGCACGCCGAGCCCGATGAACACGCCGATGATGACCGCTGACACCGTCAGGATGACCAGCAGATTGGCCATGGCGATCCGTTTCAGCTTCTGCCCGGTGGTCTCCGGCGCGCTCGTCTTGCGGTCACTCAAGCCATTGGAGACGCCGGTCGGGTCGGATATGTGCGCTTCACCGTTGGACGTCTTTACATCGTCTATGTAGATCTTTTCCTCCGTCATTGTGCTGTCTGAAGGTCTCCTGGTGTCCGGAGAGTGAATGTTAAAGCGCTAGGAGTCTTTGGTGTGAGCTGATTGTCTCTGCTCTCTCCTCATGTGCTGCTGGCAGCGTGGAAGTGGAGTGAATAAGCGTAAAGACGCGCGTTGGAGGAGGAAGTTACAAGACAACGTCATATGGGCGTGGCGTCATAGATAGAAACCTACACCAGGTTTTGTTGATGCCTATTGCCTATATCATATAAAAGTTTATATAATGGGCTATACAAGTGGCCTTAAGTGTATGAATGCCATTAAATAACTATAGTATCAAACAAATATCAATGTCAAACCAAGTGGTATTTAAAAAAATAATAATAATCAATACAAAAATTTAAAAAAGCAGTTTGATTGGTTTACAATTATAAAATAGAAGATATAATGGAAAGACTATAAGAGTACTAAAAACAAAAAATACATACATCTTCTAAAAGTTAGTTTTGTTAGTAGTAAAAACATTCTAATAAAGGTTCTGACATTATTTAATTGCATTTTTTAAAGGAAGCTCTCTCTGAGAAAAGGTATATCATTTGCTTGCAGAAGTCATGGATTTCATATTTAATGACATTCAGACATTTTAGTGTGGCTTAAGTTTATTATGTGTACCAAACTCATCAATTTATTATGTTTAGTTGGTGTTTCATTTGAACATTGTGGGGTATTTCTGTCATATCCATAACATTAAGCAAATAAGGTAATAGAAAATTTGTCAAAAAATGACATAAAACTTTTCACATTGAACGTGTACTACTATAACTCCACGTAATACGCATAAGCCTGACTTCACCGTTTTCACAAATTCACGTTTTTATAGCTTACACAGAGGCGATAATGATACAATTTTCAAAAACTTGCAAATTGAAATCCATTGTAATTTAAATTAACGTTTAGTTAAAAATGGTGTCATGCAAACGACCCCTCAGTATGGAACCTGAAGGAACAAAAGTTCCACCTTGTTTATAGTTTTTCTTTTACTCTAAACATCCATGTACAACTGCAACAGTATAAAAATACAGTTTTTAGTGTGATTTGAGGTAAAGAAGGAATTTAAGATACTATTTTTTGTCTGATTGTTTGACGATTGAATTACACTCGACACACTTTGGGATATTCCAACACAATTTCACAGGAAACCAATTTAACGAGGAAGCGATTTCTGAATTTGCATGATGTGAATCGTAAAAAAAAAAAACATGATTTAACCAAGTAACTTGCCCCACATGGATACTGGCTGAAAACTAGAATACTTTTACTATTATCTGGCAGTAGTATCCCATTCCAAATTCAGCCTTTGAGTTATCCTGACAAAAAAAAACCCTGAACATACCATCACTGCATTGCCAAGAAATATATTTGCAGAGCAGAAAAAAACAACATCTCATTTTTAGCAGAAACCTGGTCTTCGTTCATGTCCTCACCCAGCAAGTAATTAAATATGCTGAAGACTGAGGTCTCCATATGGAGCCAGAGTCATTCCAGTCAGATTATCCTTAATAAACAAACCCCTCATTTTCTTTAAACAGGTTTTTTTGTCCGGTGCAGTGCTTTATGGGAAGAGCTTGTATGTTAATAAGAAAAGTCTACACTCTATAAACAGTGCTGGCGCACTCATCGGGGTCCCTTTTTGAAACCTAAGGGTCTGCTTATATAAGGTTCATCTTCTCTGTATTAGACTGTGTGAACTTCACAGAAGCACGACATTCCATAGATATTGAGAGAGAGATTTGAGTGCCTGGGATCCGTACGGCAAGAGAGCATGATGTGCGGATGGGTCGAGGGGGCCTCCTTTCTCAAAACACCGTTCGCTCACACACTTGGTCTCTACACTGTGCGTGTCACAGACGCCACGACCTTGATGCCCTTGAATAAACTCCACTGCCCTGTCTGGCTCCATATACTGTCCCCCTTCACTGACACTGCAGTTCTAAAGCTGTGGAAGGCGCTTTTTTATATCATTGCCATCTCATTTTATTGTAGGCTACTGCTTTGAATGTTGCCGAGTCATTTTACAACTGCAGTGTCATTTTCATCTGATTTGCTGATTTATATATTCATATCTAAACATAGATATATGGATATACTCTCAACTAAAGGATTATAAGGAACACCTGTTCAATTTCTAATCAACCAATCACATGGCAGTTCAATGCATTTAGGGGTGTGGTCCTGGTCAAGACAATCTCCTGAACTCCAAACTGAATGTCAGAATGGGAAAGAAAGGTGATTTAAGCAATTTTGAGCGTGGCATTTCACAATCTGCTCAGTTACTGGGATTTTCACGCACAACCAGTTCTAGGGTTAAGAATGGTACAAAGAATGGTGTGAAAAGGGAAGAAGATCCTGTATGTGGCAGCCCTATGGGCGAAAATGCCTTGTTGATGCTAGAGGTCAGAGGAGAATGGCCCGACTGATTCAAGCTGATAGAAGAGCAACTTTGACTGAAATAACCACTCGTTACAACCGAGGTATGCAGCAAAACACGCTAGAGGCCTGCATTTCAGCCCGAGCCCGACGGGCCCCGACTTCTTTACACTCCTCGGGCCGGGCTTCGGGCCAATTTTAACGTCATAGTTCACACGCGGGCCGGGCCTCGGGCCTGTTTTAGGCTTATCTTTTTTATAGCCTATATTAGATATTACTTAAAATAAAATATGAGAAGATGACTATTGAAAAGCAAACATAGAAAGACGTTTTATAACCTATCTGACATATATGACTGACAGTCTGCTCACGTACACGCGCACACATTGTTTAAATGCCACAGCCCACCTGAGCATTGTTTCTGACCATGTCCATCCTTTTATGGCCACCATGTACCCATCCTCTGATGGCTACTTCCAGCAGGATAATGCACCATGTCACAAAGCTCGAATCATTTCAAATTGGTTTCTTGAACAATGAGTTCACTGTACTAAACTGGCCCCCACAGTCACCAGATCTCAACCCAATAGAGCATCTTTGGGATGTTGTGGAACGGGAGCTTCGTGCCCTGGATGTGCATCCCACAAATCTCCATCAACTTCAAGATGCTATCCTATCAATATGGGCCAACATTTCTAAAGAATGCTTTCAGCACCTTGTTGAATCAATGCCACGTATAATTAAGGCAGTTCTGAAGGCGAAAGGAGGGGTCAAACACATTAGTATGGTCTTCCTAATAATCCTTTAGGTGAGTGTATAAAATGTGATTGGTGAAAACACAAAGTATTATGTGTTAGTGCATGTCATTTGGCTGTACTTTAGTGCTCTTACAGTTGGTTCAGTGCTGGCAAAACAAAGGAAACAGGGTAAACCAACCTGAGAGTCACATGACCTTTTACAAAGAAGAAGAAAAGCACGATACAATGCTGCAGCTTTTCATGTCATGGGAAAGCAAGTCCAGGCACAGAGTTTGTGAATTAAAGCACCTGAATGGCATCAGCGGAGAAACCTAATATAGTTTATCTCGAAAACCTGGCACTCTTCTTCATTCTCCTCAGCCACTGTATTGAACACAGAGACGACATTGTTCAGAAAAGTAAAGTACAAGATAACAAGAAAAACAGGCATAGACCAACGAGAAGAGGGTTATACAGAAGGTTGTATAAGAATATGTGCGGCAACATGTTTCCCTAGACAGCGTGTGTTGAACGTAGTCGTCAGGTTGATGAGTTCAAGATTCCCAAACGACACATGCTTAAAATAGAAAGTTTCTCTGAACTGGTTGTACTATGTAGTACGTGAACATACTGAGTTTTGGAGAAAGCATCTTAAATGAATAATTGTACATGGAAATCTATGCATCTGTGTATAGGCTATTCTTGTAGCTGAAGGCACACACTGTAAAATGCTTAGTCACCCTTACTGAGCTGAATCATTGGTGCCTGATCTATTATTTCGAATCGTCGGCACTGAAATGATGGAATGCAGCTTATTACAGAATAATGGTCAATTGTAAGCTCAGTTTGGATGTTTTTCAACACATTCAAGCAAATGTGCTTGTCAGGTCATGCTGCAGATCCAATGATGCCTTTGTTTCTTGGAGGCAGTCCAGTGAGCTAAAACAGACGTGCTGAGATACATATAACTAAAACAGCCGAGTCATGATATGTAAGCAAGATGAGTTAATGTGCTAATCACAAAGCTGAGATTTGCTGTATGGGATATATACTTTTATTATTCATTTAGACAATTTAATCAGATCCAAACCTAATAAATGATTCATTTGTGAATGAATCATTTAGACCAGTGTTGTGAAGTGGATCAATGATTCATTGAATAGATCCAACACAAAAGAGTATAATTGCTCTCAGGAAAATGGCAAGGAAGCAAAGGCAGAGTTCAAGATGTTCGCTGAATAACCACTTAAAGGGAACGTTCACCCAAGAATTAAAATTCTGTCATCATTTACTCTCCTTCAAGTTCTTCCAAATGAATTTCTTTCTTCTCTTGAACACAAAAGAAGATATTTTGACAAATGTCGGTAACCAAACAGTTGATGTCAATGAGGTCCCATCAACAATCTGGGTTTCCTCACTTTTTTTAAGTTAAGTCTACTGATCCCTACATGATTGTCACCATAATGCCACAAATGCTGTTGATTGAGCTTAAATGAGTAGTTCACTTTTAAAAACACGTACTGATAATTTACTCACCCCCATGTCATCCAAGAGATCCATGTCATTCTTTCTTCAGTCGAAAAGAAATTAACGTTTTTGATGAAAACATTCCAGGATTTTTCTTCATATAATGGACTTCAATGGGAACCAAACGGTTCAAGGTCCAAAAGACAGTTTCAGTGCAAACTGGAAACTGTTCAAAGGGCTTTAAACCAGATGATTCCAGATGATGAATAATCATCAACTTATCAAGCGAAAAGATCGCTCATTTTAAAAAAAAAAATAACAAAGTACTTTTATAAGCTCAAATGGTCGTCTTGCTCGGTTCTGTAAAACATTCGTGACTCTACTGTTCGAACTCGTTCATCAAAGTGAACAAATCTTTTCCAGAGTCAACTCGTTCATTTCGTTCGTTGAATGAACCAAATGACACGAAAAAAGATGCGTTCATTTTGATGAACGAGTTCGAACAGGAGAGTCAAGAACGTGCATCACTTAAACTTTGTTTTCGTTTTTTTTAACGAGCGATCGTTTCGCTTGATAAGACCCTTATTCATCGTCTGAAATCATTTAAAGCCCTTTGAACAGTTTGCACTGAAATTGTCTTTTGGACCTTGGACCGTTTGGTGCCCATTGAAGTCCATTATATGGAGAAAAAACCTGGAAAGTTTTCATCAAAAAACTTTTATTTCTTTTCGACTGAAGAAAGAATGACATGGACATCTTGGATGACATGGGGGTGAGTAAATTATCAGCAAAAGTTTTTTTTTTTTAAAGTGAGCTACTCCTTTAACTTTTGTATTGTATTGAGATACATCAGAAACAGAATATTCCTCTAAATTTTAATCTGTTGCACACATAAAACTACAGTATTATATGACCATATAAATATATATCACACAGTTGGACCACTTTTATGTTGCTTTTGCATCATTTGAATGCAAAAGAGTGCATTATTCAAAATCTTTACAGGAAAAAAAAAAAGAAACAGTCAAACAGGTTTGAAATTAACTAATCCTATAATGATTCCCAGCAGGTTCATACACACCCCTGTGCAATCCATGAATGTAGTCAAATGTAGGGCTGTTTGATTTTTGACTTAGGGCAGCTTCACTTGGCAAATGGCCCACATGAGAGGTGCTGCAGTCCCCTAAATCTGGTTTAATCTCGCCTGAGCCGCACTGGCACAGCACGCCTAATGGCCGACACATTTACACACTGTAACCCAACTCCCTCCCTACCTCCCTCCCCAGTCTGCCTGAGTATGTTCTTCACTTCTACATTACACACATGTGTCTAAAATTAAAACTCTGCGTTTGATGAAATGCTTCTATTGCATAATGCACAGCTAAAGTAAAGGACATTTTAATTCTGTCATAATTTAGTTCTTAAATGTTGATTTAGGACTGTCAAGTTGCAAAAATAGCTTACTAAAGCATACTAAAAGTGGTACAGCTTTGTGCGAGGAGAAGACCTAAAGGGGAAAAATAGACCATATAAGGTTTGTTTCATGTTGTTTTGATTTTCTGTCCTGTAGTGTTTTAATGGCTATCACATGTCTTCAGACCTTTATAGACTATCTGCTAAAGTCTCTGTTTAGGAAGGTTTTTCCAGTTTTCGCCTGGTTCGTGGTTCTTTAGAAAAGCTGACATATGCAATCTTAACATGATGGCTCTTTTATTAATAAATACCGTAGATACAATTACATCCTTGTTGTTGTTGTACATTATTCTGCTAGTTTTGTATTCGTGACCAAAGTATAAGGACCATTGTAAATAAGAAACAATGTCACTATCTATCTATCTATCTATCTATCTATCTATCTATCTATCTATCTATCTATCTATCTATCTATCTATCTATCTATCTATCTATCTATCTATCTATCTATCTATCTATCTATCTATCTATCTATCTATCTATCTATCTATCTATCTATCTATCTATCTATCAGGCCTATTTAAAATACTAGTTAAAAATTAAACAAATTGTCACCTTGGAATTATAAGGTTCTAACTCACATTGTTTGTCAAAATTTAATTATTCACATATTCATATACATTATATTTTGTGTACATTTTGTAACTTTTTTACTGTATTTAGAAAACAACAAAACAAAAAGGTTCTATCTTCAACGTCGAATGGAATGCGACAACTTTAAAGCTTAATATCTCTAAAGCGCTCAGAAAGCAGGCAGAACCATATAATTCCAAGGTGGCGAAACGGCTAAAATACTCCAGCCTTTCGATAAGAACTCAATAACCTCTGATAAGTTTTGTTGATTCGTAAGACCTGCTGCTTTCCCACACTGTCTCACCCTACTGCTGATAAAAATAGCCTTTGGCTATCAGTATGTTTTACAAGCCCACTTATCTGCCTATTTCCCCCGCTTTCTCAGTTTTACTGCTGGCTGTGAGGATAAATGGCCAGATGAAGGACACATATTTCTCACTTTAGCCACCTGTACACAGTCGGGACGTACGGTTCTAAGAACTGTTCCACTTGAGCCTGGTTTGGCACGGCACGATTCCAAACCGTTCTCAGCCTTGAATGCCAACCGTGCTGAAACGTGCTGGTAGAATGGGTGTAATGATGTCCCATTTACATCTTGTATCATCTCTAAACTCTTGTGTTACCAATGCAATGGCTGCTGCATTTGTATTACAGTCCAAAGAGGTCCATTACAACCCATTCCGTTCCAACCCATCCGTTCTCAGGAGGGTCACAACCCAAAATGGCTCACATGTCTGTTCTGATAGGGACAGCATGGAAAAGACCATGTTCAAATAATAACATGAAACATGTTATATAAGCGTGCAAATATCAACCTTTTAAAGGAAAGAGAAAATGCTTTCTATGTCTATTCCAAAGAAGCAATGTGGTATTGAGGTATTTACTAGCTAACATGACTAATAACCTATTTTGGTTCTGTGTTCAGTTACCACTTAATACAAAATAGCAAAACCCATTGAAAACCACTGCAATTGTGCAGGTGCATGAAAAAGCATGGCCACCATCTAAATGAAAATAATCATTAACAAGCACATAATCTATAACACATCATTTATATATACACGATTCATCCTTTTCTGAGAGTAAATATTATACACAAACTCAAGCAAAATATTGAATTCTACAACTAAGAAAAATGTGTATGCATCATTAGAGGTTGCACAAACACAAATTTCCCTGCATTCTCAACATGTATCAAAGAGGAATGTCACTGTTATGGTAAATGGTAAAAAACTACGACACTTAAGTCACATTTAGGATAAATTTCATTGCATTACATACGAAATGGCACCTGCAAACAACTTTTCTCAGAACTAATGTCAGCACATTCACGATGCCACTGCATATGATTCACATCCACTATGCAGTGGCATTCATAATTTTTAAGTGTAAACCAAATGACCAAATTCTTTTTGGGGTCCACTATTGATGCAATATGCACATGATTTTACACAGAGAGATATCCAGGCTCCTCCAAGTGTCTTTCATTACCCCAGAGTGATGCCAAACCAGAGTCAAATGCCAGAAAGCACATTCAGGTTCAAAAGTTGAAATACAGCTGAAGGAACACCATCTTGCTGGAACATAGCGTTTTTGCTCGGTGTTAATGGTTGGCAAAAACAGCCATATGATTGGCTGAGAAAAATACACCCACCTTTTCATGCCTAAGTATTCCTACTACCTCCCTCAGTAATATCATATTTCAGCATAGTTGTATAGAATGTAGTTTTTGGCTTTTCATTTCTGGAAAAAGAAAAATAGGACATGGAAGAGAAATTACAGGCAGAGTATAAAGGCAAGCGTTTCCTGAAAACACTCCAGCTGGAATCCACAAATGAATATGAACAATTCAAATCCTGTGTCTGATGACTTGGAGAAAGATATTGCATCAATCTGACTAAGTTATAATTATGTGGCTTCCTTTAAAGCACTATAAATAAATGAGTACCTGGTCAAGGCTATTATAAAGCAAGAATGCAGGTTATCCGACCAGTTAACAATTCATATATTAACCACAACAATAAGATATATTTAAATTAAATGAATAGTTCATGAATATATTTAAAATAAATGAGTAGGTTTTTTCCAGCATTTGCTCACCCTCATGTTGACTTATTGTCTTACATGAAACACAAAAGTTATTTAAAAAAAAAAAAAAAAAAACATGCTGCTTTTTTCCCAAACGTTAATAAAACAGACAATCACACGTTTTGTTTCAATGGTCTACACACATATATGCAATGTACAATTAGTTAATTTTGAGTTAAATCATCTTGAACCGTTGTATGATGCAAGATAAAACTATTTTTAAAACTGTTTATTTTTGATGTGATCTTATATCTATTGCAAATAACAAAACTTTCAGTGTGGAAAACTTAAGCGTATAACCGCTTCAAATAGTGTTGACAACATGAAGTCATGTGTACAGTGACCGATTCAGCTGACCGCAGACCAGCTGCATGACATAAAACATTTCAATGACGCACACATAACATGCATAAAAAGAAACACTCTTTCTTTCTGTCATGTGCACTTCTAAACTCAGCCATCAATCACAGTATCTAATATCTGCCTCTCACCTCATGGTACAGTAGTTTGCGGAAACTGTTGTCATGAGACATGATGACAATAACCTGCAAGTAACATGACCATCTCTCAGAACAGGGGTATGACTGAGTCTCGTGTGTTTGTCTATTTTAACTTCTGAGATTTTTGTCATTAACAGTCCCTGAATTAGAACAAATAGTGAGGTTTTGCAGGTGTTGCATGATTTGTTTTGCATGAAAGTTCACGAAATGTTAAAGGGTTAGTTCACCCAAAAATGAAAATTCTGTCAGTATTTACTCACCCTCAAGTTGTTCCAAACCTCTATGTGTTTATTTGTTCTAGGAAGATATTTGGAAGAATGTTTTAATCAAACAGATCTCATTCCCCATTGACTACCATAGTAGGAAAAAATACATAGTCAATGGGGAATGAGATCTGTTTGATTAAAAACATTCTTCCAAATATCTTCCTTTGTGCTCAGCAGAACAAATAAACACATAGAGGTTTGGAACAACATGAGGGTGAGTAAATACTGACAGAATTTTTATTTTTGGGTGAACACTTTAAAGTTAAATGTTAACAACTAAACAGTGTCTCACTGACGCAATCTGACTGAAACTTCATCCACACTTTTTTAAAGGTAGAATTATAAGGAAGGGAATGCAAAGAGTTTTTCTCACAAATTGGCACTCCCAAAAGTCTTTTAATCCTCAGAGGATTATTTTGAGGATACTTTAGCTCTATCGTTTTGTTGCTGGAGTAATCATGACACGTGCGAATCGATGGGCGGGGGTAAAGAGGCAATGATGTAGAAGTAGGCATTGATTTTTTACTGCAGAGGCGGTCTATCATCACGCTGTGACATCATAATGTGATTCAATCCAATACGAGTCGTTTTCTGAGCTTGGTTTCAATAAAATCTGTGTTTGGACTAACACGGAAGTTTCTGGTTCTGGAATATACAGGATATTTTTCTAATACGTCACAAGATCAAGGAAAAATGTATTCCTCAATTCATGAACCATTTAACATTTTTAGCATGAAAGTTAAATGCTAACCTGAAATGTTAGCATTTTTACAGACATCCTGCTTCTGACAGCTAATAATAACGGCATTACTCAGGAGATCTTCTAGGAGTGAATTCCAAAGCTCAGGCTCATGGCAAACATTCCACTAGATCCCATAATTCCATTCCTTTCCACGTTTATAGATTCTTGAACATTCATTGTCTTTCCCTCCCCTCTTTTCATCACCAAAGATATGCATTACTGCTCACATCTTCTCACTCTGCTTAGACCTCTGAAATGCAAGATCAATAATGTGTCATTGTTCTGCCTTTTGCTTGGATTGATTTGCTGCATCCTATAGCCTGTATTTCCAGCAGTGACAGAATTCTCACAGTCTCTAATGCTTGTCGAAGGCTTGAGCGATCAACTAACCGAATAAATGGAATGGTTAAGTTTGTCCGTTTTAAATATATTTGATAAAAAAAACTCAAAACAGTCTATAATACCTGCTGTTGTGAACTGCTTTCATGCACACCCTTGCAGAGTCAGGTTGATATAACTACCGGCTGTCACCATAGTGACCTGTTTCCAAAGACCTTGGTTGCCCTTATATTCCCGAAGTCACCCTGGTGCATGTCAACATATACTGCTAGACAGTGTTTGGAATAAAAGTAAAGTAAACTGCACTTATTATATGGGGGAAAAAACAATTCACCAAACAACCTGAAGTTAGACATTAATCTAAGGCTTAGATTAATGTCTAACTTCAGGTTAAGGCGTGCTACAAAAAACTACATATTTACACAGAATTACTTATTAATTCATATTCCTCATTACTTTTATACATTCCATTATTTATTTACACTGACTATACCATGCATATTGACAATTTAAAATAGCACTGCTATGCCTACTATTTCTATAATATACAACATGTACACTTTGATTTGTGACATTTACATCTTTAATGGGGGTCTTATATACTGTATATTTACACACACACAATCTTAAAGACAAAACAAGTAATTTGTTAAGAAAACAGTAAAAGAAAATAATTATTTTAAAATATATATTTCACTAAAAAACAAACAAACAGTAGAACATGATGTTCCATAACTGTATAAATATATATTTATACATTGCAAGTTTAACTACTTCCCCCAAGCATTGAAGTTTTAGAATTATTTTAAAAATAATCATATAATTATATGTATTATATAAATTATAAATAATTGCATAATAATTACAGGGGTTGGGCGATGAAACTGAAACACTAGCCAATACATGTCCAGAGTTCAAAAGAGGACAATTTGTTGCTGCATGCCTCGCTTGCTCATCTTTGACCAGGACAGTGTACCTGGTGTATCGAGAGCTATGATATCCACTGTAATGTTGGCACACCACATTACAGAGGAAGAGGAATGGCTCAAAATCTATTTGGCCACTGTGAAGAACTTGTGAAGCTCATTCCCAAGACGAAATGATTCTGCATTGGCCTGTAAAAGGAGGCCCTACACCAGGGACGGGCAACTTCTGTCCTAGAGGGGCCCCTGTCCTACAGAGTTTAGCTCCAACCCTGAAAAAAAAATCACCTGCCTGTAACTTTCTAGTAATCCTGAAGACACACCTTTCACACCTTTCGGGTGTGTTTGATTAGGGTTGAAGCTAAACTTTGTAGGACAATGGCCCTCCAGGACTGAAAATGCGCATCCCTGCCCTACACCATAAAAATACATCATTGTGGTCTAAAACCTGATGTTTTAGTTTCATTGTCCAACTCCTGTAGTCAAATTAATGGAAAAAATTAACTTAAATCACCTCCTAACACTTGAAATTAACGAAGAACATGAACAAAAAGGGACAGTTTATATTAATCAACATTTAAATAGATGTAAATGTACCCAAGTGAGCACAAAGGCTAATTTTCATGTTATAAGGCACTAATATGTTAGACACTACAATCTAATCTGTTACTAATTTCCCCAAGGAATTTGTCTAGTTCTGTGGCCTGATTTCTGCCTACTTGATCTTTAAGGTCATGGGAACGGAAATAGCCTACTATGTGTATTAGGATACAGTAATGTCTATAATGCAGCGACTAAAACGGCTAATACTGCAGCTAATAAAGTCAAAAGCTAATAAAAACATTAACTCAGGAAGATGCTCCAATTTCATTTGTCGTATATCTTTTGTATCCCTGGGGATATGCTGTGAAATGAAGAGCTGGGATGCTTACGTTCCCAAGAAATCCACAGGTGGTCAAGCGTTGACCTTCGCCTGGCTTTTGCAAAACCTGACAAGTCATTATCGAGTTTGTAAAACGAGTGAAATATCTGCATGAGCATCAGTGAAAAAATGTAGCCTCCTACTGCTTTGATTAAATTCCCAAAAGAATGGTTCAATTACGGACCTTTCCGTTGACGGACGTTCACTTCTTTGACACTGCCAGACTCTGGGTCTTTTAAATTTTGTAGCATCTGTAAATGATTTGGCACATCTTAAATGTTACCTGGACCACTAGTTTAGGAAACATTGCCAGCAAACGCTCTGCTAATGACGGATTGATGACAGGCTGATCTTCTGTTTACTGTTTGCCATTGTTGTTCTAATCTGACTATAGATCAAGATCTTTATGTGGCTCATGGAAATCACAGCACTAAGATTAGTTGTAATGAAAGGACATGTGCTAGGCTAACTAGCACATGCAGGAAAACAATAACAAAGATGCAATGTAGTAAAGTGTGATGGTCTCTCTCTCTCGGGCCTGGAACCACATGGCATCTTAATCTCTTTATTCAAGGCGCCGGGTCGGATGTGACTGCCACTGTTCTACTCTAGCACGTGCCCCAGTTTACAGCACTAATCCTGCTCTAATACTAGCACAGCTGATGTATTGTAAAGGCCTGTAGCTTCACACTGTCTGTCTCACACTCATACTATTGGTTATCCAATCAGAACTCCATCGGAGGCGGCCATTCATCATAAAGTCAATTACAGCATGTCACACTAAGTGATCAAAATCTGCTAATTTTTATCAGTTAATGAAAATTTGTTCATGACGAATGTCTCCACAACTTTTTAATTTTTGTAGTTATGCTGATTTTATGTGGTTTTAAAACAACTTTAAAATGTTAGTTTATTGGCTGGCTCAGTCATTTGTTGTAACCAATTTTCATTAGACTTAGAATAGATGACATAATGATTTTTTTTTAAATACCGTATGTAACGGGACAATACAGAGGAAAGGGTGGATCCAAGTATATAGCAATATTATAATCAGGGCAATCCAATTCGTCGTCATCCACGCAAAGGTCGAAAACAATATCTAATGACAGATACACAAAAGAAACAAAACAAGAACACGTGTAACAAACCTCAAAAATGCAGCGTGACATACAACAATGACTCTGTGACATGAACTTAAACAGACAGGGTATTTACACACAGACACTAACAATGTATGTGATATGGAACAGTTGAGTGCAGTGATCATACAATGAGTGTATGAATGGGTGAATGTGAGGCAAATGTAAAGCGCTTTGGTGGCCATTAGGTCTATGAAGGCGCTATATAAATGCAGTCCATATAAAATGCAGTCCATGGCAACAAACAAAGGATTATGGGAATTGCGGTTCATGAGTGAATGGTGACAGGAAGGGAAAGAGACCTCTAGTGGACACCAGAGGGAAACACAAACCAGACAATGTAACAATATATAGATAAGAGTAAAAGGTTTTGTAGCAATTATTAGCATTGCCTTCTCATAAAAATATCAAATTATTTGATATTTCAAGAGACTTGACCTTACAGTTATAGGGCAAAAAACAAAGAAACAAAAAATCATATCATTGAGAAAACATTCATATCCTTTTCTGTTTTTTTTAATTATTATTATTATTATTATTATCAATAATAGTTATTTTTTTGCTTGAGGATTTAAATTCCTTTACAGGACTTTTGTGTCACCCTGATATTTGACATTATACCTCCTCCACACACACAAAAAAAATCATAATGAATTTTAATGCAAATATTTAAAAAAAATGACAAAAAAAAAACATTAAAAAAAAGTTCTAACCTCCCCAACTCAAAATTTTCTAGAGACTGGTCACATCTAAATTTTTT
This sequence comes from Pimephales promelas, assembly GCF_988280905.1. Classification (NCBI taxonomy): domain Eukaryota; kingdom Metazoa; phylum Chordata; class Actinopteri; order Cypriniformes; family Leuciscidae; genus Pimephales; species Pimephales promelas. The sequence goes on from NC_142784.1 coordinate 28,380,182, forward strand.
AAATGGCCCAAATGAAATTCTGCAGAAAATGTTGAGTTGGGAGGAATATTTACAGTGTACTGTATGTATGAATTACATTTTTATTGTATTTTTAAATACAATAATATAATTGTTTGTATAGATACCCCCCAAAAAGAGTACCATCTCATTTACAGCGCATGCACCCTTAACACCTTCGCCTGTGATTGCTGTGCACTCCGTCACGGAGTGCACAGCAATCACAGGCGAAGGTGAAATGTATCCTACAGAATATGTCTTACTAGCCACGTAAAGCCAAAAGTGGGCCAAAAGTGAACATCATGTTCTTTCTATTATACAGAATAGGAAAATGGGTAATGACTAGATGGATTTATTTGAAAGCTGTAGGAAGAGAGGAAGAGAGGAATGTTAGCATGTAGGATGGGTTGTCAGGGGGTCATAGCGGGGATCAGTTTGTCTAGGCCTCCGATGTGAGAGTCCCTGAAGGGAAGGTGCTTAACTGCTCCGTCCCACGGGAACATGTACTCAGGGAACCTTTCATAAAAACCCACAGAGAATATGAAACTGAACAAAATATCACTGTCTAAGCCCTTGTCCTTTATGTGCACAATTCTCTGTGGTTTATATGCTCTGAGAATAAAGACCCCCAGTCTAAAAGAATGAGAAAAGACTGATGTTTTACACACAACAAAAATCTAGGTTCACAGTTCACAAATTGCAAGGTTTGCCATGGTCCCATTAGACCTTGCTTGCAACAGCCATTTCTTCAGATGAAATAAAAGCTTACAAATCACAAATATTTTGTTATATTATAGTAAAAGTTTTACCAATGCCATCTTTTACAAGTGTAATCTGCTGCATTTCAAAATAATCAAAGTCCTGTGATGCGTTCATATAAAGAAATGCTAACTAAGAGCTTATAAAACTCATTGGGTTCAACCTGTCAAATTACACATTAAATAATGAAACACACCTAAACCTTCTCACCATATGTCAAACCATATTCATAACAATATGCAGATGTTGGAAGTATGCATGCATCCGTTACAGGTTTTAGCTGGCCTATAGTGTCCATATGGGTCAGTTTACGCTCATACTGTGCTGGGTATGCGAATGTGTTGACATGTTAAAGTGTCCAATACTCACACTATTACCAAGATGATCTTCCACTCTTCCACTTCTGACTAATGCAGCTTGAGGATATTTGGAAAATGATTGGGCTATAGATCAACTTTGAGTCTTATTTGCTATTCATTCCAAGTAGACATGGGGGATGAAATGATGTATAGAGCGCAGACTTCTGGATTAAGACTTTTAAATAAATTTACATAATTAATCTTACCAAAATATTTTAATGGATTTAATGGTTTTAGCCAGATTTCTTGGAATTTGAGAGAGCCTTAATCCAAACACAAGCCGTGAGTGCTTTTCTCTTTCAGTCAAAAGTTCACCCAAAAATAACTATTCTGTCTTTATTTACTCACTGTCATGTCTTTTTCGGATTCACTTTCTTCTGCAGAATATATATAATATATATATATAAAAAAAAAAAGTTTAGCGATCACTGACTTCCATAGCTTGGACAATAAAACAAAAACTAACTAAGACATCTTCTTTTATGTTGCCCCCCAAAAAAAGGTCATGCACTTTTGGAAAAACATAAAGGTGAATAAATGATGACAGATGTTATTTTTTTGGTTTTTTTTTTTTTTTTTGGGGGGGGGGGGGGGGGGTGGGGGGGGATATGAAATGAAACAGGGATGTGTCAGTGTGTTTGGCAAACATAGAAGTAACAATAAGCAATCTTTATTATAAATCCACATCACTGAAAACACTAGGCTTATAGGATAATCCATAAATAAGAACCGACAAAACATGACTGCAAACTAAGGGTATGTTTACACAACTATGTACCTTTGTTTTTTCACGTACAGACGACAGCATTCATTGTCAAAAAGATCCTCGTTCACACAGATCTATGAAAACGATTAAAGCGCTGTATTCTGCTGCCAGGCCAGTAGGTGGCGATGTCACTTTGTAAAGAAACACTACGCGCCTATAGACTGAACACGTAATACACATGCGCATGATACCACTGTTTTCACACATCCACGTTTTTCTCCTTTACACAGAGACGATAACTATATTGTTTTCAAAAACCTGTTTTCACTTTGAAGCACATTTTCAAATGTCTTAGGCCCCCAAAATCCCATTGTCGTGAAAATCAATGGCCAAAATGCATACGTTTTTCCATTCTTAGTTGAAACGGTGTCGTGGAAACGGCCTCCAAGGTCTATTTCACAAGGTGTAAACAACACTGGTCCAGAAGCACTTCCTGTTTCAGTTTTTTTAACGCTACATAAAAGCTGGGATAAAATACAACCAACAGAACATTTAAAACTGAATCAAAAAGTTCAACAAACATCTTTAAGATGTTTTCTTTACATGTGAAATAAAGAAAACAGTTACAAACTGAAAAAGGAAGTGCTTCTGGAATCTGGACTAGTGTTGTTTACATCTTGTGAAATGGTCTATAAACACAGGGCAAACAAAACGAGACACAGGTAGAAACTAACAAGGGAGTAATGAGTAACTATAGAAACCAAAACTAAACAGCGGAGAAACAGGAACTAAAGAATGTCAAACTGAAAGTCCACATCACATTTACATCCTTCCCTTGAAAACTTCCCTCCATCTCGTTTACTCATATGTACGTCCTTACCTATGTTGCGTGAGTGCCCACTACTGGCGGAACCCTTGAAATGGGTTTAAATGGAACGCCCCTTGATTTACTATGGAGGCCGCCGTGCAAGTTGCTGTTCTGACGTCACAATCGTGTTACAATGTGGTCTATGAATCTGTCTGCATTGTACATATGAGTAGACTCATACATTTGTTCAAAATTGAGGGGTCGGGGGTCTTTCCAAGTACACTTTCCTCGCCACTTAACGAAGTTGAACACATAGCCCATGACCGTGATAGGATAGATATATAGGATGCTGGATTCATTACTACAAATGTTTTTAATGCCACCTAATATATTTCTGAATTGCATGCTGCTTCAGATACAATAAATAAATAAATACATTTTTAACTGCCATTCATGACTATCAGCTAATGAATAATTTAATATGTTAAGCACACATTTACAATAAGTACATTTATATGACATTGCCTAGAATCATTTAATTGAGATTAAAGACTGGCATTGCATTGTTATTGATCTCATTTCCGAATGTCCTTCTCGCAACAAATACCCACGAAATTGATTCTTTTTGAGGTGCTGTTGACATTTTGGAGTATGAATGGAATCTGCTGTAGGGCATTAAGAAACAGTGCATTTCCTCAATAAAAGGAGAAATGCAGTCCAGTAAAACCAGAAGCATTAACAGCATTCTAAAAAAATGACGTCTGAAATCTCAAGAACAGAGAGGACAGTCGACACTGTGGTTCGGTGCATTGCTCAATGAGACAGTATTGCCTGAGGGCTTTAAACCTACTTTTTAGTTTAGCAAAAATATGCAGGAATCTTTCAAGTGCCCCTATTATGGCAACATTTTTAAAGGTTCCTATTTTTGTTTTGGGAATCCCAAACAACAGGTTTACATGCATGCAAGGACTAAAAAAAAAAAAAAAAAAAAACTTTTGTTGCCTTATAATAGCATTTATTTTTACCTTTATTGCTCAACGACTCCCAAAGGATTCGCTCATTCAAAACCCCTCCTTTGCGTGATGCTAATCTGAGTGATTGGTCAGATGTATGTTGTTTACAAAGAAGCCTGCTTTAAGCCATCAATTGAAAAATACTTTTTCCTTTGCCCCCAGATCAAGTTAGATGGCCTAACTGCAGGAGCTAACAGAGTCATGCTAACCAGCCAAACCTTGGTAATTGCAAGGAAGTTCTCAGACTTTGAATGTGTTTCGTAGTTCCTTTTAGTCGTCAACGAAGAAAGAGGCCCTAGATAGTGTACAGTAGTTACTACCTCTCAGTTTTAAGTCAAGTCAGCATCTAAGGCTATTCATGGCAAGTTCAAGGTGAAATCAGTCAAAAAAGGTAACCAAATTAAAAACTAAATAAAAAACGTACATGTAAAAGGATAAAATTTGTATACTTTTTTTTTAGGTGGACTAGTGATTGAAAATGTTTTCCTGTGGATACATGTTCTACCACTTTTCATTCAACAGCAATAATCATTCTCCACATCACTCTGCCCTCTGCTGTACGACACAGTCATTGCACACGAAGATTTGCCTTAAAAACTAATGGTCCCTCCCTCAGTCCCTATATTGCTTCTTTTACCTATTTTAGTCTAGTAGAACAATAGTAAGACAATGCATTCAAACTAAAATTGTTGATTGACTTCATCTTCAAGATTTAAAATCGGTGCAAATATGAATTGAAGTGTAAATTAGGTCCTGTAATTGGTCACGGTTTCTTTTCACCATATTTAAAAAAACAGAAATTAGAACCTTAAAAAAACTTAATTATATTGGTCAGAGTGTATAAAAATAAGGTGTAAATGCATGTATAAGTTAGTAGAATTAAAGCAACAGTACTCTATTTTACTGCATTTCAACCATGAGTATAAAATTGTTTTATCAATGGAGATAAAAATATCAATGGAGATAAAAATACAAAACTATCAAAAACTGTTATCTACACAAAGATGTGGTTAAAACCCCAAAACTTATATAAACAAAGGCTCCAGTCTGTCAAGTAAGCTATAACTTAACTTACCTCTTCTGAAAACGGTTGACATGATGCTAACGGACTTTGTTTTTCGAAGAAACAAACCCATTTCTATAAAGTAAATATTCAACAGAAGCGTATCAGTTACAAGTAAGAAAGGTGTCAGGAATGTTTGTATGTATTATTCATTTATTTGTGTGATTTTTTTTTTTACTAAACTTACCTGAAAGCAGTGAAAACAACAGAGAGAAACGCTAGTTCTGTTGTTATCAGTTGATGACGTTTCCATCTGTTCTGGTGAGTCGCGCTCGCGGCTCGCTCCAGTCTTTAAATGCGACTCGAATGTTTACGCGCACGCGCAGTAAAAACACTTCAAAGCCAAGCAGCATATGGGGTAGACTGAGAAAAAAAACATTTGAACCAAACTTGCTTAACGCGAGACGAACAGTTGGTTCTTGCAGGACATAAAACTTTAACATCTAATTATATATAACATCCTAAAAGAAAAAAATGTGCACACAGCCATTCAACCACACATTCATTCTCATTAAATTTAAAACATTCTTTAAAAAAGTGCAAGATTTTAATATCACTATAAGATCATATTAAAGAGGTTACTTTTTATATGTATTGCAATGGTGTTTACATTTAAGATAATGCAGACTAAATATTCCATAGAAAAATATTTACCATTGAAGATTTGAGCTTCCAGCGTACATTGACAATCTGAGGTTTGTTTAAACGCAAATGTACAAAAATGGAGTCTTAATTTGTTAAATATTCATGCTCTAATTATTCAACATAATACACTACACCAATCTTATAAAAAACAGTCAACACCACTTTAATAACTATTATTATTAGAATAGTAGTATACCAAAAAGGCAGATAGAATTTATCTAAATTTACTATAATACTATATAAAGTTAAGCAAATATATAGAAATGTATGTCTTGAAACTTTCTTTACAAACCAGAAAATAATTTATTGCAAGAAAAACAGCAAATATTTACAAAAATGTACAGTTCCCTTAATTTGACATTAAAAAATTGCAATACACTGCAGAAAATGTACTGTGACGAAAATGTTTCTGCAAATCTGTTCTCTTGCATGTCAACGAGATACAGTTTATATCCATTATTCATAATAAAAACAATCATAATCACCAATTCTTTGGCTTGTTTTTGGTTTTGTACAAATCCAACGACTACAACATGGACAAAGTAAAATACACAAAAGTCCAAAAATACTGTACAAAATTATTTCGCCCAATAGAGAATAAACATGCACACAACAGCTGAATAAAGGACCAAACAAACCAGCATTACAATCCCTCAGAATGGAGATTTTCCCAGATCCAAGACTTGGTCTTTTTTCCCCACCTAAGAGCTTGGCAACAGTCTCATAAAAGTCTGAAAGGTGTGATCAATCATTGGTATCGGCCGCTAAAAGTCATTTTCAGTGCAAGTAGACATCAGCACTGGACTGTTACAGACTTGTACAATGACCAAAAAGCAACTGGCTTGATTTGTAGCATCATATTGAGAAATCGATTTGACGCGCCTTAAGTCAGCTAAATAAATATGTGAAAACTTATATAAAGAGTCAATTTAAAATTGAATTGAAGCTGTGTAATTTTCAGTTATTTGCTTAAAAAAAATAACCAAGTAAAATTTGTATCGGTGCATCCCTAGAATTCAACATACAAAACGCACACCACGGTAAAAATGTTATTTGTATGAGTTTTTCTCAAGACCCTGGTAAAACGCATTATAGCAACATGCTACAAAAATAAATAGGTAAAAATTAACCAATCAGACAGAGCCCTACACACATTAAAATCAGTAATGTCGTACTTCACTTTTTACAGTAATGCAATTCAAGTGATAGACTTCGTCACATGTTGTAAATGCTGCTCAAAGGTGCTTTAGACCTACTATAACATCTTGAACGTCAATAGCAGCTTTGTGTTGGGACGTTTTTGTTGTCGTAGGTCACATACATCGGTATAGCGAGTATCTGAAGTGCTTTCTCAAGGGTCACTGCTCTCCCCTGCGTTGTTCAGGAAAGCCTCTTTCTCAGGTGTGTCCGGTTCGTCTGGTTTGACGGGGTCTTCTGTGTCGTTACAGGCCAACGCTGCCTCTGTGCTGTGCCAGATCCCATAGCCAAAATAAATAACAAAACCTAGAGAGAAACAAAGTTATTAAAGCACAGCAGAAGACTTGTTTTCAATCTATGGTTAAAGTTTATTGTGATTATTTTTAACAACTGTACCCATTTATTTTCCCATTATTCAAGCCTGTGCAGTTCACTGTCCTGCAACCAATTTGAACGTGAAAACGTTTGTGACGATATATCAGGACTTGTTTGATTTTTAATATCTAAAAGACTTACCTATGGCCATCCAAATGGTGAAACGCAACCAGGTGCCTCTGTCCAGCTGCATCATCAGGTACACGTTAACAAACATGCTGAGGACAGGGAGGAACGGCAGCAGAGGAACCTGGGTACACACATACACCCACCGGTCTTTACAAACCACCACAAAAAGGGAGTATAAAAGACACTGTGTGAACACGCAGGTGTGCATTTACCTTAAAAGACAGCTTAGTTTTGCTCTCAGGCTGCCTCCATATTAACATGGTGATGATGAAGCAAACTACAGCCAGAACCGCAAGAACCGCAAGAGCCCAGACCTGAAATCCACCCTGAACCGCCACGACACAGAACACACACACCAGCACACCTGCAGCAAAGGAAAGGTTATCAGTCTAGTAAACATACTGAAGTAAATATGTCAGGTATGCATCTGTGTGTGTCTGACCTAATACACTCGTGCAGATGTTGACTGTGAAGCCAGAGAGACGAGAAGGCTCCTCGTTTTGGGGGCACAGAAGGTTTCTGAGGGTGCAGAGATCTTGAGATCCAGGTAGGAAACCAGCACTGCTCTCGTTGATGGAATCAGCCTCTGTTTCCTCCTGACAACTGGCTATCTGATAATGGACGTTCACACTGGGCTGCTCTGGTTGGTACCTGAGAGAGAGAGAGAGAGAGAGAGAGAAAGAGAGAGAGAGATATTGAGTCTATACCTTAATATGAATCAGGGTTATTATTGTTAACTAAAATTAAAACCATAAAAATGAACAAAACTTGAAAATGACTAAACATTAAACTGAAATTATATATATATATATATATGAAGAGTTCAGATGCAAAAGCCTCTAAATGCCATTTGAAATTTTCTTCTTTAATGATGATTTTTATCAAACTTGTATATTTAAGTTCAGTAATTTCACTTAAATAACAATTCATAGGTAATCTTCATCCCCATTTAAGTGAAATCACTGAACTTAAATATACAAGTTTGATAAAAATCATCATTAAAGAAGAAAATTTCAAATGGCATTTAGAGGCTTTTGCATCTGAACTCTTCATATATAAACAAACACTCATTTTATGTCAGCTAGTTGTAATGAACTAAAAACTAAAACTTAAACTATATAGACAAACAACAAAAGTACTAAAAGTTAAAATGACAATGAAAACAGATTAAAGAGAAATAAAATCCAATTCAAAATCTTAAAAACGATAAAAGCATATCAATGATACTATACATTATGATAATGAATACATTTATATCAGGGCTGTAACTTTAACATTAATCAAGTGTGATTAAGAATATAATGCAAAAAAAATTATCTGATCCATAAAATGGAGTGAAAAAACAGTGTGTGCAACTACAGTTTCCTAATTGTTTATCCACCTTTTTCCTGCTTACTGCGTTTTAGATTGTGGGAGGCACTTCACTACTCAAAAAGACTGAAACAAATCATTTTAAATCATAAGGTTGCACTACAAATAATCCTTAAACAATCTCTTTTCAGGTTTGTTTTCACAGGGATGCTTTAAAAAACAATCTTTATTGTCTGTTGAAATGACAGAAATTACTTTGAAATATTAACCACCCAATGTTCCAATTAATGGACATTTTTTAATTAGTCAACGCACATAATATTTATGTGAGAATATATATATATATATATATATATATATATATATATATTCAGTGATATTTATCATGTCGGTAATATTGCTTATTGAGATCACAGAGCGAACCATCCACTGATTATGTACAGTTCAACGGTAGTCACTCCCATAATTCAAGACGTACCTCAAAACTAAGACACAGGCCGCAACTAGTGTGTAAGCCAGAAGAGTGCCAATGGACATGAGATCAACCAGATCTTTCAGATCAAACAGGAAGGCCATCACCGCTGTGAAGGGAACAGGAGTGTTTATTGCAGGATGATTCAGCAGTTGTATTAACTCTAATAATTATAAGAAGTATATGCACAATAATACTATTTTGTTAATGTTCACAGCAGTATGAATATTAATACACTACCATTCAATGGTTTGGGGTCAGTAAAAAACACCTCTGCTCAACAAGACTGCATTTATTTGATCAAAAATACAGTAAAAACAGCAATACTGTGAAATAATAAAATGTTAAAGAACTGTTTTCTATTTGAATGTATTCTTACTGAGCCCAAACTTTTGAATGGTTCTGTTTTTGTATTAACTCTTTCCCCGCCAAACACGGAATTTTCCGTGTTTAATGAAAAAACGCATCTGCGCCAAACACGGAATTTTCCGGGTATCCGTGTTTTAGGTGGTATACGGTAAGGAAGACCCGCGCGCATGTCCTGAATGATTGCGCAACTCTTTGTTTAGAGAAACAGATTGCAATCGTCTCAAACAGTGGAGTAGTGAGAATGTATCAGACAGACAATGCAGAGGTATATGGCTGAAGTACTGGAGGTTAATGGACTCGGAGTCCGATCACTCTTTATTTGATAATTCTGAATCTGATCGGGACGAAGTAGTCAGTGAGAGAGATGCACATGTTCATGCTAGCCATGGACGTGCCGCAGATGGATCGTATAATATTATGACACTATAATATGTATGTGTGTGTGCAGGCATTTATGTGTGGCTGTCTAAATATATAAGGTGTAATTGTCAAATTTTTTCTCTCTTTGTGCACATTTACCACATTGTAATATGTATTTGTGTGTGTGTGTGTGTGTGTGTGTGTGTGTGTGTCTAGGCCTGTTTATTGTAATTCCAATTATTCATTATTCACAGGTAGAACACAGAGAGGCAGAGGCAGAAGTTTTATTGCAAAAGTTACATTTCCCTTACATCCTGGGAAATTTGATATATTTTACATTTATTTTATGTTTTTAATTTATTTTGGAAAGTTTTATATATGAAGGAAACAACATCTGAATGTATTCTGCTTTTAAATGCACTTGTTTGATAAAAATACCTTTTTCTCAGTTTTTTGTCCAAAATGTTGTGTTTTTGACAAAACCTACCTCTGTTCAAGAGGCAATAAAAAAAGAACAGATGAAGATAAAATAAAAACGTTTTTTTTGCCTAAAAGCAGAGGCTCAGATCTTTATTTTTATATATATCATCTTCATATATTCATGGAAGAAAATATTCAGCGGGGGCATTCAAATTTAGCGAAAATCGTCAAAAACCCTGGCGGTGGCTGGCAACTTTTTTTAAAAACGCTGGCGGGGAAAGAGTTAATGTATTGTAAACATATTAATGTTACATATAAAATTGAATAACCAACAAGTTAATACAAATAGACAATCTCTTAAAATGATTAAGAAATGGTTAATGAGTTCTCATATTTAAAGAGACTTCAACAAACTGAAAATGAACAACACTATTTACTCATTTATATTCTGTGTCCTGCATAATAACATTTGACATTGCATTTCCTCTCTTCAGTGTTGCCACATATCCTGTTAACAGTCTGTCCTTTAATTACAAAAGCACATCTTGAACTAATAGTAATAGATAGTAATTATGAATTAGTCTTAATGATTGTATTTGTTTCATGTTTAACAAGCAATTAAAAGGATTTAGGTGCCTCTTAGTCCTAAATGCCTGAAACTGCAGATTAAAATGTTGAGGTTTTCAAACAACTTATGATTTCATGTTGTGGTTGGCTCATGTCATGTGCAATGCACTTGCACACTCTTTTCAGGTGGAAAAAAAACCTCATTCCCTTGAGAATTTTTTTTTTTAACTTAAAGGGATAGTCCATTCAAATATGAAAAAAAGGGTTTTGGTATCTAAAAATGCATTGTATTTTTTTCTGTTGCAAAAATTCTTCAAAATATCTTCTTTTGCGTTTCACAGAAGCTTTAATTCAGCTCCTAAAATGAAAACTTCACTTTAAATGTATAAAGTTTATAATTCTAGTAATCCTACTAACTGTTTAATGTCAATGCAGCAATTCTCTGAACATGAAGGCTATTTTTAGCACAAAGAGGTTATCAGTTCTCTGGCATGGCTGGAGTTTAGTGGATGAGACGGACATATTTAGTCATGCTGCAGTTTGGGAGATAGTCGGCAGCATAACGGAGATCTGTAAAGAAGCGAGTCTGTTAGTGGTTTGAATGAGCGTCCTCACCTGCCACTATGCCTGAAGTTATAGTGGCCATTATGGGCGTTTTGGATTTTTCATTGATGTTGGCCAAGAACTTGAAGAGCAGCCCATCTTCAGCCATGGCCCATATTACACGGGGCATTGGGAACATGGAGCCCAACAGACTAGTTCAGGGGAGAGAAACAGATTTGAGCCATGCAATGCAGTTAGCTTGTGCATTTAACATCTACTGAAGCTTATTAGCTTTAACAAGAAAAACCACAAAAACCACTGGGTTTGCATTTAAAGGGTCATAAAACTCCAAACCACGTTTTTTTGAGATCATGCACACTACTAGTCTGGGGTTGCAAAAGATTTACCATTTTAAATAAATGCTGTTCTTTTGAACTTTCTATTCATCAAGGAATCCTGAAATGTATAATGAAAAGAAATATTAAGCGTCACAGTTTTCAAAATCGATAATAAGAAATGTTTCTTGAGCAGAAAATCAGAATTATTGAATGATTTCTGAAGGATCATGTGACACTGAAGACTGTTGTAATGATGCTAAAATTCAGCTTTGCCATCACAGGAATAAATTTTTAATAGAAAAGTTATTTTAAAATTATAATACTATTTCACAATATTACAGTTTTACTGTATATTAAATAATGCACCCTAGATGAGCACAAGACTTCTTAACAAAAATCCTAACAACCCCAAACGCTTGAATAATTGTGCATGTTTTCACGTGATGTAAAACAATTTATGTCTATTAACTGTGCGTATGCACAAATTTGTGCGTGATAACAAATAATGTTTCATCAATAATTTTTCTTAGGACACTTTAAAGCATTTGAAACACATATACATACACAATACAATAGATTTGGCTGACTAATATATTAATAGAAAAATAGGAAATTTGAATTTCCAATTGCTTTAATTTAGCATCAGTTTTAAAAACTATCGGTTATTGTAGGTACTGACAACTTCATTATCGGTATTTGTAAAATCTAATATCGGTCGACCTCTATTAACCTCCATACAGCTTTAAGCCTGATAGTTGAGGTATTAAAGAGGTCATGTCATGGAGAGCAAAAACAAACATACTTCTCAATAAAAAAATTTTTTTTTTTTTAAAACCCTTTAAATTATTTAAATGAGATGTGTGTAGACATTTGTGCCAATTGAGTTGACAAACTGATGCTATGCAAATACACACACAAATACTGACAGCATGGGGTCTTGTGTTAGATAACGTTTGAATTCCTACCTGGTGGATAAAGCACAAAGTGAACCAACAGCTACTGCGTACGTCGCTCCTTCCCAGCCCACAAATTTGAAAGCCACGGGCAGAGGGCTGTTCTTATCCAGCATATAGTACGGCATCATCAACGTGAGGGCGGCAGACACGCCGAAGTAAGCGACAAAACAGATGAGAAGTGATGCTACAATGCCAATGGGTATCGCCCTCTGAGGATTCTTCACCTCCTCGCCTGAAATGCAGAGAAGCACAAAAGAAAAGGGTTCATTTCAACGGGCAGCAACAATCAGAAAATCTGTCTTAGAGCAGACTCGAAATAGTTTTTGTCATGCAAAATTCAAAATGTACCTGTTGTAGCAATACAATCAAAGCCAACAAAAGCATAGAAACAGGTCGCGGCACCAGACAGGACTCCAGAGAAGCCGAACGGCATGAAACCACCAACACCCAGACTCTCTGGCAGCAGCTCGGATGAACTGAAAATACAAACAAGGACTAGGCTATAGCATCTCCCTCAAATAAAACAATTATTTTTTAATAATATGCAGACTCGATCGTCTGGCTAAATGACAGACATAAAACTTGGCTACCTATTCAGTATGTTTTTAATTTTTTTTAAATCGGTGCTACCTAATTAGAAAAAAGAAAAAAAAAAAAGAAAAAGGCTGTTGTCTTCAACACCCATAATGCACTGTGGATGTTGCCATCCAAGGCCACTCCCACCAGTCTGCTATAGATACTAGTAGTCGACCGATATATCGCCACGATAAAAATGCAACATTTGGTTTTTCAAGTTTTTCTGACTGGCCGATGTGTTGGAAGCGGGACTTTTATTTTGATGGTGCTGCAGACTTTTATTTTGACAGGAGGCACTGAGAAGAGAACAGCGCTCACTCACAGTCTTTTATCATTATGCTGTTCAAAGAGTAAACAAAGTATAATACAATTTCAGTGATTAACCTACCCTACCTTGTTTTTTTAACCTCTGTCGATCTGACAGTTCTTTTCGACAATCCATTACTTTTAGATGTACATTACCATATAGTATAAAAAAAATAGGAATATATAATACAGATTTTTTTCTTTTGATTTTGATCTGAAAAACAAACAAACAAACAAACAAAAAACAGTCGTGTCCTGAAACAAAATTCAGATTCTGTGTGTATTAAACGAATAAAAAACAGTTCATTACTTCGAGGAGGAAGTTTGGTTGAGGATCTCTTTAGGATCCAGGTTCCAGTTGTTGAGGGTTCCTTTGATGAGACCCGACACCACCACAAACATTAGCACCAGAACATTGATGCAGGTGAACACCTTATTGACCATAGCGGACTCCTTCACCCCAAACGCCAACAAACCTGCAGAACATCCACAAGACATTCAACATAAACTGATATAAACTGGTATATTTGTAAAATGTGACTCTCAATGTCTTGCCTGTTAGCGTGAGGATGATGAGCACTGCAAACATGTCCGGATACTCTGCTAGCACTCCCGGGGCGTTCATATTCATGTGTAGCTTGCAGAAGTCCTCGATATGTTTCCCAATAAGCTCATCAAAGGTCGCACTCCACGCTCGAGCAACACTGGATGTTCCTGAAAGAGGGAATATGATGTTATAACTAGGGCTGTACGATAAATCGAAATAAAATGAACATTGTGTTATCTACTTAGTGTCGAGTAGATAAATATATGCACTACTGGTTTCAAAGTGAAGCGTGGCATTTAGACGCCCTATATGATGAGCTGCTTGAGTGTAGATAAAAACAGTGTTGAGCTTCACTCTGAAAGTGGCAGAGCATATTTTTATTTACCAATCAAAAGAAAAGCTTGACAGGTTACTGTTTGAAAATTTAATAAATTAAAATGTACTAGTATTGTAACAATACAGTAAAGCATTTTATTTTATAGTATTATTTATTTTGATTTTTTTTTTTTATTAAATCACAATACATTTCCAATATTTTAGTCATACTGAATATAAATGAAACTCAAGTAGATTTTTTCAATTTTTTTTAAATTGGTGCAGGATGTGATTGGACACCATTTTCACTCAGATTGCAAGTACATTTCACAAACAATTACAAAGAAACCGCAAGTGGCACATTGAATTAAACATTGTATTTATAAACAATTTCTGAAGTCAAATTTTTTTTTAAGACCGGCATGGTCTTGTAAAACATACTCCAATAATCATAATCTTAATGTATATATATTTTTTAAATATTTTAGAGGTATTTTAAATATTATATTTTATATTTTTATATTTTAAATATTTTTCCTAAATAATTCAGTCCTAAAATGATTTAAAAAGTAATTTTTAGCTTTTTATTTTATGAACTCCCTGACAAAATCACCCCACTCCTTCTAGAATGGTTCATTCTTAAAAAAATATATAGATATTAAAGTCATCTGGTGAAAAATCCTGTATTTTTTTTTTTATATTGCAGAAAAGTAAAATATTGCAAAGTCAGTTTTCCATATAGTTATAACTGAATGATTTTAAGTAGCAGGTATATGGACCCTGGGCTATCTGAAGCACTCTCACCTATGATATAAGAGAGGATGAGGTTCCAGCCGGTGATGAAGGCCCACAGCTCTCCCACCGTCACATAGCTGTACAGATACGCCGAGCCCGTCCTGGGTACACGTGCTCCGAACTCAGCGTAACACAGTCCAGCCATGACTGAGGCCAATGCAGCAATCAGAAAGGACAGGACGATAGCGGGACCGGCGTTTTGCCGCGCCACGGCCCCAGCCAGCACATAGACGCCAGCGCCCAACGTGCTGCCCACTCCGAGTGCCACCAGGTCAAAGGTGTTGAGGCATCGGGAAAGCCGAGACTCTTCTGTGCTGCAGTCGACCACCTTCACCCGCAGAAGCTGCTTTCCAAATACTTTTAGGTGGGCAAGGACCATGTTGATTTCTCTAAACACTCAAGACACACACAACAAGCACACACGGACACACAGAGAAGCTCTTCACTGACCTGGAAAAACAAAAGACAGAGTGAGAGCGATTATTATTCTGATATACATTCAATTCAAGTCAAGGTTATTAACATTCAACATTTTCAAATGTTCAAGTGAGCACAATTGTTTTGATAGTTACAAATTATTTTTATCTTAAAAATATATTTCTAAAAGTTTTTATATATTTTAGTAACTAGAATTTAGCGATTCTACTTTTTATTGTACCATTTATTTTTGTTATAGCCAATCAATAACCATTGTTAAAATCCTCCACTATTTTTAAATAAATAATAATAAATGCTACGAGTAAATGTAGGCATCACAACAAACTATAATATACAGTATTACGATGGAAATTAATTTTAACATAGGCTAAAGATTATATATTGTTTACAGATTAATTTAAGCAAGCATAGATGAAAGCAATGGTAATCTAAAAGTTAATTTAAGCCATCAATATTATTATAATAATACAACATTATATATTAAAATATTACAGTTTTATATACATTGTTGTGTGTATATATATATATATATATATATATACACACACACACACACAAGCACACGTAGAACACATTTATGTAAAACATTTATAAAGCCATTCTTATGCAGATTACAGCTCTCAATTTAATACATTAAAAATCGGTCACTAAATTATTCCACGCTTTAACTGTAACAAATCAAAATTTTTTTTACAAACAATTCTAAGATAAACTGTTGCATTCAATTCCATGCAACAATTCAAAATCATTTGTTTGACCTTTTCATCATACCCTCTTCCCCCCCAAATTAACTTGAATTCAGTTTACAATAACTTTCCTAAATATATTTATTTTTATAGCTATTGCAACATGACATCATGACTTTTGCGTAAAAATACATGCCACTTTCAAGTCAAGTGGCGTGTTGAGCTATCCGCATGTATGCGTGTATGTCTACGCCATTAATGTCCGAGTGATGTATGTGTACACACAGTTAAATCTTCCTAGGATGGTAGGGGAAGACTCATAAATGCTGTTAACCCCAGTGACGGGTAGGTTTAGGGACGGGTTGGGGTAGGTCATATATTTATATACACAGTAATGTAACGTTAGGTCAACGGTGTTCATAAACACGCTGAAAAGCGATTATGCGTGTTGATAGCACGCCAAAAATGGAAACACACGCGATTTCATGAGATCAGTCTGGCTATTGACACCATAAAACATTCAAATCAAGTGCGATAAGAGTCTTATTAAATGATGCAACCAGCACAATCCTGACATCAGCTTCCCTGGGAGAGTCATAAGAGTGATGATATGTGAGCCTCGTACTACAACCTGCATGATTCTCTTACTCATCATTACTGTAATAGCTGGAAGCCAAAAGCAGACTGGAGTTGAGCCGAGGTATCTCTTGAACTTTACAGTAGGATTATTTATAAACACAAGTGTGGCACTAACGTCAGAGATCATATTAATCAAGCCACATGTAATAAATAAATATACTGTACACCAATAAACAGATGAACGTGAGCATATTCCCTTTTCCAGTTTCTCCAGCTCATGTAACAGGACACCCTATTTCATCAACTCCTACAGAGATACATTTTTGATATTTTGGTCATTTTTACAATTACATGAAAAAAATCACTGAAAAAAAAGGCCTATATCTTAAAGGCCAATAACCAATTCATTCATTTTTTCTTTGATTTAAAGGTAAATGTGTCATGTTCTTGACTGGTTGCATTAGATTTATCCATTGGTAATCAAGGCTAAAACACAAACACTAATTCACAATATTCCCTTCATGTTTGATTACAGAAAGAAAAGACATCCTAAGATAATTTAGTCTGAAATAACCATATTAAATTCGAGTCTCCCTAAAGGCCACTGTTGAAACGCTAAAGCATTTCAAATAAATCACTGCCACTGAATCAATTAGTGAGCAAAACCAATAACAGGTTTCATGGGAAACTCGAATAAGATAAACAGTAAGACAACAAATCCACCGAGACCGTTAATCAGAGCGCACTGAAGTTTCAAATCCTTTTCTTACCAACTCAAAATATCAGAGCAAGGAAATCCCCAAAAAATAAATAAAGTCCTGCGTAGGGGTGGGCGATATGGAAAAAATATCATATCACGATTTTTTTAGGAAAATCACGATCACGATTTTTTATCACGATTCTTTTTCAAGTTGGTTTTAATATTTTGCAAGTGGCTGTTCATTACAGCCAAACTAATGGCCCTATGTTAAAAACAAAGCCTTATAGGTAACACCAGTGGCGAAGATAAAAATCTTTGTCATTATTTTCTTTGTTATTAAAAAAATAAGATAAGATAAACATTACACAAATTAATATTCAAATTAAATAAATAGTGCTTTATTTTTTCAGATGCAGTAAGTTTACAGTAGCAGTAGCATTGAAGAAAGTAATTAAATGAACAAATATGAAATTAAAACACTACATAGACTTCACTGAATAAATTAATTCTTATTAAAGCTACTATTAAAGTTCTTAGTCAGTGATTTTCTCCTTGTGTTTTTTTCTTTCTTTTATTAACACTAAAGGGATAGTTCCCTCAAAAATGAAAATGGTTTTAATTTACTCTCTCAAGATGTTTTAAACCCGAATAAATTTCTTTCTTCTGTTGAAAATAAAAGTTATTTTGAATAATGTGGGTAACCGAACAGTTGCTGGTCCCCCTATAGTTTTTTATAGGTACTCTCCTGGAAGTTAATGGGGACCAGCAACTGTTTGGTTATCCACATTAAAAAAAATCGTCTTTTGTGTTCAGCACAAGAAAGAAATTAACACAGGTTTGCAACAACATTAGAGTGATTAAATAATGACAGAATTTTTTTTTTTTTTTTGTGTGAACTATCCCTTTAAGGACAAGCGGCAGTACTATTTATTCCTGTCGCTTTTAGACCAGCGCTTGACGCGTTTAATATAGACACATATTACACCAGATATTCTCTCAAATGTTTGCTTTCACTTTAGACATAGCCTGTTTATGTAAACGTTGTGTGTATTTAACAGTATTAGCATAATAAGACTAGAAAGATAACTTAGTCCAGTATTCTGGCGCTGTTGACAGGCTTCTAGTGTCTGTGAGTGTCGGGGGTAATTTATGCGGTCAGGAAAGCGAACGTTAGAACAGCGCATCAGCGCGTGAATTAAATGTTTAACCGGCAAGGCTTATGAAAATAATGAACTTTTGTGAATTGTAGTGTCCCGTACCTATTCATGTGTGATGTGTAGGCAACGTCGCGTTGTACAGTTGAGACGGCGGCGCCAGAACTGAACTGATAGAATGCACTGTAACACGATACTACGATATTTCTTCAAAAGCAGATCGTGGAGACATTTTAATCGTCCACGATTAAAAATCGTCATATCGCACACCCCTAGTCCTGCGATTCTTTTCTGAGCTCCGGCACCTCCTCCAGGTATCAAACACAATGAGGATTTGTAAAGTAACCTTTGATGGAGCCTTAGTTCTCTCTCAACTCATAATAAATACAAGCAAGGGTTCAAACCGTGTCCGCTTGAAGCACAAGTTACATGCCTTGGTGGCAACTACCTCATTCAAAGATCTGGCCATAAATAGCGCAGTGTGAGGTCACGTGAAGACCAGCAGCTGTGGTGGTCACAGACGCCCTCATTCACTCCGTCAGATCTCCACTCTGGTTTCTGGTCGTCACTGCCTACCGTCATAAAACACTTCTGCATAACATCAAATCTGTTCTAGATGTTTCAAACTTTAAATGACATTGAATATATTTACTCATGTCACTTCATTCCCATATGACTGTGGTGTAAAGAAAGGAAGGGCATTTTGAAAATGTTCACGCTGCTCTCTCCCATACAATTATAGTTCATAATGGCCACACCTGTCAAGCTACAATATGCTAATGTCGAAAAGTTTGGACTTTATTCTCGAAACGTTTGGACTTGAATCTCGAAACGTTTGGACTTGAATCTCGAAACGTGTGGACTTGAATCTCGAAACGTGTGGACTTGAATCTCGAAACGTGTGGACTTGAATCTCGAAACGTGTGGACTTGAATCTCGAAACGTGTGGACTTGAATCTCGAAACGTGTGGACTTGAATCTCGAAACGTTTGGACTTTAACCTCGAAACGTTTGGACTTTAATCTCGACACGTTTGGACTTTAATCTCGACACGTTTGGACTTTAATCTCGACACGTTTGGACTTTAATCTCGACACGTTTGGACTTTAATCTCGAAACATTTGGACTTTAATTTTGAAACGTTTGGACTTAAATCTCGAAACGTTTGGACTTTAATCTCGAAAAGTTTGGACTTTAATCTCGAAACGTGTGGACTTGAATCTCGAAACGTTTGGACTTGAATCTCGAAACGTTTGGACTTGAATCTCGAAACGTTTGGACTTGAATCTCGAAACGTTTGGACTTGAATCTCGACACGTTTGGACTTGAATCTCGACACGTTTGGACTTGAATCTCGACACGTTTGGACTTGAATCTCGACACGTGTGGACTTTAATCTCGACACGTGTGGACTTTAATCTCGAAACGTTTGGACTTAAATCTCGAAACGTTTGGACTTTAATCTCGAAACGTGTGGACTTGAATCTCGAAACGTTTGGACTTGAATCTCGAAACGTTTGGGCTTTAATCTCGAAACGTTTGGACTTTAATCTCAAAATGTTTGGACTTTAATCTCGAAACGTTTGGACTTGAATCTCGACACGTTTGGACTTGAATCTCGAAACGTTTGGACTTGAATCTCGAAACGTTTGGACTTGAATCTCGAAACGTTTGGACTTGAATCTCGACACGTTTGGACTTGAATCTCGACACGTTTGGACTTGAATCTCGACACGTTTGGACTTGAATCTCGACACGTGTGGACTTTAATCTCGACACGTGTGGACTTTAATCTCGAAACGTTTGGACTTAAATCTCGAAACGTTTGGACTTTAATCTCGAAACGTGTGGACTTGAATCTCGAAACGTTTGGACTTGAATCTCGAAACGTTTGGGCTTTAATCTCGAAACGTTTGGACTTTAATCTCAAAATGTTTGGACTTTAATCTCGAAACGTTTGGACTTTAATCTCGACACGTTTGGACTTTAATCTCGACACGTTTGGACTTTAATCTCGACACGTTTGGACTTTAATCTCGACACGTTTGGACTTTAATCTCGACACGTTTGGACTTTAATCTCGAAACGTGTGGACTTTAATCTCGAAACGTGTGGACTTTAATCTCGAAACGCGTGGACTTTAATCTCGAAACGTTTGGACTTAAATGTCGAAACGTTTGGACTTTAATCTCAAAACGTTTGGACTTTAATCGCGAAACGCTAGATTTTTCTCTTTTTTTTTTCTTTTTTTTTTTACAGATTTTTTGTGGTTCAGGGCTTCCGTAGAGAACAGACGCTACAATTAAAGTGTCAAGACACCCCCGTTTTAGCCTGGTCGTTGAAAATCTCAAAGTTGAAAAAGTCTCAAGAAATAGTTGAGTAACGCTGTGGGAAAGCGGGAGAGTAGAAGGTGGGAAATGGAAGAAAACAACACACTAATTATACAGGTGCATGAATATTAAAATATGACCACAGAGAAGAAGAAAAACAGAATAACCCCAAAAAAGAGGCACCTTGATGCATTTTAAAAATATATTCTAATTTATTCATTACAATTACGAGTACCACAGTCTCTGAACAAACAACATATGTCAGTCAGTTTAAAGGGATAGTTCACTTCAAAATGAACATTCTGACATTATATACTGAGTATATAAGAGGAAATGAATAAATGATGACAGAATTTTCATTTTGAAGTGAACTATCCATTTAACACAGAAAGAATAAAGGAAGTTACTTTTTAACCATTGTCCTTTGAATGTTCAGTCTACAATGTATTATTGTTTTCTGTGTATCAGAAAGAATAATTCCTCATGTCATTGCCATCATGGTTTACATGTGTTAGGATTCAAATTCAAGCTCTGACAGCGTCGTGGGGAAAATGAAACAATCCTTTTGTTACTGTGGTGAGGAAACATACACTGAATGAAAAGACAATGGCAAAAGATTCGGTTTCAAAGCGAAATGTAAAAGTGTTTTTTGGCAATATTCAGCTTGGAATGAGAAAAAATTAATTACAATAATAAATATATAAATGTGTTGTGTTGTCTTATTTTACATCCTTTTAAGTCACCTGGCTCTTCTGAACATATTCTCAATGGATGCCAGTCGACTTTAACATTCATGTACTGGGGCTGTTTATTTGGAGAGAGAGAGAGTAATAAAACAAAGCCTGCTTCTTATACAACCTAACGCTGCTGTGAGGCAACAGATCGCACAAGGTATACTGGAAAAAGAGTGATGACGAGCACATCCATATCCACTTTAAACGGCCATAGCAACGCAGGCACGGAAACTCGTGCTTCTGTCAAGCAGTGTAAATCCAGCAAGTGGGCTGGTAGGGGGCCTTGCCCCATTTTCCACCAATCACAGAGCCCCAGCAGAAACGGGAGGCATCTGAACACATCAGCTGGTCACATTGTGTTCACACTCTTCATTAAGGTCACAATGCCCAGGTCAGTTGACATTGACTTTCTGTTGAGATGATCTGATTAGATCAGAGCCATACTACTGAGGAATCTGAATCGTGGATAGTCCCCCCGAAAATAAAAAAAAAAATTTTCAAAGTTTGTTTCAAACTACATTGAACTACAGTATATAATGTATAATAATGCAATGGGGGAATATTTGTGGGTCCTGATAATGGCAAATGTCTGATGTTACCATAAAAAAGTGGCTGACATTATTTTAAATAGGCTATATCTAGTCAGTGAAAGCGTGCAAGCATATTTATCTACAATAACTCAGTAATTCTCTGCTTCAGAATCATGAATATTGTTATTCTGGTGTCACCATTGTCCTTGGGTTACAGCACCGAGTCCAAGCCTATTCATTTAGACCCACTCTGTAATATCAAATTTGGCATTTTAATCATCAGTATATTTTGTGTTAACCTTTTACCATATCAAGTTCAAGTTCATTTATTTATATAGCACATTTAAACAGCCGCTCAGACAGACCAAAGTGCTTTACAGAACAAGAATTAAAAACAAACACACAAACAAAAAAAAAAAAAAAAAAAAGAAGAAATAAGCATATCCCACATAAAAGGCAGCAAAGCTACCAGTAGCCTTGTCAGAGACCCAGTTATAACATAATAAAATACTTAAAAGGAGATCAGTATGCTAAAGAGAAAAGGTAGGTTTTCACCAAAGATTTAAAAATAGACAGGTTTGGGGCCGTTCGAATCTCTAGGGGCAGGGTGTTCCACAGACGGGGCCCTGCCACAGCAAAAGCACGCTCCCCTCTGCGCTTAAGTCTGACACGAGGGACTACCAGCAGAGCCTGGTCGTGAGATCTTAGGCTTCTGGACGGAGTATAGGGATGAATAAGTTCGGAGAGATAGGCTGGGGCTAGGCTATGTAGCGATTTAAAAACAAATAGTAGGACTTTAAAATCAATTCTCTGCCGGACAGGTAGCCAGTGTAAGGACTCAAGAATTGGAGTGATGTGGTCATATTTGCGACAGTTGGAAATGAGTCTAGCCGCAGCGTTTTGGACCAGCTGAAGACGGGCAATTTGAGAAGCAGATATCCCACAATAGAGTGAATTGCAATAGTCGAGCCTACACGTGATGAAAGCATGAACTGCCATTTCCAGGGTTGTCGGAGTAAGAAAGCCTTTGATTTTAGATAATAAGCGTAGTTGGTAGAAACCGGAGCTGATGACACCTGATATGTGTTTGTCAAGTTTTAACGACTGGTCAATGAGAACACCCAAATTTCGGACTCCTGTCGATTTAAAGGGGGCTAAGCTCCCCAAGTCTGGGCTTGAGCACTGAGACCTTTCACTCGGGCTGAAGACAATGACCTCGGTCTTATCACTATTTAAAGAGAGGAAGTTTTGGGCCAGCCATGCCTTCACTTCCTCTAAGCATAGTAGAAGACACTTTAATGCTGCAGGGTCATTTTTCTTGAATGGAATGTAAATTTGGGTGTCGTCCGCATACAGATGAAATGATACACTGTGTTTCCTTAAAATAGTGCCCAACGGAAGCATGTACAGAGAAAATAGAGAGGGAGCCAGAACGGAGCCCTGTGGGAGACCACAGGTTAGAGGGGCCGTGGAGCTGGAGAAATTACCCATCTTGACTAAAAACTTTCTGTCGGAAAGGTACGACCGAAACCATGATAAGACAGAAGCTTTTAGTCCCACCTCAGTCTCAAGTCTAGCCAGCAGGGTAGGGTGGTCAACAGTGTCAAAAGCTGCCGAAAGGTCTAAGAGAATTAGAACCACAGAATCACCAGAATCAGTGGAGATTAAGATGTCGTTTAGCACTCGCAGAAGGGCAGACTCAGTGCTGTGAGCAGCCCTGAACCCAGATTGAAAAGTGTCATAAATACAGTTATTTAGAAGAAAGTGCTGGAGTTGATTAAACACTATTTTCTCCAATAACTTGGAGATAAAAGGCAAGACAGATATGGGTCGGTAATTTTGTAGAACAGATGGATCCAGTGAAGGCTTCTTGAGCAAGGGAGTGACCGTAGCCACTTTGAGATTAATTGGAACTGAGCCCGTGTTGAGACACTTGTTAATAAAGGATACCAAACCAGGACCCACAGAGTCGATTATTAACTTTAGAAATTTCGGCTGAAGGATGTCATTTGGACAGAGTGAGGGTTTGAGCTTGGCGCTCACATCCTTAAGTGTCAGGAGGTTGATAGGATCAAAAACCTCCCAAACACATTTAATAGATGACACAGATGGGGGCAAAGTTATGTTCGGGCAGACACTAAGTCTTAATTTAGTGATTTTGTTAACAAAAAATCTCTGGAAATCTTCACATAGAGCATCCGAGGCGACAGACAATTTAGAAGAAGGATTTATTACAGATTGAATGACTGAAAACAAGACCTTTGGGTTGGAGTGGTTAGATTCAATTAAGTTAGAAAAATATGCAGCTCTAGCTGACTTAGCAGCCTTTTGGTATGCTGTAAGAGCGTCTTTGAACAGATGGAAGGAGACAATATGCCTGTCTCGTTTCCATTTGCGTTCGGCCGCTCTACACATTTGTCTTTGGTGACGAGTGTCAGAGTTTTGCCACAGAGCAGATTTCGGTTTGGGTTTGTGGGGCTTAAGCGGAGCAGTCACGTTAGCTACCCTAAGCCAGGCAGAGTTTAAAAGGCTGAAATGCTGTTCCGCATCCAGGTCAGGTAGTGGTTTGTCCAGGCCCAAATGTGAGCACAGCTCATCAAAACACATGTCAAAGTTAGTGCTGAACTGTGGGGAGTAGACCCGCGACATAACAGGAGCAAGAGTGGGTTGAGAGAGCTCCGGAAGAGACAGTGAGAAAAGAATAGGCTTGTGATCAGAGAGCAGAAAATCTGAGAGTATAATATCAGTGACATCAATCCCGTGAGATAGTACAAGGTCTAATGTATGGCCCTGAATGTGCGTGGAGTTTTTGACCCACTGCAGTAGATTAAAAGCATCAATTAAGTCACAAAACTCCTGTGACAGGGAATTTGACTGACAACAGACATGAATGTTGAAATCTCCCACCAAAAGGAAGCGATCATAGCTTGTGGCAATATTGCCCGTGAATTCAGTGAATTGCTGTATAAAACCATTAGTGGAGTGTGGAGGGCGATAAATCACCCCTAGGCCGATGGGACCATTCCAGTCCAGGTGAAGAAGCTGAGATTCAAAGCTGGGGAAGGCCATTGCAGTGACTAGCCGGCAGCGAGGGGAGAAAGAGTTATTTAAAACCGTAATAATCCCGCCCCCACGACCACTCGGACGAGGAGAGTTAAAAAATGTACAGTTTACAGGAACCAGTTCAGAGAAGGGAGTTAAGTCACCGACCTTCATCCAGGATTCTGTGATGAACATAAGATCCAAGTTGTGTGTAGAGTAGAAGTCGTTCAATAAAAAGGTCTTATTCACTGCAGAACGTGCGTTGATTAGTGCCAGTTTGGGGGGAGGAATAATCACGTGGGATGCCGGCGCCTTTCTCAATGAGCGCAGATTTCCGAGATTAGCTCCGTTCTGCCGGGAGCAGCGGCCAGCACTGCGGAGATCAGCCCGAGTGACAGGACTCAGATGTAGGGGGAAGACAGGGCGAAGACATCGGTAATCCGCACCCCGCGGGTGCCAGGCAGCGGAGCTGCGCCGAGGCGAACTGCCAGCTCGTAAAAAAGCCTTCAGTTTCGTGGTGTAACCTCCGCGAGTTCCTCGTTTCCTTCTTCGCTTTCTCCGCGCGGTGTTGAGTGGCCACCGGCAGCAAAAATCGAGGCGGATAATCGATCGGGGAGGCTCGTCCGGGTTGTAGAAGGGGGGGCCCACGTCCACGGTGTAACAGTTCGTAAGTGAATCACCAACCGTGAATCGGATGTCAAGGAGAGCTTGACGGGCATATACAAGCCGCGAACAGTGGATAAATGACA
Organism: Pimephales promelas; assembly: GCF_988280905.1. Taxonomy (NCBI): domain Eukaryota; kingdom Metazoa; phylum Chordata; class Actinopteri; order Cypriniformes; family Leuciscidae; genus Pimephales; species Pimephales promelas. The sequence continues at coordinate 28,406,050 of NC_142784.1, forward strand.
GATCAGACATAAGGAGTAGCAGCAGTAGCAGACGGCAAGCCAAACACAACGGCGCCATCTTGCATGTGGAAAAGCAAATTCCCTTTGAATGCCAAACCGAATCACCAACCGTGAATCGGATGTCAAGGAGAGCTTGACGGGCATATACAAGCCGCGAACAGTGGATAAATGACAGATCAGACATAAGGAGTAGCAGCAGTAGCAGACGGCAAGCCAAACACAACGGCGCCATCTTGCATGTGGAAAAGCAAATTCCCTTTGAACGCCAAACCGACTTTTACCATATGTCTTGGGAGTATCGCAATAATACCGTATCATGTATCGAATCGTGACATGAGGGTATCGTTACACCCCTAAAATTCAATTTATTCATTTCATAAAGCAATCAAGTATCTTCAGAAAATTTGGACTAAAACTGCTTGATTCATATTTTATCAGGACTTATTTGTAAATAAAAATCTTTTGTAACATTATAATGTCTTTACTATCACATTTGCACAATTTAATAAATCAATACTTAATTATATTGCTTTATAATCTCGCAGTATTGATTTAATAAATCAATTCTGAATTATCTCGCTTATTCCATCGTTTCTTGCTAGTGTTCACAATCACAAATGAAAGCTCTTATTTTTGTTTGCAGCACAAAATTTGAATGGATGGATAAAGATTACATTTAGTTGAATGAATTTGAATTAAAGTGTGTGAATTACTAAGTGAAGATGTGAATTTAATTACTTGTGACAAGGACAATATATGTGCTGGTGTATGTAAGAGATGTGGCCGTATCATGTGATATAATAAAGGTACTGCATTCATTTACAACGTATTAAACTGATGTGAACAACCTATGAATTCAATATTTGTATTACACAGATACACACCCTTATGGACATCAAGCCCAATTAAACATAGCATATTATCCAGGATACACTCTAGATACACCCAGTCCAAGAATAGTGTTTTAACTGTCTTGATGATGACATTCAATTTTTCTGAGGAGAAATGAAACCACAGACATCCTCAAAACAAAAGAATCATGATGGTTGATTTACTGAAGTAACCAAAAAAGATTTCTAGAACTGAACACCTGTCACTCCATATACACGCCAAATTTATATCTTCAGATCTGACCGTCTCACTGTCCAAACAAAAACTTGGTCAAGACAGTTTAACTTGACGTGCCCCGAAAAGCAAACACATAGTCCTCCACCCTTCAACACTAGAGAGACACACCTTCTCTGTGAATGTTTTCTGACTGATACCTGTGTCAACATGATGAACATGATCACAAATTAATCTAATTGACAAGCTTGAAATCAAACCTGACCTGTAACGGTCACACAGACACACACACAACATTCTGCATTTTCCCAATGGGCAACGCTCACACCCAAATCAGTTCAAATAAATGTTCAACTTCACATAGGCTAAAGCTTTTCATAAACATAGCAATTCATATACATGAACATGGATGACATTATGAATACTGTCTATGGGGGAATCATCTCTATAGCCTAGTTTGCCGAATGAACTAAAATCTATCTTCATTTTCAGTTGACGTATGAAACAAAACGTAAACAACGTTTACCACACACGGCTCTTTTGTATTCTTCCCTTCTGCACGACTCAAGAGAACAGCCTTCTATTCGTCAGAAAATAAATGTTGCAAGACGACGAGTAGGAAACAAATTTCCCGCATTTTAAAACGTCATAATAAAGCGCGGTCGCTCGCCCCAAACAAACAAAACATGCGGATTGTCGACGGGGGCGCGCACGTGGCTTCTTTGTGTCAGAAGTTCAACGAGTTTGTTCTAGTTTGGCGAGAATTTATTTTTTGTCTGTCTACGAATTTTAAAAAAAATCCCATTTTTAAATGTCGAGAGATTGCCACACGTGCCTCTGTATTATAAAAAGTAACGTATTTATTCAAAGAATGCATTGAACATAAAATCCTGGGCGGGAACTCGATTAGCTAACGTTCACATATGTGATGGAGAACTGCACCAACCAAATTAAAACCTTGTAAAATTGAAAATAATACGCTCTTTTCGCTGAAGAATGCACTTAATGTCACAAACCGCCTTGCGGGCTTGCGTTCCTTGAGTTTTGTTTGAAGTTTGGTTAATGCCAAATCTCAATGAATCATAGCGCGCGCTCTATAAAAGCAGATGCACGCATTCCACACATTTTCACACACGTTAATCCCAACGATTTTTAATTCTGCAAATACAAAAAGTTCAATCTCGTCATCCTGCAAAGTGAAGTGTTGCGTCAGCCCTCAAATGGAGAACACACCATGTGCATCACAGACATGCCGCAAGGTTAACGATTTCAATAAAAAAATCGTTAAAACTATCAAAAAGTAGCCTAAGCTACACGTAGATGAGGATAAGCAAATCAAAAACAGTTGTTTACATGCACGTGCTTCATTCTTACCTATAGTATCCGGACACCCAAAGCAATTCACTCCGCGACCTCGGAACTGACACCTTCGAGACGGCGAAAAATAAACATCAAGCCTGTACAACTATTTACAATAAAATACTACTCCTTTAACCTTGGGTATAAACCATAGACGGTAAAAAAATGTATAAACCCCAACCGTGAGGTATCATTGGCCCAGTGTCTCTAACATCCTTCCGTGAGTCAAGCCAACACCCAAACGCAAGAAGACGTGTGCATGATGATTTGCATAGTCACGTTTATCTATCGAGCCCCTTTGTGTTAGTTTCTGCTCATGCAAGTTGTTGTTAAAAGACCTATGCTGTATCATATTAGATTCTAGATTCGCACATTTCTTTTGTTTTCATTTTTTTTGGCTGAACTATCCCTTTAAAACGTGAGTATCAAATGATACAAGCTTTTGAGCAGCGTTTATTTGTTAATCTCTTAATCATCATTGTATTGCATTGCATTAAATGGTTTGCGCCTACAATAAAAACTATAGCTTTGATAAAAAAAAACTTAAAAAAACCCAAAAAACTATAGGCATTTAAATAATAAGACATTATGAGGAGATAAAGAGTGACTGATATTTTAAGATTCAATTTATGTAAGTAATCTGCTATAGGCCTACTTTTATAAAGATCTTAATGATTTACATGATCAGAATTCCATCTTATTTTTTTGGCCAACTCCATCAAATTGCATATTTTTGCTAATTTTGGGTCTGAAAATGAACAGCCAAATTGCATACACATTAGTACCGTAAATTAAAACGTGTTTAATATTAAGTAAACTGAGATTTATTATTTGGGCATCATAACTAGAAATTGCTGTGAGTTATTTAGCCACATAAAACACACAGATGAAAACACGTTACTGCCTTTATTTCAGAACAATTTGCAATATATTTGACAGACTAAACACAGAGGCTAAAGTCCTTCAATTGACAAACATTACATTTGCAATACAACTGCGGATACATGCCGTACTCAAACCCATAGACCTGTGTTTCCTTTATAGCTAACCATGGATATCCCGTTTGGTTCTGTTGCTTGATGGTATTTTATTGATTTTTGCCAGAGAAACCCAGTCTTTTCAATATAGGAATCCACATGATCGAGATGAAACATTTCCCTTGGCAACAGGTTCAGGCTGTTCACATGCTTTCAAAAGTATTTAATACAAGTAAAGTATGTAACTTGGCAATAAATCACAACTAGAGCAGTATACATTTTCACAGCAACTCTCTTGATGCTCCTTTGTTCTAGCAAATTTGTTCAAAGAAACCTTTGATGATAGTTTGATTTACAGAGTTTGACATTGGAAAAAGTCTCCCCAAAATATGCAGCTTATCCAAACTCAAACATCTGTAGGCTGACTCACAAATAACACAGGGATCCTTTGTTGTGAGCAACTGTAGTGGACTATGAAGCCTGCATGAGAGAGATTTAGTGCGTTCAGAGAAATAAACCACTTTCAACACACACAATCTGAAAACATTCAGACAAGTGGAGCTGAAGAACAGAATCACTAAAGTCACTGTGTTTGCAGAGACTCTTTCTTTCGGCTACATCGATACGCCAGACTAGAGGCGCTTGAAACTTTTACTCACACCATTCCTTTAAAACCAACATTCGCCATCTTCTGGAACTCATGTACAACCTGATTTTTATCACTTAAAGTATGTTGCAATTCTCGTGAGTCCATCAGGTAAAACTGGTTAAGTAAGTATAGGGCAGCCCAATAATTTGTAATGTAACATTCATACATAAAAAGTGCAATTGTTAACCAGTTTTGGGTCATTGAAGATTCAAAGTGCCATTTCTAACATTCTTTAAAATATATTTAGGGTGAGTAAATGACAAATGTTCTCATTTTTGGGGGAACTATCCCTTTAAAATGTTAATATCAAATGATACAAGCTTTTGAGGAACATTTATATGTTGTACTGGTTAAGTGTAAAGACAGAAATATTATATCTGTTTATTTTATTTATTATAATCACTGTCATCCAATAAGCATTATTCTATTTATATGAGCATTCTTAAATATGGTATAAAAATGCGCTTTCAAGCTAAATGAAACTGGTCATAAGATACATACAACACAACACACTTTTTTATTGGTTTTATTGGTTTTAGGGGCCATTCACACAATTTATTTATTTATTTATTTTGCGAACTGTCCCTTTAAAAACGTGAGACACAGGGCAGTGGAATTAGAAATATTACATAAAGATTTAAATAAAACACAAACATGGGCCAACACAAAGTCTAAAATATGTATCTTTTACCAGTAAATGCAGATACTACCACTAGATGGAAGCATTATTACACAAACTCAAAGAGTTCAACGCCAGCGAACAGTGAAAGAACTGTGCTTTATTCACTTCCCTTTATGAATATGAGGACAGCCTGCGGTGTCCCTCACAGAACCTTTGAGAATGGCCTTCTATATCTGAACAACACAAAAACAAGCAAGCAGGTTTCCAGAAACCTAATATACTTTAAAATAGAATTTATTTCTGTGATGCAAAGCTAAATTTTCAGCACCATTACTCCAGTCTTCAGTGTCACATTATCAGAAATCATTATTTTTATTGGAAACACTTGTGCGGTTTAATATATATTTTTTGGAACCTGGGATAGAATTTTGATGAATAAAAAGTTAAAAAGAACAATAATAAAAAGAATCTTTTTATTATTTTGAATAAAAAGATTTTTATTCAAAATAAAAATCTTTTCTAACAATTTAAATTTTTACTATCACTTTGTATCAATTTAACACATCCTTGTTGAATAAAAGTATTCATGTACAAATTTCCAGAAAAGAAAGAGAGAAAAAAATGAACCATTTCTAGGGTTTACAAAGAATGATGCTAGAGGTCAGAGGAGAATGGGCCGACTGATTCAAGCTGATAGAAGAGCAACTTTGACTGAAATAACCACTCGTTACAACCGAGGTATACAGCAAAAGAACATGGATCCATCATGCCTGGTTACCACTATGCAGGCTGGTGGTGGTGGTGTAATGGTGTGGGGGATGTTTTCTTGGCACACTTTTTACGGTATTTGTTAAAAAGAATTCTATTGTAAATAAATGCTGTTCTTTTTTTAAAAAAACTTTTCATCTCAGGTTATGAAAAATATCATCTCTGTAATAAATATAATAAATCAGCATGTTTCCAATGGCATCTGCTGTAAAGCTGCGTAATGATCCGTTACAGGTTTTTTTTGTGTGTAATGAATTTTTTTATTTTTGCATCGTATTTTTGCGTCATCAGACCAATCCAAAAAACACATTAAATAACAGTACAACCCACTGAAGAGATGCATGTATATCCCTTAAAGATGGCGCTGCTGTGAATAAGGTCTATAGCCTTTTCATTGCTCATCTTTGTTTATCATGTCTGCCACTAGTGTTGCCGATCGGCTCATCTGGAAAAGTTCAGGTGTTCCCGATGGCCAGCCAAACTACTTCACAGCCAATCACAGACCTGGAACTTCATCCCCGCCTAACGCTATTGTTAATGCAGCTCTCGGAAACAGGAGCTCCGACAAAACCCGAGTGAAATTTCATTACTACTGCCATTTTCTGGCTCATCAGTGACATAATGCAAGTTTATCCGACTCACGAGGGAAATGGAAGATAGATGCAGAGCGCTTCTCTCTGTACTACATTAAAGGCCAAACATACATCACACAAGTGTCAATGAAAGCGGATGATTTACACGGAGCATCAGTAAGAGGAGACGGAAGAATAATGCGCATAAAAAGAAGGCATTGTCCACATGTGACCTTGTGTGGGAAAGTGAGGTCGCAGCTTCCTTCAGCCACTCTTCAGTTCCACACAGTCACGGAGGTGATTAATGACGGAGACTTGATTAGCTCAAAAGACGAGCGAAACAAAGCGGTCCCAGCGCTCCAGTTGACTCCCCCCGTTTAGATTAACACATTCAATTCAAGAACTCTAATGAAAATGCCATTGGTCAGGATGAAAGGTACGATTAAGGACAACGTCCTCCTTCAAATTCACAATGGTCCTTGTGGAAGAGGCAGATATTTATGCAAAGTGGCCCTCTCAAAGCTTTTAGCAAAACAGAGAGGGATTTTAAGCCCTTTTGCTGTTGCATAAAGGTAAACGAGGTGTTCAGAACTCGTTTGGAATAGGAATGTTTTCTTGAGCAGTTAAAATGGGGCCCTTTGCAACAGAAAGTGATCAAATAGCTTTTCTGCTGGTATTGTACACTGATTATATGGAAACCAGGTCCTACCTCAGAGTAAAAAAAAAATCTTACAATTGCATCTTTTTTTTTTTTGTAATTGAGACTTTATATCTTGCAGCGTGACTATTTCACATTTGTGTTTTTATTCTGACATTGAGACTTTGAATTTACGGTGCGTTCCATTTTCCTCGTCTTATCTGAGAATGACGTCATGGTTTTATGAGACACAAGTGCTAATAAATACTCTCACCTAAAGGATTATTAGGAACACCTGTTCAATTTCTCATTCATGCAATTATCTAATCAACCAATCACATGGCAGTTGCTTCAATGCATTTAGTGGTGTGGTCCTGGTCAAGACAATTTCCTGAACTCCAAACTGAATTTTAGAATGGGAAAGAAAGGTGATTTAAGCAATTTTGAGCATGGCATGGTTGTTGGTGCCAGACGGGGCGGTCTGCGTATTTCACAATCTGCTCACTTACTGGGATTTTCACGCACAACCATTTCTAGGGTTTACAAAGAATGGTGTGAAAAGGGAAAAACATCCAGTATGCAGCAGTCCTGTGGGCGAAAATGCCTTGTTGATGCTAGAGGTCAGAGGAGAATGGGCCGACTGATTCAAGCTGATAGAAGAGCAACTTTGACTGAAATAACCACTCGTTACAACCGAGGTATGCAGCAAAGCATTTGTGAAGCCACAACACGCACAACCTTGAGGCGGATGGGCTACAACAGCAGAAGACCCCACCGGGTACCACTCATCTCCACTACAAATAGGAAAATGAGGCTACAATTTGCAAGAGCTCACAAAAATTGGACAGTTGAAGACTGGAAAAATGTTGCCTGGTCTGATGAGTCTCGATTTCTGTTGAGATATTCAGATGGTAGAGTCAGAATTTGGCGTAAATAGAATGAGGTCATGGATCCATCATGCCTTGTTACCACTGTGCAGGCTGGTGGTGGTGGTGTAATGGTGTAATGGATGTTTTCTTGGCCCACTTTAGGCCCCTTAGTGCCAATTGGGCATCGTTTAAATGCCACGGCCTACCTTAGCATTGTTTCTGACCATGTCCATCCCTTTATGGTCACCATGTACACATCCTCTAATGGCTACTTCCAGCAGGATAATGCAACCTGTCAAATGTATTGTGTATTGTGTAACATGTATTGTGATGTCCCAATGTGACTAGCCTATATCTCACATTTGGAACTTGGTTTCTCACATTGGCGCTTTCTAACTTAATACCTCACAACTGCTAATTTATTTCTCATATTAGGGGCTTTATATCTCATAACGTGACTCTTGAAAATAGGTCAACGCCATTTGATGAACTGAATCAATATTGAACTGAATTCTGCTGAATGAGAATAACTTCATCTCACAATTACATTTGATTCTTGAGCCGAAAATGGGTTTCCATAGTTTACCAAAAAAAAAAAAATTACTCGACACGAACTGGTGAGTTACATAACACTTTAATAGAGTAAGCAATGAATAAGTATATCGATGCGTGAGGATGTGGTTTGTTGTCTGTTTTCGAGCACTTTAGAGACTTGATCCGTTAATCTCAGTGGTAAAGATGTCACTGTCACTAGACAAAGCCTTTTTAAACATCTCTATATACAATCACTGCATTAAGCCTGACAAGTGCAAATTTGCCTGCAATCAATGACTGTGAAAGCACATCCAGACTAACACGCAAATATATACCTTAGAAGCACTACGAGTTGCATACATCTCATTATAAAAGGGACTAGTTCTGGCTTCTGATTGGTCAAATACTGATCCTGCAGAGTTTCTCCCCATTGTTTTGCGTTCCCTCGCAAAACTTTTAAGAGTTTTAAAAGGGGCTCTTTATGTTAGGGGCTTTTGGGGCTCTGTATAACATTTAGTCGTGATAAAAAAAAAAAAAATTGTGATAAAATATTATTTAGTACTAACTATGATGCGAAACACCTCATCATATCATTGCATGGGACCCGTAGAGTATTACTATGCCTGTTGGATATCAATATTCTGTCAGGAACTTTATCTTCTGGTGAAATGATAAATACATTTGAATAAATATGCATGATATCTAATGTTGTTGACATTAATTAAATAACATTTATTTTCTCCATATACATTTAGAAAAATTCTTCAGTAAAGACATTTAAGCTAAACCAAACCTTTTCAAGACCCAAATGACTCAAAGCAAAATTATAATCGACAAATAGAAAACAAATATCTTGAATGATCCGCTCATCCCATGAAGAATTGCACATTACAAACTGTAACTGAATCGACATTAAGTCTTAAGCAAGACTGATTAAGCTTGTTTTTGTGGTAATGCTCATTTAAATGCTAAAAATTGAGAATTGAATATGATTTCACTTCCAAAACTCTGTTGAGCTCTGTGAGAGCAAGAAACCAGCAGTCCTTTGTTTCTAGAAGTGCTTTATTTCAGTTAATATGGCTTTCACACACAAACAGCCCAGTGTTTAACATTGCACACAAACAAACGTTGACCATCACAACAAGATAACTTTTACATTTGACTGCTTTTGTTTTAAATTTTCATAAATAAAACCATTCGACAATAACTGCTGTATTTTCGAAATAACAAAAATCATGTAGAATAAGCGTAAACCTTTATTCAAGACGCTTTCTGGAAAGCCATTTCTCAGTATAACAGGTTCAATTACTGCACATCTACAAGCATCAATTTCATAAAGGGACATTTTAGATTCTCTGAATCACGAAACCACAAGAGTTTCCTATGATGCTTTGATAAGAGAAGCTTCCGGATAATAATGCATGTGTTTCTGCACACAGACTTGTTTTTGGATCTCTAACAGTGCTACAAAATGATTATTATAAAACATGAATTTCAGATATTGATTTTGACTGTCTTCTAACAGAAAATTAATGAATTATTATTAGCGCAAGCTATATTATATCTGTATTAATACAGCTTTTATTTAAAAAAAAAAATCTAATTTAGTAAGTGAAATTAATATAAAATCCTGGTTGTGATTGAAAACATTTTGAAGGCACTGAAAAACAGCCTGTCATAACTTATAACTTAGATCTTATGACTTTACACAGAGGTTATGTATTAAAATATATAATTCAACTGACATCCTTCTCGAATGATTGTTTTAACTAGGATGAATTAATACACGGTTCATTCTCATATTTTTACAGAACAGTTCCCATCCCATCAAAAAGTGCTTGAGTCATATTCGAATTAAATAGCAGACAGATCACACTTATTGTCAATTAATTATATTTACTTTTCACAATTATTTACGGCATTAATAATACAGTGCTGACAAATATTGCTAATAATACTGGCCACAGTGATTGTTGAATAGTAATTTCACACTTTACCACAGAAAAAAATAAACCTAGGCATTTGAAAAACAGATATATTGGGGTTATATTGATTTCGATTACGCATTGATCTAAGTTAGAGCTTCTTCATCATTAATATATGAACAATGACAGGAAAAGTTACCCGAGATGAAATGGCCAAGAAGGTATTCATAACATCTTGTACTCAATTGAGTTTGGTGGCAGTTCCCAGGGAAAATGTGTGCTTTCTAAAGGATCATGGCAAACACGCTGTGAATGAAGGTAGGTTGAAGCGTGCTGGCTTTCCATCTCGCGGTGAATCGCTGATTGTGCTTCACTAGCAGTAATCGATTTCCTCGTTGGCCAGAACAATAGCGGTTCTGCAGGGAATGTAAACCTGAGAGAGTGGAAGAGCCAAAGACAGAAAGAGATCAAAGGGACTCGGTTGAGGCAGTGTAGCACATTTTGAAACAATGCATAACAGAAAAAAGTGTCGATGTCTAAAGCACTGTGGAATGTGGAAAAGTTTCAAGCCAAAGTTAGACAACAGAGGCTCAAGTGGAATCGGCGTGTGTTTTTCACATTCATGAGGCGAAAATATGCAAAAGTGTTTAATAAATGTACATGACAGGGACGTGCAGGAATTTGAGTTTGAATTCATTATCAGCCTTAAGCTAATTCAGTAAAAATTCAATCATCTCATCTCACTAAAGATTTTCCTTAACTACAAATCAGCTGTACATTAAAAATGAGAAGTTGTTTGCAATTTGAATTTTTGCATTTAAAGGGTAACCCTGGTCAGAGCCTGACTCCACCCACTGACAATATTTGAAAATGCTGAAAAAGTGGGCAGACCCCAGCGGAGATAGAGGGGATGCTAAAATAGATGCTAAAACACACTATCCTGATCGTTTTCAAAACTCACAATTCCAATTCCGGACACGCTACAGTGGTTTTGACGACACAAGATGGTTTTTATACTGCCACGGGCGTTACGTCACCAAACCTGCGTATGTCACGAAGTGCGGAACATCCAATAGGAAAATTCAACTGCAGTAGCCACCGTTCAACCTGAAGAGGGCAGCACTAAGACGTTTTTACACCATATATTGTAGAAATAGAACACTTTATAAACAAATGTCAAAAAAGTTACTCGAATCAATGACTGGTATTAATAAAGATCCATTCTTACAGATCATTAACTAAAAAAAGTTGGTTTAGTGTATAGTTACTCTTTAAGCATACATTTGTGAAAACTTAAAAAAATGCACTAAATTATTTTTAGGGTCCAAGACAAAGAAATCCGTCTTTTAACGTGTTAAGTTTTAGAAATGTTATCTTTGTATTCATGTTGGTTTCATATGGTTGTTCAAAAGAAAAGTTTCAATTTCATGACTTAAAGTGGTTATATGTAAGATTTTACGGTAACGCTTCCTTTTACAGTCCAGTTACCCATGTAAATACTATGTCCTTGTTTTAGTAACTACAATTACTGGGTAATAACTAGCAGTGTTGTAGTCGAGACCACCTCACTCGAGTCCGAGTCGACACCGAGACCAGAGAGAGTCGAGTCCGAGTCAAGACCGAGTCCATAGAGAGTCGATCCGAGACCTGAGACGGTCGAGTCCGAGTCGAGACCGAGACCAGTGAGGGTTGATTACCTAATTTACTTTTATTTACTTAGAGAAATCCTTTTTTTTTTTTTTTTTTTTTTTTACTGAATTTACTTAGAGTTTAAAAAATATGATCAGTTTAGGGTAAAAAGGCCACATAGTAGGTGGTGTTAAAAGTAATTTTATTACAATTTGTCATGCGCAGTTGCGCACTAGAAAATCACCAATCACTGGGCGTGTCAATCAATTTAAAGAAATATTTTATTAACATACATTAATAATCATGAAAAATATTTTTAATTGAACTCGAGTGGACTCGGGAATAATTCCGAGTCCTAAAAAAAAAATGTTCGAGTACGAGTCAATTCCGAGTCCAAATGGACACCATTAAAATATGGTCTCGAGACCGAGTCCGAGACGAGTCCGAGTCTCGAGTACTACAACACTGATAACTAGTACTAACCCTGAACCTACCTCCTACCCCTGTTCCATGTAGTTATCTTATATTAGCAAGTACTTTCTAGGTAAGTACACTGTAAGTACTGTACTGTAAAAGGAAGCGTAACCGATTTTACATGCATTGATGATTTCACCGACAGTTTGTCTATGAAATTCTGTAGACTGATTTTTTAATTAAAACATCCGAAGCATGTGACATCAGGTGTAAGAATTGAAAAAGTAAACGTTTAGCAGGAGTGTGTTACTTTCGGTTTCCAGTGAACCATTCAGATTGCTGTAGGCAGATGCTAAAGGCTGCCAAGAATTGGAAATATGGAGAGAACGGCGCAACAGAAAATCTTTGTAGTCAACGTTTCAAACTGGAATACCACGAACAGTGTTTTAGGCCAAAAATAAGGGAAAAAATGAAAGAAACGGTCATTCTGTCAGTTAATTGGGAAGATACGGAAGAGAGAGCACCTTCTGCCAAACATCCCGAAGCAAAACATTTTCGCTTGCTGGTAAGAAAGATGTTGCCATAGTATTTTTTACCATAATGCTGTTTAAAGAGAAGACAAAATATGATACAATTTTCAGTGATAAACCTACCCTTACGATAAGTGTTCTGTTAATAACCCTCTGTCAATCCGACTGTCCGTGGGCAGGAGATACAAAATTACGGAAGTATAGTTTTCCTGAAAGCCCAGGAGCTGTTAAAATTCACTGGACGGTGTGTTTCGTGTTATCCGACGGACTTTTGCTTCTCGGTTTAGGTAACACAGAGAACGAGAAAACATTGTTCATTAAAGCCCCGTTCACACTACACGCGACTTTGTGGCTGCGCTGGAGGGCGTTCCCCACTACTGGTTGCCTAGTAATGTTTGTGAGTGACATTCACGGATGTTACTCTATGTTAGACAACAAATGCGTTTTATTGCCACTACAAACAAATATTTTGGAAGGAAAAGTCTAAATATAAATGGAATCAGTACATAAAATGCATGATATTAAAGATGAACGAGAAACATTGAGTGCTCTTTGCCATCGCGGCTATTTAAAGGGATGGTTCACTTTGAAATGTATTTTTGATATGTTTTAGCTTACCTCAAGGGGATCCAAGATGTAGGTGTCTTTGTTTCCACAGCATTTTCAATTTTGACATTTTTTGGTCAAACCGTTGTTGTCTATCAGTCATAAACTGGAGGTGAAGGGGGTCCTCAATCGGTTCACCTCAAAGAGTATGCACAGAGAAGTCCAAATTAAACATGATTTAATGACTTGTAAATGTAAGTACACATTGATGGCCTAAGACACGAAACGAGCGGTTTGTGTGAGAAAACGAACAGTATTTATATCGTTTTTACCTCTTGTAATCACGGTCACGTTCAAGCGATGTGACGGCGAGGGCGCTTCGGTCTGCGCATGCGCTGGAAATGATCGCTTGCGCGCCTACGCCACTCTTTGTTTATACAGAGATTTTGGAAGTTTTATCTTTCACTAAACATATTTAGATATACGGGAAACCGCAATGGAAGAGGATTTCGGTATATCTAAATATGTTTAGTAAAAGGTAAAACTTCCGAAATCTCTGCGTAAATATTGTGTGACGTCACACGCAAGCGATCACTTCCGGCGTGACTTTGAACTGATTCAGTTCGGTTCAGTTGGACATTGAACAACTGATTCAGATCACCTGGATAACACGAGGTAAAAACGATATAAATACAGTTCGTTTTCTCACAAAAAACGCTCGTTTCGTGTCTTAGGCCATCAATGTGTACTTACATTTACGAGTCATTAAATCATGTTTAATTTGGACTTCTCTGTGCATGCTTTTTGGTGGACCCCCTTAGCCTCCAGTGTATGACTGATAGACAACAACGGTTTGACTGAAAAATGTCAAAATTGAAAATACTGTGGAAACAAAGACACCTACATCTTGGATGCCCTTGAGGTAAGATAAAACATCAAAAATTAATTTCAAAGTGAACTATCCCTTTAACTGCAGCAAACGGGCAAATACCGGTCTATCTGGGTTCCCAAAACCATTCAGTCATGGAGTCAGTATGGTGAACACCACTGTATGTACACAGAGATATATCATCCATTATAGGACAGTTTCTGACTGCTAAAATGAGCCTCGGTCAGACTTAGCACTGAAGAGTGACGCGCTCCACTGACTTCACTCCTATTGGTTGTCGCTTGCGAAAATCGCTCTTCATTTGCATAAAGTTAAAAATTTCTCAACTTTGTCGCGTCGCTGGACGCGCCCCTCCGGTCGCCACCACGCGTGTCGCCGGAAGTCGCCTGTTTATCATTGAAAATGAATGGTATCGTGTCGCTTGGTCACATGTAGTGTGAACGCAGCTTTATACTACCGACGTTGTAAAAACACAAAATCGGCTAAGTTACACTGTAATTATAGTGATCTGAATTAGTTCAATTGACCTGTTATCACTCATCATTGAAATTCACATTGAGCTTTCTCCTTGTAGGTGGGCCCAACACGTGAGCCATTCCTGCACAATCCTCGACAGGAATCAGCCAAATGTTTGTTCACACTGCAATCTTCAGCACGCAGCCCTGACCCATCGAGCGCCGTTCCTCTGTAAGGAAGCTTCCCTCAGGACTCACATCTCAGTATCTCCTCCCTCGCCCAACGAGAACACCTCAGAACATGTTTGCTCGCTGCCAATTCCTCCACAGAGCCACGGGAGCCGAACAGCTCGCAACCGTCATCGGTGACTAATTAAACCGAGTCGGAACTGCTGTGGAGAGAGAGCCAGATGACTGAGAGAGTGAATCACAGCACCTGTCTACACAAAAACCACCACCGCGCCACAGCCGCCGCGTGTCAACAACATTTACTTCCCAGAGCTGCGTAAAACAATGGTGACAAATGGCGGATTAATCAGCTAACAAAGAACAGCAGAGGTCTCTAATGTCATTATTATAGCACGCCGCACACACGCTGATCATTGCAACCAATGCAATATGAACCTCATTAATAGAATGTGATCCCTTCAAATTAGATTCTGGCTTTTGCATGTAGATGCGTCTGATTAAACGCGCAGTCGAGAATATGCAATGGGGATAAAGGGTTTGGACTCGAACTTAATTGAGATACAATTGGTATTAATTGCACTCAGTTTAAAACTAGGACGGCGTGCACAGTTGGGTCAATTACAAGATGCTCATCTGTTCATTTATTCAAAAATTCATTCAAATGCAATTCATACATACAATCACTTGAATATTCGACAGTATTTTATGATAATTTCTTAATTAACATTCATTTTGATTTTTTTTTGAAGGCATAAAGTCTCAAATGTCAGGGGGATGCGGTTGTCTTGATATTATAATGAAGAGAAAAAACCCTCATTAAAGAAGGAAACTAAGTTTTGTCAAAGTAATAGTATTCAACTAACTTTTGACTGCCAAATCAACCAACACACACAAAAAAATCAGAGATGGCGCAGACCCTTATGACTGTGTGTCAAGGTCATGAAGTCTTTAAATTAAGGCTGTAAAATGTGATGTGACGCCTTGTCATTAACAACTAAAACCATTAAAATTGGTTTTCACTTAAAAATAAAGCTACAACTGAAATAAAAATATAGAAATGGCAAAGAAAAAATAAAAGCCAATTCAAAATATCAATAAATAATATTATAGTATATAAATATTACTAAATCACACTGGTGTGACTCCACAAAAACACAGCTTTTTAATTAAAAAACATTAAATCATGTTTAATTTGGACTTCTCTGTGCATGCTCTTTGAGGTGGACCCCATATACCTCCATTATATGACTGATAGAAGGGAACGGTTTGACCTAAAAATATCAAAATTGAAAATACTGTGGAAACGAAGACACCTAGATCTTGGATGCCCTTGAGGTAAGCTAAAACATATCAAAAATTAATTTCAAAGTGAACTATCCCTTTAATTTAACGTTTTGTTATACTACTGTGACATTTAAGGGTCATAATGCTTTTTAGGTCCAAATTATTCCAAATGCTTGCTATAAGAACTGTGTAAAGGCTGGAATAGCAAGTGTCTGAAGGCCTTGACAGCACATGTGGTTTATTGTGCTTATGTAAATATTCAATGGCAGCTCAAGCGCTTTCTGCTTGAAGGACAGTAAATATTCTCTTTGTGATCAGCATGAGAGAGCATTTGAAAAGTAAACCAAAGGTACAGGAACTCTGCCTTGTACAGAACCTCGAATCGTGAACTTCGACTGCTTCCCCGGAGCAGGTTTGCGAGGTCCAGAGTTTCAAGGAAAACTCAGAAGAGCCTTTGAGGGCACGGCTTCACCGGGTTGATGTTCAGGCGAGCCGGATCAGTGCACATCATGCGCAAAACAAGCCTGGTTTCACGTGCCTCTGGGAGATGTCAGAGTCTTATGATGACCTTCTGAAGACGGGCACATCGTGTAACCTTAAAACAAGAACACTCCAAAAACAATCCGCTGCCTCTTTCTCCCCCTCAAACCCATGTTCTGCGAGTCTCTGGAGAACACACTTACCGACTAAACTCGCACACACCTGTCTCTTATCTCAGCCCTTTTCAAGTGCTTCTTGACTGAAGCAGAGCAAGAAGCTTCGGCTGGATACTGATTTGTGGTGCGTGGACACTGATGTTGAGGGCAAAAAAAAATAAAACGCTTCCATGAAACACGACACATCCAGTCGTATGCAATTAAATCCATCAATTTGAGACAAAGACAACAAACAAAAGGAATGTTTGTAGTGAACAGTGCATTTAAAAAAAAAAAATCAACAGTGAAAAGAATTTAGTATGAGATTGATTGATATGTAGGTAATGCTGAACTCCTACACTGAAAAAAATAATATGCTTTATCTAATCAATAAAATTGTGGCAACATATTACAAGCAATATTATTAATTAAATTGTACAAATTAGAATTAATTAGAATATTAATTTGAGTAACTATTACTCAATTCTAATTTGTTCAATTTAATAAATAATATTTATTAATTATATAAAGCACAATTTTATTTTATTCATTTTTACAGTGTAATTATTGCTCAGCAAAGCATGAATAGCAGAAAATACCGGATATATGGAGGCTTCGATAACTGCTGTACTCAAATATTTGGAAATTCTCACCATTTACAAAGCCTCATTATATTTCCTCCTATTTAGATAAACACAAACAAAGATTTTTGAGAAAATAATCCATCTCTGTGAGTCCATATAATGCCATTGAATGGCTGCCGCTTGGCTGACGCATGAAAAGCCACCCAGCGATTGTGACGGTGACCCCGTGGATGAATTGAAGTAAAAATCTTCTGAAGTGAAACGATATTTTCAGTTTTCAGTTTTCATAGCCCCCATTACGCATGAAGGTGTGCACAGCATTTTTTATGTAACTTTGAGTTCGGCTCAGCTTCCAAAGAAGCACGACTATAGTTAAGAGTTAAACTATAGTTTACTATAGACTATAGTTAAAAAACTTACAAACAACTATCATTTCACTTCAGAAGACACTCGTATGGACTACAGTCACGATCGCTGTGTGGTTGTTTTAAGCGTCAACCAAGCAGCAGCCATTCATTTTCATTTATGGATTATTTTCCTAAAACGTTTCAATGTCTGAAGAAAGTTATCTACTGTACATCTGGGATGGCATGAGGGAAAATAAATGATGAGAATTTTCATTGTTTAGGTTCACTATCCCTTTAAGTACATGTAAAATATACTAATTAAATATCATTTTTCAATTATTTTCATGAGGAGATCTTGGGAATTTTCTTCAAAGACAAACTCTAAGAGCTGAAAACTTTTTTATGGTTTATTCTAAAGATAATAAATAATCCAAAACTGCAAATTATGAACAACTAGAAAGTTCACTGCCGGACATTATTCATATACCAATTTAGTGAATTTCAAGTTTCTGATGGAGGATCGAGCGAAGCAGTCTTGTTAGCTCTGGAAAACCTCAAAAGGGGTGATTCACCGCCGTTCCGTAATTAGCGTCTCATGAATATCATTGGAATTCAAACAATCCATTACATATGCAAAACTTTAGGAAACATTAAAAGCGCAGACGACGCTCGCACCAAATGGACGCCTGGGGCAAGGAATTCATATTTGTTCATCATTGCAAAGTGAAAGGGTAGAATTTTCCACTCATTTGCTGCTCGGCGCCTCTGCAGTCAGCCTGCCCCACACCTGATTCTGCCGAATGCGTCGCTTTAAGAGCACGACGTGTCAGCCTCTGCAACGCCTTCAGACAGCAAATGAGTTTATTGTCACTCATGGAAACGGAGGTGGTGAGCTGATGGACCCATTAAAGGGAAGAAACAGCAAAGAGGGAGGCAAAGTTTACGCACGCCGGCATCGACTTTGAAGTTGCGGCCCTTAAATAAATCATGGAGAAAAATTGAGCAGAAAGGGTCCATACTGTGGCACCTGCCAACAGTCACGATGATTAATTTCTATCTTATGCAGGTGTGTCAGCTCCGAGCTGCAGAAAAGACAAATATCAGAGCGAAATCTCCCAAAGAATACCGCTCTGTTGTCTCGCTTTATTCCCTGCTGGGAATGCTACTGGTCACACACTTGTTAAAATAAACTTTGTGTTTGGCAGAAAGTGGGTGGGAAGCGATATGGGGGTTTCTGAATTAATAACGTGCGGCAAAGAAAGAAAAAAGAGATTGTGTGATTTTAGGGGTTTAATTGATGAAGGGTGTCTTAATGCAGCTGGGGCTTCCAGAGGAGATAAAAGAGGAGGTTTTGCACAGGGAGCAGAAAGTCTTGGGCAGAACTCAATGCAGTTTAAAACAAGCTGCAAACTATGCACTCTCGTCAGTCGCGCTTATAAGGCTTCAATCTTAAAAATACAGGTTCTTCATTGCAACATGAAATCATCATGACATTTGTGTAAACATAAACGCCACTTTCAAGTCAAATGGCGTGTTATCTATACGCATTTTGAGCTATCCGCGTGTATGCGTGTGTCTACGCCGTTAAATGTCCGAGCGATATTTTTCATAAATGGTCTTAGAGGAGTTCACTTTAAAAAAAAACTTTTGCTGATAATTTACTCACCCCCATGTCATCCAAGATGTCCACGTCTTTCTTTCTTCAGTCGAAAAGAAATTAAGTTTTTTGATGAAAACATTCCAGCATTTTCTCCATATAATGCACTTCATTGGGAACCAAATGAGAGTTTCAGAGGGCTTTAAAGGTGGAATACCTAAGATTTAGATGCCGCTAGAGGGCGCTACATTCAAAACAACAACAACAACGGCTTTGCTTGATGATGGCGCGGAGGAACGCGGAATGATGGGAACTGTTGTTTTCAACTCCACCGTGGATAAATCAGTCAGACGGGAATCGAAAATTAGTTGTCATGGATGAGGTAAAGTTCGATTTCTATAAATGTTGCGTTTAATGAAACAAGCTGACGTTTGTTGCTTGATAGATGCTAACGCACAACTACAACTTCCGCATTTGTTTAGGACTACACGTAGTACGAGCGGAAACCGAGGTATGACGCGATTGACTGGCGACTCCCAGCTCACCCCTGCTCACACGCCCCGTTTCCTTGGTTAAAATCTAAATTTTCTCGCGATTTAAACATTGTTTGAAACATTTGGAATATTGTAAGTTATCATCTTAACTAAATATATAACACTGGCCTTGTGATTTTGGGATATTTTAATGCAAAAATCTTAGGTATTCCACCTTTAAACGACACCAGACGATGAATAAGGGTCTTATCTAGGACCCTTCGAGTCATGATTAAAAAAAAGATTTGTTCATTTTGATGAACGAGTTCGAACAGGAGAGTCACGAACACGCATCACAGAACAGAGCAAGGCGAGCATTTGTGCTTATGAAGCTTAAACTTTTTTATTTATTTTTGAAATGACCGATCGTTTTTCTAGATAAGACACTTATTCATTGTCTGGTTTCATTTAAAGCCCTCTGAAGCAGCACTGAAACTCTCATTTGGACCTTGAACCGTTTGGTTCCCATTGAAGTCCATTATATGGAGAAAAATCCTGGAAAGTTTTCATCAAAAACCTTCATTTCTTTTCGACTGAAGAAAGAAAGACATGGATATCTTGGATGACATGGGGGTGAGTAAATTATCAGCAAGTTTTTTTTAAAAGTGAACTACTCCTTTAACCCCAGTGACGGGTAGGTTTAGGGACGGGGTTGGGGTAGGTCATATATTTATATACACAGTAATGTAATGTTAAGCCAACGGTGTTCATAAACACGATGAAAAGCGATTGTGCGCGTCATGCACACGCCATTTCATGCGATCAGTCTTTTCATTGGCACCTATGGTTCCAAGAAGAACCATTTCACAAAAGGTTCTTCAAAGTGAAAATAGGATCATTAGATTTTTAAAATGTTTTTCGCACTAAGAAAAAAGGTTTTATTAGGAAGTGGTTACAGAGATTCTTTGGGGAGCCAAAAATGGCACCGCTGCATGTAAAACCTTTATTTTTACAATATTGACCATTTTTAGAGTGCGACGTTCACACTGTCAGCGTTTGAGATTGGCGATCGCATTTACAATGTGTGTGTCTCAAAACGTCCCATTCACACAGCAACTTCTATATTACTGTCTGTATGAATGTGCAACAGGAATCAAGCCCTTATTCTCTTACCCAGAATGACTAAAGTGATATCAAACATGGCGACGTCCATAAAACTTAAGTCTTATCACTTTTGACATGACAAGTCCAATTGAAGCTGCAATATTTATCAGTCCAAGTCTTCATTAACCAACAGAAGTGTTTATATATGGATGGAGAGTGGAGCATTCGAGTCGTGCGTAGAACACACAACTGAAGTGACTGGATCGAAAACACACACAGCTCAAATCTCCGTCGCTTTAAGTTACCGAAACCAGGCATGATGCAACAGTGTCTGTGTGTAAATACAGGACTGACAACCGTATTCTGTTGCTGTGTGAATGTGGACTAAAGCGTGTTGGGTTCACAAATAGCTCTGGCATGCAACCGAATGGAGCTGAATGGTTTTTAAAAATATGATCATGAATTTGTCACAAACGCTGCATGGACAGCTTTAGCAGCGGTGTTTGTAAAGAGGATGGATTTAAAAAAACTACTTTGAAAACATAAAAGAACTATAAATCCCAATATAAATGCTTTATATCATAAAATTAGTCTATTCTTGCTGTATCCATGGCCGCAACAGATCAAATGGGAGCATAAACTGCTGATTCTTTGGTGCAGAGTTCGGGGTGTGCATTAAATGGATCAATATAAATTCAGACTAATGCATCACTATCAATTTCACAGGGTTCAGGTCATATCTATTCAACTTCAGAACCGCAACATACAGAACATCCATATTCATATGCAATGAGGAAGCTACAGTACATCTCAAAACAATAGTTAAACACTAAAAACTTGATTTTCTGCAGAAAATAAGCAGCGCTAATAAATAAATATCCAGCTCTGATCCTTGACACTGCATATCAGTGTGTAGAAATCTTTTTTTTTTTCAATCATGTATTTAGCTTAGAGTTTGGCTACTTATTTTCTGCAGAGAATCAAGTGTTTAGTGTTTAACTATTGTTTTGAGATGTACTGTAGCAAAGACCTCAAGGCCTTTTCAACCCCTGAAATATTCCCAGAGTAGATTCAGCACATTTACTAGTATGAAAATGATACAGTTGATAAATAATGCAGATTTAATAAATGCCTATTACAGTATCGGATCACCTAGCACTATATCAGATAGCACATGACGACTGCTAGCATGAGTAATTTGATACTCACACGTGGCTTTGTTCAGGAGCATTTCACTGGCTGGACCAACTGAACGAACACACTTTCACTGAATGAGTGACACTGAACTAAACATCTCGTAAATATTGTTATTGTTATTTTGTTTATTTCAAGACTCACACACCTGCAATGTAGCCCATGTAACGTAAGTCAATTACTCAAAATTGTGATTAACCCTTGTGCATCAATTAAAAAAAGTTATACATAGGTAAAAAGAGGACAAAAATGTCCATGTCAAAAAACTGTCATAACAATTTGACGCTTTGGAGCACAGACTTAAGTTTGGTATCATTTTAAAGAAGACCCTTTGCAGATTATTTCTGAAGTAAAAAAATAATAATAAGTAAATCCAAAAAAAAGTTATATAGGTATAAGTTTATGAAAATTATTTATAAAATAATATTTTATATAAAATATATATTTTTTAAATCAGGTTGAACTCAAAACTACAATAAAATCAAAGCCATAAATCTAAATAGGTTGTGTTCCAAATTTGAGGATGATATCTCAAAAAATGAGCTTTCGGTAACAGTTTGTTTGGGCGTAGTAACATATTTTCCCCATTGGGTCCCAGCAAAACCCCACTGGTGCTCACAGTGATTGGATCTGAATTTGCAGTTTTTCTCTCTCAGTCTGACAAACACACACATGCGCGCACACACACACACACATATTTTTTTATAACACACATACTAACCACACTCTGACATCCATACCAACACACCGACACAAATATCGTTGCATAATTTATCCAGTTGGCTCTATAGTATGCCGAACCAGAAAACAGGAATAAAGCGACATTTGTTTTATAGGCCAAACTTAAAAAAAACGACACCATCTGATAAAAAATAGTAAAAAATAAAATTTTGAAGCCTTGCCATCAGAATGAAAGCCTCTTAACAAAGATTGCATAATTTTATAGTTAACTGAACCAGGGATTAAAAATGGCAGTTTTAATGGGTTTCAATGGGGACATTTTTGTCCAAAAGGTGCTGAGAGGGAGTATTTTTTGTACCTAATGCAAAAAATATTTTTTTTAAGAAAATGACGGTGAAATAGTAAAATTCCAATAAAAATACACACCTGTGCCAAGTTTTTTTGCAGTTAGCTTTAACACAGACAAAGTGATCAAAAAAACAAAACTGAAAAGGACAAAAATGTCCACAAGGATGCACAAGGGTTAAGCACCTATACATTTTTGCTGTCTAATGTAATCTTTCAATTCATTGACCTTCTTAAAAATATCACCCTTTGTTCTGCAAAGAAAAAAATAAGTCAACGAGATGAGGGTGAATATATCAGATTAATGAAATCATTGCTTGGTCCCAAGCTGTTACACAACTAAGACAACAAACATCAGTTATGTACATCTTTAATTTGACACTTTTCACCTACAAGCTCAAGATTGTTCTACACGCTCTGCTTAACAATAACAAAACTATGTTGACAATAGGACAAGTCAGCAAAACGGAAAGTTTGCTTTTGAATTTTTATTAAATCGTCAGCAGGCCCTTAGGTGAGGAGACGACGAGGGAGGCGACAAAGAAAAGAGGAGAAGCGAGGGAGGAATGAACACTTGCATCACGAGCTACAGCCGGAAACACGGGTTTTAAATTTCACGCCATGCATTTAATTTCAATAAGGCCTCTGGTAAGAGAGTTCACAATATGACTGCTGAAACCCAAGAGATAGAAGAACTTATCTGATGGAGACTCGCTAGATCAACTGAACTATGACTACTACAGATAGTGTTGCACTTGACTTACATTTAATACTGCTCTGATAAAAGCCTAATACATAAAAGGAGCATCAATAACAGGAAGATTATATAGTGACTGCATGGTTTAAGATATGTAGTACATGCATTACCCAAGTAATGGATGCTTGAAAATGTTGTTCATTGCCCTAGTTCAATCACAAACTCTTGTCTTGAGCTTCAATAAATGCTCTTTCAGTCTTCAAACACTTTTCAGGAGGAGTTTTGCATGCTAATGCGGGAAAATAAAACCAGAAAAAATCTCAAAGCTATGATATATGGAAAAAGATGTCCTTTTTGATTTTTTTTTTGGATGTCTCATGTGTCTTACCACATGTCAGTATGGTTACTAGGATAAATGGTCAAATGCACTTCATGAAAATGCTCGTCTTTCTGGGATATTTTGTGTAAACATAGTATGTCTTGAATGAAATTGGTCCTGTGCATTTGACATTGTAATATATCACCTTTTTGATTCCAAAGATTCAAAGGCCCCATGAATTTTTCAGTTGGTACCCACAATTTGGTACCCACAACCCCATAAAATGCTTGGCATAAGTTAAAAAGAAAAAACAAAGATTACCGGTATTCATTATTAAAATACCCAGAGTTGTTTACTTCATTTACATAACCTTTCCAGGTCTAGAGTTCATACTTCTAAAATATCATATATCCAGACAAATGTTGCGAGTTCAGAGAATTAAAGATCATAAACATTCTGATTCATAGTTGCTTTAGCTTAGAGCCAGACCGATATATCGGCCGGCCGATATTATCGGCCGATATTAGACATTTTCCAAACTATCGATATCGGCAGTTATAATGGCCGATAAATTAATATTTCAAAAATAAAATAAAAACGGACAAAACACGCTTCTTCAATCATCTCTCCTTGGCCTGTTAAATTGAAAATGTATGTTTTACAATTTGCAGTGTGACGTTATCTATTGCTAAATTATGGCTCATCATAGACTAGCTAACCTGACATTGTAATTACAAGGTAGCTTTAGTTTATAAGGCAATGTAGGGACTAATTATTATTTTATTTATCAGAACTTTAATATATTTTGATGTTCCTCTGTTCTGTTGTGACGAAAGAGTTATTTTAGTTAAAACTCATAAATAACTACAAATAACTGTTAGGGAAATCTGTTAATGTTTTGTTGCGCGTTTCTGCGAAAAAATATATATATATCGGCCGATATATCGGATTTTAAAACCAAAAAATATTTGTATCGGTATCGGCCTTCAAAATCCTTTATCGGTCGGGCTCTACTTTGGCTAATTTTAAATCATTTAAGTCATTTTGAAGCCCATTACAATGTTTGTGAGACTCCCCGGTTGAGACCCACTGGTATAAATGTCCATTGTGTCGTTCATTTGATTCAAACAACAGTATTAAGAAGAAAAAACAAAACCGCATGGCTGAATTTATAAGACCTGACTCTCAGTCAAACTCCAACATCATCAGATCAGTATTCATTATATCTAATAATCATGTATTGAAGACCACACAAATTAAAGTAGGGTTGATTTACATGTAATTTCGTGAATCTTTGCATGAACTGATAATGTACTACTGTTAGATACATGAACACTGCTGTTTGTTTCATTTGAAGCTTTTAATTTGATCTAGTGTTTGTAATGTGTTGATTTAATCTTTATTTGATCACTGAACGTTTACTCGAGTAATCAAATGGGGATTTGTTTACTTGTTTTTAATTACTTGGGCAATGTTTACTTAATGAGATGTGCTTAAAGGCTACAATTGGTTTAATTTGATTTCTTCATATCTAATGTCACTTTTTTTCTGTGGTATTGAGGATACACACATTTTTCTCCACAATCAGCAAAGAAGAACAAATTCTGAATGGGCTAGGAGTGGTGTATTATGTGTATAGTTTATGCTAACAAATAGTATTGTGTGCATAGCATACCATCATAGAGTTGGGCCGATTGTTGAATTCCAATGGCTCAGTGAAGAAATCGGTGTTGTGATCCAGTCTTCCATGGCCTCCATACTGGGTTTCATCCGAGTCCAATTTGATCTTGTATCTGGAGCAGAGCGTGTTAAGGAACCAATACTGGATACTGGAGACATAAAATTACAGTAAAATGTGCCCTAGTTATCAAAATGCTTACACCTGATGGTCTTACAGGGACAAATGAACTTTCTTTTATCATTTATTCAAAGCAAGCCACCATCTGTACGGTGTCCACTCTGAAGTGTTCTGGATGTGAACAGGTTGCAGAATGCAGAGCAGCACTGCAAGTCGAAAGCACTGATTGCTTTGAGCTCCTCCGAGACAACGGCACACATTTGTCCCGTATAAAACCGATGAGCCACCACATCAACAATTCCAGGCAGAATTATTTATCCATTTCAAAATATTAATAATGTATTCCATAAAAAAATGTTTCAAACAACACCAATCGTGCACACACACGATTTCACTCTGTGCTACACTGACTAAATTAAATATTAAAAAAAAGTAATTGCCTAGACTCATGACCGGAATAAGAAATATTCTTTGACAGAGAGCATAAAAGAATAATGAAGACACATTTTGTGGAAAACTGGAAATCTATTTCATGCTTATGCGTTTTAAGTTTTGAGTGATCCCTAAAAAGCGGACATGCATCTTGAAAATTTAAGCGAGTGCAGGTGCTAAAACTTGCCGAACATCTGCAGTGCGGGATAGACATTAGACATTAAGTGGGTAATGTGTTGAAATGATTACCTGTTGAAACTGACAGCATGCCACAGATGCTGGACTTGTATTGAACAATTGTTTAAAGACAACATGAAGCAAGAAAAATCGTTTTTTAAATGAAACAATATCAAGGGGAAAATAATGTACGGTTAAAAACTGGTTAATAGATCTTTGCCTTACCAACGAGTACAAAAGAACATCACAAAACTCAAAGGCAGAGAAAGTTATTGCATTTTGAAAAAAAGATTTCAAAAACCTCTTTGCCCACGTATAACGTGCACTGATGAGTCATGCACAATAACATTAGGGACATTTATTCAAATAAATAGTAAAAAAAGACATCATGGCAGTGACTCTCAAGCAGGAATAAACAAATATATTATTCATATAAATATCCACAATTAAATAAACCGTTCTGTATAATAAAGAATAGAGAGATAAGTAAATAGGCTAAGTTTTTAAAAAGGGAGTAAAACACTCACATTATTGTGCAACAGGCAATATATTATATAAAATGTAATACTATTATTATGTAACTGTCCACTTGGAGTCATTTAAAAGGTCTTGATTTAATGAGTGTAAATGTATATTTGTGTATTTATAAAGACCCTTTTTTTAAACTACAACACTAACTAACCAAAAGTAAACAGAAATTTCTTAAAAATCAAATACTGACCAAACAACAACATGCATTGTAAATGATCAGTTGACCTAAAATAATTAAGTAAATAAACATCATGCGCAACTGAAAAAAGTCATGTGGAATTGTCAAGTACTTAACCCTTAAACCATATTCTGGACAAATGTGGGTAAAATAGTTTTGATTTATTTTTAAAAAAATACTTCCCTTGATCTGAGCGGTACAAGACTTGGCTACTTTTCCTAAGTGTGCCTCGTGAACACACACAATTTTTTTTTGACTCAATTCTACAATGTTAAGTGGGTGAAAAAACCCTCCTTAATCTTGTATTTGGGTCAAAAATGGGCACCCATAGAAATGAATGGGAAAAACTGTAATTTAGAGCATTCTAAAATAAGCCAAAATAAGACACCAGGCGACAGCAAAGTCACTTTATCTTTAGGTTTTTAGCTCTAAGAACTTATTGGAATGATATTTTAATGTAGTTAAAAAAAAAAATGTCAAAAAAAACCCCCATAAAAATAAGCATAATTTACACAGAAAATATGGTACTTTTTTGAAGTAAATAAATTCAAAAATACCCCCAAAATAAAAAAAAAACACCATAAATGGATAGACAAAACTTTATGGAAGACAGTGATATAACATTTATAATAAATAAAAATTAGGATCACACCTGAGTCCTCTGTGCCCACAATTACAGGATTAAGGGCTATAAAGTGAATACGGTAGAGGGCTACTATTTTCAATTACGCATGACATTTATTTACTTAATTTTAAGGCAACGGGTTTCCTCACATTTCGGAGTTATGGTCAACTAACCACTTTTTAAAGTGTAATAACAATAATAATAATACTTTTTTTTGTTATCGACATACATTTTTTTTTAGGAAATTTCTGTTTACTTTTGGTACCATGTTGAGTCGTCACTTGATGTTCCACAAAACAGGGTCCTTATGCAAGACCACCATATTATGTGTTACCATGTGTCAACAAATCTACAGGAAGCAAAACACAATGCGTTAAGTTTAGTCATGTGTCAAGCACAAAACCCCATCTCATTTTGCCATGTAAATATACAGCTTCACCTTCAACATGTAAGTAAACAACTGTATTCCTGTGGCACAAGGAAGGAAATAGACGGAGAGGCTGGAGTCCCCAGTCTCCCCACTCTTGCTCTCTCTCTCTCTCTCTCTCTCTCTGTTTACCTCTCAGGGGTTTAAACAGTTGTGAGATGTAACAAACATGCAGACAGGCGTCTAATTGGCTGCTTGAATAATCACCTCCTATCCCCATGGGCTAGCGGTGGGTCTTCATGTTATCCTCAAACGCTCTCTTACTCTGCCCTGGAGCTGGAGCGCACTTGGCTTTTACTGCCAGCTTGCCAGCTTTGATAGTGATGATTAAAAAGAAGTGTTGCTTGGCGTATTGTTCCTGCTGAGGATGACGACAGATGCCCCCCCCGACCCTACTCCCCCATACTCCTATTTGCATTGAATCTTCTCACCAAAAGAAAAAACTTCCTTTGTTATGGATATTTCGAGAGATGTTATCGGGAAGAGAGTGAGAAAAAACAAAATGATCTGATGCCTTGTTTTTTTCTGAGAGAGAATTATTGGGGGATTCATACAAGTTGCTTATACGTATGTCAGTTTTTAAACAAAAAGTACTCTTAAAAGTTCTTTTAAAGTGCAGGAAACACCTTACATTTATGTATTAATCACAGATTATTTAGCTCATTTTCATGCCATATTGCATCACTACCCCATGGTACTAACTAAGCTAAATGCTAACTAAAAATAAACACTGGTTATATAAGTTACAGAACCCTTTTGGGAAAACGGGCCTCAAACAACAATTGACCTATGGCTAAGCCACGCCCCCTCCACTCACTCGGACAAACAGTCAACATTCGGGGACAGGCGCTATGGCAGCCGTCACAGTAGGAGACATTTCACAGGAGGCCATTGGTGAATTTTGGAGACAGAAAGATTATATATCATCTCGAAGTCACCTAAAGGGCCTTAAACTATGCATTGGAGGGTTATATTAATAATTTTATTGTTGAAAAGGTCGATACAGGTCGAAACATGTACAGGTCACAGTGTAAACGTGATAAACCGCATATCGTTGCCACCACCTTTTGAATCATTCAGCACAACATTGTTAACATTTGTTATCTCGGTTATTTACAGATACGTTAATGAAGCTAAGTGACATGACGTACAACCCAGCTAGAAGCTAACGTTAACGTTTTCTAATGCTAGGCTAACATTACGTTAGAGATTTTAAAGATAACGTTCAAATACGTTGTTGACTTGACTTAGAACAGATGTAGACATCCTTGTTTAATTTATCCACGTTTAGTTGGTGTTGTGGCCTACCGCATAACTTAATCGCATTAATCTTAAACTTAATCCAGAGCAGACACTTATCTGTACACTTAGCACACCGTTTGACCATTTTAAACTTAAAATGACAAGAAAAAATGAATGAAAACTGACTAACCGCACTGCATTTCAATGGACGTGGAAGCAGAGAATGTGTATTGCGTTAGCTGCACACTGTGATTGGCTCATCGTGTTTGAGGGCGTGGCTTAGCCATAGGTGAGCTCTGCAAAACTCCAAAAAATGTACCTATACAAACAATTCACTGCTGTTTCCAGTTAAAATGAACACTAGTGGCAGTAAAATACGAACTGTATTCCTTTTCATACATATTATGATTACACAGGCAATTTGTGGTTCTTTGCAGTGCACAATACCATGTTATGACCTCGAGACGCTTTTAACATAGTGCATGGTGTGTAAACGAATACATTTTGACATGTGCATCACACAAACAGCTCCATATGTGTGGCTTTTCAGAGTAAAATTGCCTAGTAGCTCACCTGGTATTGCACTTTGAGTCCCATTAAAAGCGGGTCACGATAGAAGAGCGCAAAGGCTTGTAGAAGCTAAAGCTGTTTTTCATCGAACATTTACTTGTACTAAAACACACTACATTTAATTTTCCAACTGCCACAATACATAATATAATATTAGGAAAATGGGACTTGCATAAACCTCAATGGTGACCCTAACAAATACTTCTGAATACGATCAATATTATTAGTTATGACAACATATGTTTTTACATTGCTTTAACTCATCAAAAATAAGTTTTATTAGTTTTACAAGATTCAGCTAATTTTTTTTTTAAGTCAGGTTCAAGTAATTTAAGTTGAAATGACTTAAATATTTAAAGTACAATCCACTTGGGCTTAAGACAGCAACTTTTTTTGTGCGCGTTAGCAAGAAAACTTAAGATTAGCTTTGTAACCTGCGATTAATGGCCTTATTGATTAAAAGTGTAACTTTAAAGTTTCACGAAACTAATTTTTAAAGCCAGTCTTCGCTTCCTCAGCACAGATCATTAGCATTTTATCAAGCCGGCCAATTTCATACAAAGGTCCTTCTGCATGACTCGTGCATTGAACTCATCAAACGAAGCATAACACCAAGTTCTGCAACGCTGTAACGTCACGCCTGAACTTGAACTTCGACTCCGTTTGCTGCTGACCTTTTGAAGAACAGCCAATTTCATGATGTATCATTAGAGCAAGCAGATTGATGGTGTCAAAGGCATTTAGTGACAATCTCCCTGTGGGAAATAAACCACTTAGACTACCATAGCCTGGGGCCGGTCTAAATCAGACCGTTGCACAAAGCACTTAAGACTCTAACTATCTTAAGTAGGACTACACTGCAACGCATTCTGGGACACTTAATAAGAGAAAAAAAAAAAACATGGCGCTTTACCCCCGTGGAAAATATGTGTTTGTTGGACATTTTAGCGGAGAATGTAGTTACAAGAAGAAATATTTAATTTGGAAAGGGCCATTTTCCCTTTTCTTTCGGCTGTTTGCAATGATCCTGCTGGTTGCCAAGGTAACAAAGTCTTAGACACAACAAGTTAGGCTGGGGATAAGGTGTCTAATTGTTTTGGTCTAAATTAAGTCAGTCTTTATTTTTGTGAAACAGTCTAACTTGCATTAGGCTACGTTCACACTGCAGGCTGAAACGACCTAATTCCGATTTTTTTGCCCCTATGCGACCTGTATCTGATTTTTTCATGACAGTCTGAACGACACAGATCCGATCTTTTCAAACGCGACCCAGGCCACTTGGGTATGTGGTCTAAATCCGATATGTATCCGATCTTTTGAAATGCGACTTCAATCTGAACGGTCAGGTCACATATATCCGACCCGCACGTCATTGCACGCACCTGTAGCTAGCCAATACACGCTAACTCCAACGCGTTTCTGCACTGTGGGCCGCTGCAGACGTGTCTCTTCCCCAGTGTTGTGCCTGAACGCGTTCATATTTTCGCGTATCATGTTATTCACGTTCGCCCGAAATAAACATACTGTATTACTGCCTGATGAACAATACTGTGAACACGTTCATTCTGGTGTATGTGAACGTGCGCTCTCTGTCAGTATAACTTTGTACAGTAGGGTGCCAGATATAGAGCCTTCCAAGGAAAAACCTGGCTAAAATGTGAACATGCCTTAAAATGTAGCGAATAACCACTCAATCTGGCAACATCGCGGCCGCCGGTGACAAAGCAAGGAGCGCCGAGGACACGCACTATCAATTAAACGGGTTTTATGACGAGGTCGGTGAGGATCGGAAAAATCTTACATTTATGTGCAAACTGCCCGTCGATAAAATAATTGTTGTCTGCGTTTGTATATGGGCTGTGGCAATAATAATAATAAAACAAAAGCTCGCAACATATGAAAAAAAAAGAACTATTCTGCAAACAACAAGTGACGTCTTGGACCGTTGATTACTCTTCTGCGCATGCGGGTCACTTCTGGGTCATTTCACGTTCACACAGGAGATCACAAAAGGTCTTCCACGGCCTTGCAAAAAAATCGCATTTTTTCAAAAAATCGGAATTGAGCATTAAGCCCTGCAGTGTGAACGTAGCCTTAGACTCATCTATGGGCAAATTTTAGACTTGTCTAACAGTACAAACCGGTCTAAAATAGCTTTGTGAAACCGGCCCCTGGTCAAACTAGGAGTGGTTAGCTGGTTTTTGAGTGGTTTCGATATTTCATGACCGCCTGGCCAGGCAGGGAGATCATCTTCAACTCGCTTAGACCAGGATTTTCAGCAGGGATTTGGATGCCTACCATTGGAAATGTATTTGAGCCTTTTTGAAACCAATAACGTTATTATCGATGCCAACATTTGATGTTGCGGCTCTAGAGGAAGAGCACCAGAAGCGAGATGTTAGCAAGAAGTGCTGCGTTGCATAATATCAGTTTCGCCCCCTGTGAATTCGCACAGAAACACACTCTGAGATCATAAAAAAGGAGAGAGAAACAGCATACATAAGGCACAGGGATCCTAAGAGGAATCTACCTTAAGCATTCATGCATTGATCAATACCACCCATTCCCATTAGACAAGCACGAATGTCACCCAGGACCAAAGCAGACGTGACAGGCAGCACAGAAAACAGCGTGCCGGAAGAATACTAAAACTGTATGTATGTGCGTAGATGAGTGTAAAAACTAATACACAAAACCCAAAATGGCTAATTCAATGTTCCCTGGCACGCGTGTTCCCCGGCTCTCCTGCTGAAATTGGCAGTTGGAGGCATTTAGCAATTACGTTTTTGTTAGCGCTTACAGATGCTTGTCTCCGAGGCCAGGCAGCACTGGCGGTGAAGCACTGTAATCAACCAAGCCTTGCTGAACAAAGAGGAGAGCCCGAGATCAAAGTCAATTTGCTCACAGGAGGAAAAATAGAGGACGAGAGGGTGACAGGTCTAAGGACGGTCGGACTCAGAAGAGCTGATGACCTGAAGAAAATGTGTGCGTGATCATGATTGCGAAGAGGGTCGTGATATCGTGTTTCTTGTGTAATGGCAGCTTGTCCTCTGAGGGGAAAACAGGTCTTGGCACTAGGAGGGATTCTGCGACCAGATTTCTAAATGAAGTTTACACATGTTGTATCATCTCAGCACAATCTTATAGGGGGTGAACCGACTTTGAACCGAGCCGTGACGCTTTAAACGGGTAGCTGCAATTTCACTTTTTTCATTTTAAATAGGCGCCTTGCTCTGTTCTGTGATGCGCATTCATCAAAATGAACAAATCTTTTCCCGAGTCAACACGTTCATTTGGTTCATTGAATGAACCAAATGACATGAAAAATGATTCATTCATTTTGATAAACGAGAGTCGAGGAACGTGCATCACAGAACAGAGCAAGGTGACCATTTGAGCTTATAAAAATTAAACTTTGTTATTTTTTTTTTTTTTAAATGAGCGATCGTTTCGCTTGATAAGAGCCTTATTCATCGTCTGGAATCGTTTAAAGCCCTTTGAACAGTTTGCACTGAAACAGTCTTTTGGACCTTGAACCGTTTGGTTCCCATTCAAGTCCATTATATGGAGAAAAATCCTGGAATGTTTTAATCAAAAACCTTAATTTCTTTTCGACTGAAGAAAGAAAGACATGGACATCTTGGATGACATGGGGGTGAGTAAATTATCAGCAAAAGTTTTTTTAAAAGTGAACTACTCCTTTAAGCCTTGTGTATACTCGACGCGTCCGCACGGGCGCGAGGATCCGCTGAATGCGTGCGCACCTCTCCAAACGGACGAGGCGTTTATACTTGACGCGCTCGCTGTTGTGCTATTCTGTGAAACGACAGGGGGCGACTCGGAGTAATTCTCCTTTAAACCACCATAAATCAGCAGTGAAGAAGTATTTTGCTGTTTATTAGTAGTTTATTAATTGCTAATTCATAAACGAGTTAATGCAGTAGGTTTATTGTAGCCTAATTTCACTGCTTTTCACAATTTAATTGCTGATATCTGTAATTGTATTTTCACTAGTGAAATTTCACCATAGGCTGCCATTCAAAATGAATTGTTGATATCAAAAATTATATTTCCACTAGTAAAAAATCAATTCTTGATATCAATAATTGCATTGTTACTAGTAAAAATGTGGATTCCTGATGTCAATAATTAAATTGTCACTAGTTGAAATGTCTATTCTTGATATCAACAATTCAATTGTTACAAGTAAAAATGACAATTTTTGATATCTGAAAATGTATTTCTGATATCAATATTATTTCAGATAACAATCACATTCATGATATCAGAAATTAAAATTGTCACTAGTAAAAATTGAATTATTGATATCAAAAATGAACATTGTTACTAGTAGCATTTCAATTGTGGATATCAAGAATAGACATTTCAACTAGTAACAATTGAATTCTTGATATCAAAATAAAGGTTTTTACTAGTAATAATTGTATTTTTGATATGTGAAATGGAATTTCAACTAGTAAGAAATCAACAATTAGTTTTGAATGGCAGCCTATGGTGACATTTCACTAGTGAAAATACAATTGAAGAGTTCAGATGCAAAAGCCTCTAAGTGCCATTTGAAATTTTCTTCTAGAATGATCATTTTTATCAAGCTTGTATATTTAAGTTCAGTGATTTCACTTAAATGGCAATAATAATTAACTATTAATTGTTATTTAAGTGAAATTACTGAACTTAAATATACAACTTTGAAAAAAATCATCATTAAAGAAGAAAATTTCAAATGGCATTTAGAGGCTTTTGCATCTGAACTCTTCAATTGTTGATAACAAGAATTACATTTTTGATATCAAATATGTAATTCTTAATATCAACAATTGAATTCTTGATATCAAAAATGTAATTGTTGATATCAAGAATTGATATCAACAATGAAATTGTTGATATCTAAAAATGTAATTGTTGATATAAAGAATTCATATTCTGGAAATGAATAAAAGCTAAAATGGCTTGCCATAAGCACAACCGTTTTCAACATTCATAATAATAAGAAATGTTTCTTGAGCAGCAAATTACAACGATTTCTGAAGAATCATGTGGCACTGAAGACTGGATTGCAAAATTCCACTTTGCCATCAAATTTTTTT
Source organism: Pimephales promelas (assembly GCF_988280905.1). NCBI lineage: Eukaryota > Metazoa > Chordata > Actinopteri > Cypriniformes > Leuciscidae > Pimephales > Pimephales promelas. The sequence continues at coordinate 28,441,027 of NC_142784.1, forward strand.
AAATTAAACATTATCACATTATCACTGTTTTTACTTAATTTTCAGCCTTGGTGAGCATAAGAGTCTTCTTTTTAAAACCTTTAAAAATCCATAACGATCCCAAACTTTTGAACTGCAGTGTGTGTGTGAGGAATGCTTCTAATATATCACTCAGTTTCAGATGTGTGTGAAGCTTCTGCAATGAATTTTAGGCAGTCATCATTTAAGAAACTCATTTACCCTCAACCATAACATGACCCACAGACCGACCCTTCTTACGACTCTTTCATCTTCGATAGCACAGTCGTTCCCCTGAGATCACCGGTGTTCTGCCTGATCCTATCGATATGCACTTTTCCCCTTTCAGATTCATTAAGCAGTTTTTTGGGGGGAATAAAGTCAAGCATCTTTCAGTAGTAAAGCGTGTTGCTGTTTTGCCTTAGGACAAGCCTGTTACAGATTCAAGGAGGAATGCTGATATGGTTGAATTATTTAGAAAGGCGTTCAGGTAAATGCCCCTGACAGATAATAGGAGAATGATGACCTGACACAATCACAGACGCCTGTTGGCACGCAGCGTATCAAAGACACATCAGGCCTGACAGGAAGTGCACCCACCTGGGATTTACAATACTCCATCCACCTGAATGGATAAAAGCACACGAAGAACGCACCCATTGACAGCAGAGAACCAAAGATTGAGGGAAAAGAAATGCATCGAAGGTTTGAGCACTTGTCAAAAGCTGATGTCGACAGAATTTTAATGGCTGGTGTTTGTGGTGGAGTGCTTAACTCAGGGGAAACTTTGTCTTCCAGTTTGAAAAGGAACAAAACTGCTGCTCGTCCTACTGAAAGGACGAGTGGACTTTTTAAGGTTTTGAAGTGCTTCGTCTCTCTCTCTAGAAAACAAATTCATGTTTCATTCTTGTTTACACAAATATGAGTTTTGTGTCTGTCATTAGAAGTGGCGGGAGCTCAAGCCGAGGTGTTTTTAATGTGTAAACAGACCCTCCAATTTAAACACCTGGTGTTGAAGTGTAAAAGGGATCCAAAATATTTTGTGCTCCAATTTTTCAGGGATGCATTTGGCCACATCACTAATGCATCATAAACGGTTCCAGATGACAAAAAACACCATGCGAACTACTCAGCCTTAAAGAGAAGAAACTAATGTTAAAACATAAACATAATGTATCATTGAATTATTCATCTTTAAATAAACGATTTAATATTGGTAATGATTCCAGTTATTATTATTATGATGATTATTTAGGATATTATCTGCAATATAGTGGTGCACTGCTGGCACATATCTTAGTTTTGGAATAGTCCAATGAAATAAATATTTAATTTTGCCTGATTTGCATGTAATGTCAAATTTTTAGAGTAAGAGATTCATAGTCAGAATATAAAAAACTAAAATAATAATACAAATAATGTTAAGTTAAATTATTGATTATCTATTTGTTTATTTAATAAACTTGTTTTATGCAAGTAATACATGAAAAAAATTGGGAATGGCAACAGTTTTCATGAATTATTATTATTAATAAGAGTATTTGCTGTAAAATGGCATAGTTGTGGGCCAAATCAGGTAATTATTTTTTGCAAAATCAATTAAAAAAGAGAAAATAAACCTTAATCATAATAATAAATGTATTACTGATTGTGAATGTAGTATTATATTATTAATCACTTATTTATTTAATACACTTTTTTGGATAACCAAACAAACAAATAAGACCGATTATGTTTTCATGCTAATTTGTAATAATAACAAAATTATTAAAATCAGTAAATTATTAAAAGTATTATTAATACATATGAATTATTATTATTTAGGGTATGAGCTGCAATATAGTATATCATACCACTATCCAACCCTGATGGATCTACCCCTGGTTTATTATTATTTTAGGATTATTATTATTGGTTTACTATTATTATTTGTTTATTATATTATATTATTATTATTATAAACCAATAATAATAATAATAAAAATAATAATTTTATTTTTGTAAAATAGTGTAAAATAGTGGTACAATATACTAAAAAATAGTGTAAAATAGTGGTACAATATACTAAATTGCAGCTAACACCCCAAATGATAATAATAATAATTACAACATAATAACAAAACAGAATTATTATTATTATTATTATTATTAAGGGCCCTATCAGCAATATAGTGGTGTATTGGTTGTGCAAATCAAAACAGTAAAATGAAATAAATGAACTACAGACACAAATCCGAGACAATCACAAGGACAGTCATATGGAATTATGGGTAAATTATCTTGAATGTAACATTACTACCAAGTGTAAAAGGGTCCAAGAAGCATCATTTTGAACACATCCCCCCCTAAACCTACAAAACATACAAGACCCTTATTCTCCAACTCATCGTAACATACAGTGACTTTGCCCGACCCATCTGATAGAGTCAAACAGACGACTGAGAGAGAACCTAGAGATTTATGGATGCATAAGCGCAGATGTATGTGTGTGACATGCTTTAATGAAAAAGCACTCTGGACTTGTTGGGTCAGGCTTGTTTACCTCTTGTGAAACAGAGTGGCACTTTCATCTGTCTTCTGCTCTAATTGGACGCTCCGCTTCGACTCTCACCGTTCGAGTACGGATACACACACACTGTGACGTGTGGCAAATTCTCCTGCGTGTTTACCTCTCGCGCTCATAATGACAGCTATTTCTGCAGCTGCTCAGCTGTTTGCATCTGAAAGCTGGTTCTGTAGTTTCACACCGCCACGGATGCAGATAAACCCACTGTACACAATACAATTCAATGAACGCGCTGTCCTCATTTACTCACCCTCGTGTCATTGCAGATTCAAATTTTGGTCATTTTGTCACACAAAAGCTTTTGTGTGCTACTAAGAATACTCCTAGTTGCTGCAAAGAAGAACGTCACAACTAAATGGCTTCAGAAAATGGCTCTGGTTGTGGACCGTGAGCGAGATTCATGTTATGGAAAGAATAATGCACAGCTTTAGACTCCTAATGACTCAGTTTAATGGGTGAGATGTGGTGGTAAAGTTTTTGAGCACATATTTTTCTGTATTACAATTGACTTTGGGTCAAAAGCTATGTCATACGGACCACTTTTATGGTGCTTTTTGATCAGTACAATATTGAAAATGATTTTGAGTTTCCCTAAAGAAATGAATGAGGATGAGCAAACAATAACAGATCAGTATATTAATATTAAACAGTTATTTAAACAGTTATTTAAAACAGTTTTTTATAATGAGTGTTTTTTCTCCATTATTTTTCAGCTTTATTTCAATGAATGAAGCAAAGCTGTTATGAAATCTTACCAACAAATTATTCTAGCTATTTTGGTCTTATTTATACTATAGCATTTATTAATATTTTGAATATATTTGCAGTTTACACTGTTATTTCAGGTTAAGTTTTAGTAATTTTCTTATATGCGTTGTGATTTTTATTCGTTTTTTTATATTTGTATTTAGCTGTAGTTTTATTAATTTGAGTTCTTTTTTTAAGATTTGTATTTGTTTTTAATTTTACATTAACTTTTTTTTTAAGGTAATTAAATGGTATGTAATTTTACAATAACAACTGTTTATACGTAGTGTTGTTTTAGTATTGTTTATATGATACTATAGTATTTATTAATATTTTTTTATTTTTAGATTTGTAGTGTACACTGTAATTTTAGTTTTAGCAATTGACATCATGTGAGATTTTCTTTTAAATATTTATGTTTCAGTTTTAAGAATTTTATTAATTTTTATTATTCCTAGCCTAGCTTTATTTTTTTATTTTTAGCTTTATTTATTATTAAATTTCAGTTTTAAATTTAGTAATTTTAGTACTTTCCAATTTTTTTTTCGTATTTCAATTATTAAAATACTATTTTTTAGATTTGTAGTTTACATTGCAAATTTAGTTTTAGCATTTTGTTATGTGTTTTGTCAATTTTATTATTATTTTTTTATATATATATATATATATATATATATATATATATATATATTTCTAGTTCGATATAGTTCAGAAATACTCTGTACAACAGACTTCCCAGCATCTGCATCCTGAATGAGCATTTGAGCAATAGTGAAGGATACTTCCCCGGAGGCCCCGCAGACACTCTATAGTTGCTGTAGCTGTTGGTTGGGTGGAAGTTGAAGATGAAGATGACGTTACCCCTCTCAAAGACTATCACCTTGTCTCCATCGTGCTTGGTGCTGACGTAAGCCTAGAGAGAGAGAGAGAGAGAGAGAGAGAGAGAGAGAGAGAGAGAGAGAGAGATCAAAGATTGAGCCCAGTGAGATTGCATGAGATTTGTGTGCTTTTAATCACACATGTTCTGTATCTCAGCCTATGGATGTTTAAACTTTCGAAGTAAAGTTACGGTTCCTATCTGTACGGATATTATTGAAAATCCCATTTTCCCCTTTTCATGCCCTGTGTATGAACTCATTGCTAATCATCATCCCTAAGTAAGAGGGATTTTGAGGAGGGTCTTACAGGAACACTGAACTTTGATAGTAAGCAAGTAAAGATGAAAAGATAACCCTTTTTTTTGGATAAAAAGAACAGATTAAATAAAAGATAAAAACAACTATTACAGAGACAGTAAAAATCGAAAATGATAATAAATAAAATGTTTAATTACATGTATTTTCCATTTATTTATGTTTATGAAGAAACATGTATATATTATATACGTAATGTATAAAATAACACACACACACACACACACACACACATATATATATATATATATATATATATATATTACAACCCTTAAGTTATTATAATAAATAAATAAAATTGTTGATTAGATAATATTGTTAATTTGAGCAAAATAAATATTTATGAAAGTACAACACTGGGAATGATTCTTCAAAGGAAAAGTAAAGGAAGTGTAAGAATGAATTATTTATTATTTTAAACATATATTTATGAATAAATAATAAATCATTATTTATAAATTAAAGTCTTACAGAAAGTCTCTCATTGCGCTTACATTTCTGAGTATGCAAGAAGCTTCATTTTGCTAAAGGATGACATATCAAATACAAGATAAAAACAATTAAAGACGATACAATAATAATAAAAGAAATAATAATAATAATAATAAATAAAATGTATTATGCTTCACCAGTCACTTATCATTTATGTATGTATATAATAAACAGACAAACAAATAAATACATACATAAATAGAAGAAAAAAGATTGGGAATGACTACATTCTTACATTTAAGAGCACATTCTTTGTGTAAAATTCATATGTATTCACATTTATGTATTTTTGCATTATGAGTTTTTATTTCCAAGTAGTGTTTATTTCTAATTGTATCGTATATTGGAGATTTGGTGGCCCATATCCGCTTATTTTTGCAACCACATAATTTCACATAAAATAAATCATGGAAAATATTTCTCTTCTCATATAGAAAAACATTTTCAAAGCATTCCTTCCACTAAAGATCTTTCTTCTGCAAAACACAGACCCCCTCAAACTACTCAAACTCCAAACTTTTGAAGAGCAGATATTTTTTATTCAACTGAAATCCAGAGATGGCACTCTTGGGGCAAAACTCCAGCTCAATGTCAGCAGCAGACGACTGCGAATGATTCAGCTGCTGGAACACCAGTCTGTAACGTGCCATTAACAGAGATTATCAATGTCACTCTGCCCCGCTATTTTTGGTGGCCCAGACCGTCAGCCAATTTGGGATATGAATTCGAAAGAGAGATACGAAAAGAAGAGATAAGATAAGAAACGCTCGTATTCAACAGGGAACAAGAATAGTCAGAATTACTCAGGACTCATTTGCATTGAGTTGGATTAAGGATGCTTGGTCAGGACCTCTTGACATCACTTTTTACCACCCAAGGCTCATTGATGCAGGAGGCTAATGAAGGCCATCCTGTCTGGTCCGAGCCAACAGAAGGTCTACTGTGCCACAAGTCACACGCAATTTTAATGATTTATAAGGTTATGGGAGAAATGCGTCATTGCACACTGCCGTGTAGCCGCAGACCAAACAGTGCCTTTGATGACCCCAGTCCTCCGCCGAAAGCTTCTACAATGGCCATGTGAGCTTCAGGACATTTTCTTTTACATCACGTGGACGGCTGTGAACGTGTGCGCTGTTTACCTGGAGAAAGTGGAGGGAGCGTGATGCAAATTCACTATAATTCATTTGGAAAATTAAAAGGTTTGAAGGAAGGATACATTTAATTCCAGTAGCCACTCCTCATTCTTTGCAAACAGTAACATGAGTCTTGCATTTTGGAGAAATTTACTGTAAATAGTCTCGATCTGAGGGGTTGCATTTTCATCGACGTGGCTGGCACAAAAGCAGATCTTTTGAAGTAGTCATATAAGTGAGGAGGTGAGGCAATGCCCTTCATTGACATGATATACTGGCGCCAAACTGGTGCAGAGGAGATAATGTGTATTATGGAGTGCTGGAACTATATCCCTCAGTGCATACACAATCAGCTTTAGTGTTTTAATAGAGTTTCCCGTCATGCCTGGTTTCATTTCATTGCTAAAAGTATGCTTACCAATACGGTGTTCTCAAAGGAGGGACATGAGTGTCCAATAAAAAGCGTACGAATCACAGGTTGTGAGTTTCCTAGAGAATCTTGCTTCCACCGAGTCTCAGCCTCAGACGTCACATACGCAGAACGTACGTGGCAGAAGTTTGACGCATGTGGCACACAGAATTGGAAACACTTCATGAGTTTCTAAAGCCCCTTTCACGCAGCGCGTTGATCCCGGAAAATTGCTGGGAAATTGCCAGAACGCCTTCTGTGTGAACGCAAACACGACCCGGGATTGATACTGGCACCGATCCCGGGTTGGGGACTAGGGCTGGGTAATAAATATCGATTTCTCGATATTAATCGATTCTCATTTTTACAAACCGATATCGATTCTTAAATCTCAAGAATCGATTAGTCATCCTGTTGTTTCATTTGAATGAATGAGACATTGTATCGCGGCTGCGCGCATCCAACAAATCGCAATAATCTTTGTCCTTTGTTACTATTGATATGAAACGAAGTCTCAATTTTCAAATTACGTCCATTTTCTTTAGAAATTCAAAAACATAAATAGCGTTTTTGCCGTTTTGGCGCTGTGGCGTGAGATCGCTCTGGCGCAGCTCCAGAGAAGCAGCCGCGCTGATCTCTCTTCCGGGTTAATAATACCAGTCACAGCGCCAAATAAACGTGAATGAGCATCTGAAAGTGTGTTAAAAGATCGAGTATATCGCTCAATCTGTGTTTCAACCGTGGAAAGACGTCAATTAAACAGCTTGTAATCAATGTCATGTATCGTCATATTTACCTCAGAAAACTCCACATAAACTCGTTAGTCCACACTCGTTAGAGTTCTTCAATATTTAATGCATATTTGAATAAATCTGGCAAGTTTTTATGACAGCCACCATTTAAATGTTTATATTTCATATAATCTTCTTATTATTAAAATAAATAAAAGTGTATTTAAGTGTTTGTATAGCTACAAAACAGTTAATTATTACCTTCATATTAGGCTAATGAAGCCTAGTAGGCTACAACTAGACTATATATATAGAGCGTAGTTTACAGCATTTAAGAGATTTGATTCCCTTGAGAAAAATTGCCATTTATTGTAACTGATATCCAAAATAATCAATATTGAATCGAATCGAATCGAATTGCAAGCTTGTGAATCGAAATCGAATCGAATTGTGAAATTTGTCTCAATACCCAGCCCTATTGGGGACCTAGTAATATTGGGGGGATCTGTCCCGGAATGCGCGCTGTGTGAACAAAAGCCAGGACCAATGCCATAAGGGGTGTGTCATAAGCCCCTTTTTCATCAAAGCATTTTGACAGCCGGTTCGGAACCGGTGCCTGCGCGCGAACCAGTTCTTTGTTTTTCGACAGCCAAAGAACCGGTTCTCGGCCGGGAAAACTGGTTCCAAAGCGGCACCAACTCTTTGCTGGACTAGAACCGTTCTTTTACCACGTCATGCTTACGTCGGGGGCTGGGGCGGGTTTAGATGTGTTTTAAACATCTTTTCTGACCATAATAAAGGATCGCAAAGCCAGGAGAAACATTTGCAGAAACACGATGGAGTCCGCCTTTGTTGTAAAGCTTGAAGTTGGCGCAAGCGTTTTTTTTTTATTTGAAACATAAGCAAAGAAAACAGTCACGATATAGAACAAATAAATGGAAAGAAAGACACAAGACAGGGGTACATAACTTATCAGAAAAGATTACATATCAAAAACGAAAAGATTAAAAGACTTACATATTTCAATTGTTTTTAAAGCCTTCTTGGTAAACGAGTTAGAGATAATCACAAAGTAATGTACTCGTTTCTAGCGACGTGCACAGTGACGTAACGTTGTCGTTCCCTGGGCGCTCTAGTCAGTGGCAAAACAAACAGGTTCTGAACGGGTTCGCAAGTTGAACCAACTCCGAACCAACTTTGAACCAGTTCCGAACCAGTTCTTTTTGGGTGGAAAAGGGGTAATAGTGATGACGCTCGTGCCATCGCGTGACTCCGTTGCTCTTAGAAGAAAGTTTGAGTTCGTCATCAACAAAGAAAGGATGAACAAATGTCTGCAAACTGGAATGAAGCACAGAGCAGGAGCTTCTTTCTATCCGTGCTGAAACTGAGATCGTTCACCAGCTTTGTGGAACGGTATGCGACGCGTGTGTACATGTTTTCGACGCGCAAGTTACACGTCTCATCCTGACGTCATGTGTCTTTCCGGGATATTTACAGGTTGTGTGTGAACGCACTCAAAGATCCCGGCAAATCACTGGCAGTGTGAATGAACCGAAATCAAACAATCCCGGGACCAATCCCGGGTCACATTATCCGTGTATTTACCGGAATCTCTGCGTGAAAGGAGCTTAAGTCATTATTTGATTGGATGAATTCTACAGGAATTCCGGGAGATGAGCGTTTCATGTTCTTCAACGTTCTGCATGGAAACAAAGTCGTCATGAAGCCAAGCCCCCTCATGGAAGAAGAAATCCGTTGTGTTTACAACTGTGACAATAAGTGCTTATCATGATCAACTAAACGCTGGATTTTCAAAAGCATATGAAATACGTGAAATTCACGGCATAAACAGTATAAAAAAACGTTCAAGAGTTTTACATGCCGGTTTGTTGTTGCAGAAACATTGACTTTACATTTCCACGCCTGTCAACAAAACGAACTGTCACTGGTTGTTTTAGATGCCATTCAGATGAACGTTAGGGTGGCTTTTGGTCAATAAATGTTGCCGTCAGTCTGAAGGTTTGGCAACGCGACTTGTTTTACAGACGACTAGTTTCGAACAACTTGTTTCCACCACAGAATAGGAAAAAAAAAAACGAGTTCAGTCAAAACTCAAAAAGTCGAAACTGTGAGAAATAAACTCGCGATTGCGAGAAATAAAGTCTGAATTACTAGTTAATTACGAGTTAGAAACTCAGAGTTGCGACAAGTAAAATTAAGTAAAATTTATTTTGTAAAATATATTTTCTATTAAATATTTTTTTTAGAACAGTACATTTCCTTTAAAGTACAGTTAAACTTCTTTAACTTAACAGAAGTACTCTAGGTTTTAGTCCTTATATCCCATTTCTCTCATCCCAAATGAGAGACAAAATAGTTTTTTTGTGGGAAAGAAGAGAAATTCGGCACACTTGAGAATAATCACTCAAAATACATGAACATAAAGAACTACTTGCATGTGATATTCCAGTTGTGTGCTTCTATTATATGGCGAATTGTAAATACAAGAGCTGTCAATCTGAGTGATCAATCTAATCCAAGTGCAAACCAATCCCGATTGTTTTTAGTCCCTAAACCCATTATACCCACCCACCATTCTTGAGATCCAGTTTCTATTCGTTGACCTTCCAGATGTTGTCTAAAGACGCATCATCATCACCGCGACGGGGTCAGATCTCGGATTACGTATAGCTTCAGTAAAGCAGCATGCAATCCTACTCTATGAGGACTACATAGAGTTCTCGAGATCTATGTGTTGTATTATGTTGTTTTTGGGCTCACTTGAATCGAGAACACCTGCTCTAAGTACATAAATGTGATCTACTATGGTTTAGTAATGTTTGGTGAGGCTACAAACCAAAACGTGGCCTAATAGCTGCATGCCTCATCACTACATGAAACGATTATGCTTGTAGTATTCTGCTAGTTGATAGTGTATTTCACTCACTTTAAAATTTCATGCTGACTCTAAAATACAAAAAATGATGTAAACAAAACCATAAAAAAATATATAAAAAAAACACAGAACAAGAGAATTTGACTTGACATATTGTATATGACCTGCTGTGTGCAGTAGTGGACGTACAGTAAATATTGTATGACTGGCCCTCAGCACACACAGACAGAAAGCAGGAGTTGAGAGGAGTAACTGAACAGCGGCCCTGTTTGCTGCACAGTGGGGCGTTTTGTAAGATTTGAGCGGCACGTAAACAGTGCTTGCCTCAAAATCACAGCTTTAGTCTTTAGAAGCCTGCTGAGAAACCGTTTCAAATTAGCGGGTGGCTCATGAAACCGGCTTTTCAAGTGAAGTTCCCTGCAGGGCAGGAGGATATAGTGAAAATTCTTGATACAGTTGTTGTGATTTCTGCTAGAGATCAAGTTTATAAACTATAATATTATGGAGATAATAAAGCAGCATGGTGAATGCTGCAATGATTTTAAATACGTATCTTATTAGGCTAGTTTCGTAATGCATTCTTCTCGCACAATTTGTGGGTCTGAGTGAGATTTGATCAGATGACTGTCGTCAGACAAACTTAGTTCCTAATATTATATATTTAAATATATTTCATGATCAACACAATATATTTAATTAATAATAACTAAGTGAACTGTTTTCTATTTTAATATATTTTAATTTATTCCAGTGACGGAAGGCAGAATTTTCAGGATCAGTATCACATGACCCTTCAGAAATCATTGTAATACGCTGATTTGATAGTAATAATTCTAATTATCAATGTTGAAAACAGTTGTGCTGCTTAATATTTTTGTATAAACCGTGATGCTGTTATTTTTCTTTGCCTAATATAAGTTCAAAAGAACAGTATTTATTTATTTATTAATTATGAATATATTAATTATTATTCATTTTTTTTAATTATTAAAAAAGGTGTTCCAGAGTCCGACTCTATCCCACCCCAGGGTCCATCCACAGACTGCATTAGCAGCAGCTCTGCTCAGTGTGGACCAGTGCTGTGGCCCCCATGGAGAGCCAAGCATAGTGAAGTTGAATCTAAGAAACAGAGGAAGGAATTAAGAATTCAGTTCACGCACACATCCGCTCCTCTCACTGGAGCGATACTTTGTTACCACTCTGTCAGAGCTGTGGAGAAAGAGTTGGGTATCTGAGTGGGAGCCAATGTTTTTACTGTCGATTATGTACCTTACAAAAGACATGATACACAGCAATTACAAACGTCAGACACCCGAGATGTGCTCAAAGATCAGCTCATTTTTTTCTAAAGGCCTCTCATTAGAGTCTTCCAGGAATGCTTCTTTTCAGAAAACAAAAGAAGGAGAATATTTTTAAATAGAACTGAGATCACATTATCAATATGATGAACTACAGTACCATATGATCTGAACAAGATTCAAGTCCATTGTTTCAATTCCAATTGGATATATATATATATATATATATATATATATATATACTGCTCAAAAAAATAAAGGGAACACTTAAACAACACTTAAAAAGTAAAAACAAGACAGATCATTCATTCAAATCATTCAGATCTATGATGTGTTATTTTAGTGTTCCCTTTATTTTTTTGAGCAGTGTGTGTGTGTGTGTGTGTATATATATATATATATATATATATATATATGTATATTAGAGCTGGGCAAAGATTAATCGCGATTATATATAAATAATACACACACATGCATGTATATATTTAAGAAATATTTGCATGAATATAGTGTATATATATATATATATATATTTAGATAGATAATTTATATTAAATATAAATATTAATATTTTATATATTAATAACACATTTTTCTTAAATATATACATGCACATGTGTGAATTTGTATATACTAAATAAATATACACAGTAGACACACATATATTATGTAAACACAAACTTTTATTTTGGATGCGAATAATCGCGATTAATCTTTGCCCAGCCCTAATATATATATATATATATATATATATATATGAAGAGTTCAGATGCAAAAGCCTCTAAATGCCATTTGAAATTTTCTTCTTTAATGATGAATTTTTATCAAACTTGTATATTCAAGTCCAGTAATTTCACTTAAATAACAATTAATAGGTAATTACCATTGCCATTTAAGTGAAATCACTGAACTTAAATATACAAGCTTGACATAAATCATCATTAAAGAAGAAAATTTCAAATGGCATTTAGAGGCTTTTGCATCTGAACTCTTCATATATACACACACACACACACACACACACAGGGCTAGACATTAACTTTTTAATGTTAATGTGGCTAGTCGATTTCCAAAGTTACGAGCCATTCGGCAATTTCACTGGCCGCAATTTTGACTGATCTACGTATAGAACTGTAATACTCTTGACGTCAGAAAAAGTTAAGCCACCGCATCGCCATATTGGTATTCCCTAGTAGGCTAAACATAACAACACCGTTTTTATATCTAAAGTCTCCCTTTATATTCCTACAATGCGAAAACCTTAAGCATGCAAATTGTTCATATTTATTACAATAGTGAACATCAGCTTGGCAGGTGGACGAGACACATCCTCTCTGCAAAGACCGTAAATATTTCGTAATATAAGTAACAATTCATTTTCCGACGCTGCAAATCGTTGTGCTTGAAGTCAATTGTTTTATTTGTGATAACACAATGAAACGTGCAAAATTGTGTGGAGATCATTTTTTCCCCCCAGGCTTTCATGTGACATGACAGTTTCCTTGTCATTCCGCATCCAAAATGATACGGTTTTCATGAGGGTGATAAATTAATGATACCATATTCTATTAAATTGCTTTTTATTGATTGCTTTATTGAGCAATTTTCTATGATTTAAATGTATTTTTGCAGCACAGAAAGTCAAATCTGACTTGAGCTTTGAAAAAAAGAATAATTCTTTCCTATTCTTTCAAACATGCTCACAGTCCTCATCTATAAAACAATGCGGCAAGGTCAAAGTAAGACACAGACAAGGTGAGGCAGGTGTAAAATGAGCTACAGATCACAGGAGGAAGTGAATCATCTACAGTGAATCATTTACACAGTCTGCCAATTCCCTTCAATCTGCATTATCATCTCGATGTCGGTTCGACTGACAAAACCACAAGTAAAAGTAACATACAATTGAACTCTATGGGGCAGGACGCCAGTGTATTTAAAGCTAAAACTATTAAAGGGGAGATATGATTTTTATGAACAGAGCGACAAGTCACAATTATTTCTATCCTTCATGGCTCGGATGCTGACGATAGAGTTTGTTGTATTTACCCAGAGCATTGTATTGAGGCAAGCTGTCACCACCTTCCATCTTTCGCTCCTTCACGGCGGCCGACAGCAGTAAATCAGTCTATTCATTCCTTCATGCTCCTGCAGGAGTTGTTTTCCTCAGGTTATGACTAATACACACAGTTTCCATATGGTAGGGTGGGTATTTGTTTAAAAAGCAACTGAGTAATGAGATTGCACGGCTGGTTAGGGACTGAACGGCGGGTTTTCTGGTGACAGAAATATGCGTTTATTCTGCATATAAAGGGAGTTACAACGAGAGAAAGAGGACGGGTTGAGAACATGGAAGATGACTAAAAGAAAGCCAATCTGTGGTTTTACACGCAGAGCTTGACTGATAAAGGAAGAACAGTAAGCAGCATTTATTGGCACTGGGTGTATATAACTGTATGGGTAAATCTTCTCTCACCGGGGGAGCAGCCAGCCAGCCGTACTTGTCCTCCGTGCGGTTCATGTCTCGGTCGAAAGCGTAGAGCTGACTGTAACGCAGGTCAGCCATATCAAGAAGGTTGAACTGCCGGCGGGCGTAATGATAACTCTCATTGTTACCGACTCGTGGAAAATCCAGCCATTCTGGATGGCCGAACTCATTGCCTGCAATTAAACACAACAGAGAAGATCGTTTTACACAAATACATGTTCAACTGAAGAAAAATGCTTCAAAAGCAGTTGGTTTGAGCGTCCAATACAAATGCAGTATTTTGACTTCGTAGTAAATGTGACTGTTTCTACAGACAATAAATCCACTTGACTTGACTACTGCGAATAGATTCATTTACACTCTCAGAAAAAAAAGGTACAAAAGCTGTCACTGGGACTGTACCTTTTCAAAAGGTAAACTTTTGTCCATTTTAGGTGCTAATATGTACATTTTAAGTGTTAATATGTACATTTTAGGTACTAATATGTACATTTTAGGTGCTAATATGTCCATTTCAGGAGCTAATAAGTACATTTTAGGTCCTAATATGCAAATTTCAGGAGCTAATATGTACATTTTAGGTGCTAATATGTACACTTAGGTACTAATATGTACATTTTGGGTACTAATATGTACATTTTAGGTGCTAATATGTCCATTTCAGGAGCTAATATGCCCATTTTAGGTCCTAATATGTACATTTAGGTACTAATATGTACATTTTAGGTGCTAATATGTACATTTTAGGTGATAATATATCAATTTCAGGAGCTAATATGTCAATTTTAGGTCCTAATATGTAAATTTTAGGTGTTAATATGTACATTTAGGTAATAATATGTCCATTTCAGGAGCTAATGTGTCAATTTTAGGTCCTAATATGTACATTTTAGGTGTTAATATGTACATTTAGGTAATAATATGTACATTTCAGGAGCTAATATGTCAATTTTAGGTCCTAATATGTACATTTTAGGTGCTAATATGTACCACTAAGGTATCAATATGCAGCCTTTTGGTACAAAAGTGTACCTTTTGAAAAGGTACAGCCCCAGTGACAGCTTTTGTACCTTTTTTTTCTGAGAGTGTAGGGATAATAGTTAATAACCCTCTGTCAATCGGACTGTCCGTGGGAAGGGATATAAAACATACTCATTAGTATTATCTAGTTTTTATAAAAGCCTTAGAGCTGTTAAAAGTCCACTGGATGGTGTGTTTCGTGTCATCCGGCGGACTTTTGCTGACAAATAAACGTGAATTACTCTGTCCTGGTAACACTGAAAGAGATTAAACATTCTTAATTTACATATACTACCGACATTACAACAATACAAAGAAAAGGAAACAAACAAAAAAAAGCATTAAGCCTTGCAGAGATTCGGAGATTTAGGGGTGGGCTTTTATTCTTTTCTTTTAATAAACTTAGGCCACTAAATAACCACCAATCAAGGCCCAAGCAAGTAAGCTGTCTTCACCCCGAAAGTCCCTTTCCCCTCTCAAAGCACCTCCTGCTGTGAATGTTCACTTCAATCCCGCTGCCATTATCAAACCAAGACAAGGGAAGTGCATTGCTTCAAGACCTATTCCCAGAGCGGGTGTTTTTTAGTTTATTTTCTAACAACCGAATGAATGCTAAATGAATTCGCAGACCCTTTATTCATAACATTGCTGAAAGAACAGAGAGAAACACCACAAACACACAAGCATAATGAACCAGGAGACGAAAAGATATGACTGAATAATGCATTATGAAACACAAAATGACCTTGTCTGAGGGTTAAGTAACAGGAATAGAAAATCCTGCCTTTTGATGTACCACTTTTTATGTCTCAATGCACTGTAAAATATGAGAAATTGCCAAGTTTTTCCCACCAGATTTACATGTAAGTATAGGCCTATATTATCTTATATAACTATCTCTAGGGTCCAAAATGAACTTTTAGTCAACTGCAAACTACAGGCAAAAATTAGTTTTTATATAATACATTTAAAATATGTTACACAACAATATATTATATTCTATTTTTATTGAAAATCTTTTTGAACATTTAATTTTTATTTTAGTGGCTTAATTGAAGGATTATTTCATTTGTTTTATATATTTGGAAACCTTCATGTAAAACTTTTTTTTTCATTTAACTCAAAAAAAATTTTTTTTTTCAATTGAAATAAAGTTGAAATTAGATGGGAAAAACTCAAACTAAACAAAAATTAGGAATTGCCGAAATAAGTTAGAAGTTTAAAACTGAAGCACTAAAATTACTGTAGAGATATTAAAATGAAAAACAAAAACCTAAAATGAAAACTAAAATCTAAATAGATAAACCTGAAGTGTATAAAAAAATAAAAAATAAAATAACCAGAGCACATTATTAGTAAAAATTTTATTAAAATTTAAATGATGACATACAATATAAATAACTGGTTCAGATGCTGAATAATTCATTCAGACGGCATGGATTTATATGAATAAATATATTTTTGACGTGATATTTGTTTATAAATATTTGCAGCAAAATTTTAGTCACCGTTGTTTGTGATTGACACAATGATTGTGTTTTGTCTCACTCTTTTTCCTCTGCCATTTTTCATAACCTGGGAGAGCTTGACAGTCCTAACATTACTGACTGACAGCAAAAAAATAACCTAAACCAAAACTGTGTGATATCAGAGCTGTACTTAAGCAACACAAACACAACTGACAACCGTATTCTGCATAAATATTCAGTCATATCAGTGATGTTAACTAGCCTTCAACTAAAACAACAGAGTTTTTGTGAGGATCACAACAGCAGGGTTTGTGTGAATTCCTGGACTCTGAAGGCACGATGATCTCAGAGATGAGGATGGCAGTGGACATCACAGACAGGACTGGAGAGAAGAGAGCCAGCCAATATATTTACAAGCGGAGCGTGAGCAGTGGAATAAGAGGCAAAGAGAGCGTTGTGACAGTCTTGTCAAGCCGAGTGATGAGATAATGAATCCGTCATCAGCTGACAAGACAACATCATAAAACAAAAGTTGGGTAATTGAATTCCGAGGAGGCGCTTTGACAAGCAAGAGAACAGAGTCACAACAATGGTGATGAGGTAAGTTGTTTATTCAGACGAAGAAGGAAGGAGACAAGAAGATGGAAATAAAAATGGATGCTTGGACGAGGTGGAACGGACAAGGAGTGACAGTGCTTTCTAATGAAATAAATGACGTAGCTGTAGTAGAAATGTCCAAGCATATGCAAACAGGGAGGAAGTGCACGTACTGTGAAGATGTTCACTTAAACAATCTGGCAAGCTAAACCATTTTGGTGGATAGATGCAACTTCCATGGGTCATAATCCCATTTAAAAACTATATTTGGAAACATTACTATTTTTAATGTTTATGTAGCCACTTTTTGCTTATCAGGCCTGCATTTATTTGACCAAAACACAGAAAAAACTGAAATATTGTGAAATATTATTACAATTTTAAAAAATGTGGGTTTGTATTTGAATTTCAAAGCTGAATTTTTAGCAGTCTCCAGTGTCACATGATCAGAAACCATTCTAATACGCTTATTTATTATCAGTGTTGGAATTACATTTTTCAGGATTCTTTCATGAATAAAAAGTAAAAACAGAAAAAAAAAAGAACTGCATTATTAAATCTTTTGTGATAATATACACTACCGTTCAAAAGTTTGGGGTCTCGTTTCTCTAAACACTTCTACAGACAGTTATTTTACTTTTGTTGTTTTGGTCTGTGATATTGCACGTTGCCTATTTGCCAATTTTCATTGTCCATTGCGCATGTTGCATGTTCTCAAACTGGCAACCCGTGTGAGCGACAAGTCTGAGGCAGGAGAAACGACGATCTCTGATATTTTGAGTTCGACTGCAGTACCTACTTCCACCACTAGTTGTCCTCACATATTGCACCTTTCTGCACAACTGTTTCCAACACTGATAATAACCAATAGATATAGAAAGGCGGTTCACTCCTAATGTATTACTTATGAAACTGCAACGTGCAATATGGCTGAATACGTTGCAGAATAATATTTTACATTAAATATTACAACTTTATATATAATTATTTAAATGTTTTTTTTTTTTTTTTGCCATTTACAGGTTTTCATTTTTTTAGGGCTTGTAAAAATGTCACAAAGACAAGCAGCATTGTACAGGGACATGATGAAAATATGCAAAAAAAATGATGTCAATGCTTTTGTGTTCCCTCGCAAAGTTTTTGCATTCCTCCAGAAAACGTTGTATTTGCTTGCAAAACGTTTGCGTTTCCCAGAGAAACATTGCATTAGCTCACAAAAGGTTTGCGTTCTTTGTCTCGGGGAATGAAAAAACATTGATATCATTTTTCCTCCCTTCTCATATTTGAGTTTCCATAGAATTGTTAATTTAGTGCTACATGTACAGTATACTATTATAGAATTTATAAATATTTTAAATTAGCTTTTATTTCTTTATTTGCAGTATTCATCTTAATTTATTTTTATTTCAGTTTTAGTTTTATTAATAATAGTACTTAAACTTATTTCATTTAGTCGCCAGTTTGTCATTAGGTTTTATGTTATAGTTTTTTTTTTAATTATTTCTACTTCAATTACCGAAATTGGTAACAATAAGAACACTGACCAACAGAAAAAGAAGAAGAAGAAGATAAAAAAAAAAACCTCATTATTGAGTCCTGTGTAGTAAGAGCCGTATTAATAATCACGAATGCAGGCGAATCCCTGCAGTTATAATTCTAAATCTGAAAAAAATGGAGATGGGAAAATAGGCAGGGAATTAGAACAATAACAAACACAGCAGGTGAAATATTCTCCCAGTCTCCCCAAAGAAACGCATGATGACGGAAGTCTGCAAACTTCCACGAACTTCACAAAGCAGAAAGTCAACTTTATCTGAAGAATGCAGTCTGTATTCTGGAGTTCAATAAACACATACAGCACAACATGAAACACACAGCAGATGTGTAAGAGAGGTTTATTCAACATCCTTCATTATTGTAGCCAAACGTTCCTTCTCTTAATGATGGGTAAATCACACAAAATCTGTCAAAAAAACATGTCCAGATCATATTTCAACAAATGAAAATAATTGATCATTAAGTGTTTTTATGTGTTGTCACATATGACAATTAAACACAATTACACCCCCTTTCTCCAACTATCAGTAGCCATAATGCAAAACGAAACTTATTTTTGTAATAAAAGAAAATAACAGTGACAAAATAATAATAATAAAAAAATGCATATATAAATATATGTACAGCATGATTTTTTTTCCTGAATTGCATTATTTATTTATTTATTTTTACTTTTTTTAAAGGGAATTTTCGGGTAAAATGCGCTTAAATGGCTTTAATTATTGAATAATGTAATGAATTGTTATTAAATGTTTTTAAAATAATATCGCTATAAAACTGTTCTTTAATATAGGGCTTTTATATTTCAAAATTATACTTTTTTTTAAAATCAGTGTTTTCCATGTTCGAGCAAAACAAAACAAAAAATGTAATTGTTATTATATCTTGTAATTGTGACATATTTTATAATGTACCATTTACAATTCAATTGGATATTTTAAGTCTCTTATGCTCACCAAGACTGCATCAAACTAAAGCAAAAACAGTGTTTTTGTCAAATTTTATTATAATTGAAAATAACTGTTTTCTATTTGAACATATTTGAAAAAATGTAATTATTTCTTTGATGTAAAGCTGAATTTTCAACATCATTACTCTGGTCTTTAGAGTCCCATGATCCTTAAGACATCAGCCCAATATGATGATTTAACATTTCTTATTTTATCAATGCTGAAAACAGTGCTGCTACATATTTTTGAGGAAACTTTAATCAATTCTTTCAGGGTTCTTTAATGAATACAAAGTTAAAAAAAACAGCATTTATTTGAAATATTTTGTAACATTATAGATGTCTTTACTGTCACTTTTAATTAAAGATTAATTTAACGCGTCCTTAAATAAAAATGTAATAAATAAATAAAATAACTGACCCCAAACTTTTGAATGGTAGTGTTATTTTTTTACTCTTGTGACTTGAGCATTTCTTTATATACTCTAAAAAATGCTGGGTTGTTTTAACCCAATTTTGGGTAAAATATGGACAAACCCAAATTTTGGGTTAAAAAATGTCATTTAAAATGTTAACCCAATTACTGGGTTTGTCCATAATTGATCCAAATTTGGGTTGAAATAACCCAGCATTTTTTAGAGTGTAAGATTCACCCATTTATCACTCATCCGAGACTCATGACTAGGATATTTTCTTTTAGCTACCCGGTCCAGAATTTCCTGAAATCAAACGAGCATGACAGAGTATTTTGCAAATTTGCAGAAAGAAAAGAGATCTTGAGCCATAGACACGACAGTGAAATTTGAAAGTGACATTAGCTCATCTAAAGGGTGTCAGACGTGAACAGCGGCCCTTCAAAGCATCTGATACCTTGAAGCCTCAAACCCGTCAGAGTCGGAGTGTGTATTGTGGTTCAGGCCTCACGCTGGCAGCTGAGATTCCCAATTGACACACACAGAGAAATTCAATGCCAGGGAAAAGAGTGTGTAATACAGTTACAAAGGTGTAGTCAAAGCTTAGTGTTTGCTTCGTCATGGTGAAGTGCTTCAAAGTCAGCGTTTGATTAAAAGTTGGATACAGAGCTGGGAAAAAAAAAAGAAAAAAAAAACCACCCTGTGGTCAAAGTTATACAGCTGCTCAATTCGGAGCTGATTTAATAGAAACAGATGGTGAAGTGTGCTTACATAACACTAAATTCAGCATCACAAGTTGCAACTTTTCCCAGTCCCAATTCATCTATACACTATATCAAACTATATAAGCTCTTCATATTCAGGTTTAGTTGTGGCCTAATTTAAAAACATTACACGGAAACCAAAATCAGTTTTCTTTTGTTTAATTTATGTAATAACCAATTCATTAATGAATCAAGTATATAATCAAATGCATGTCCTACAAATTTGTATGCAAACTTTTAAATTGCACATAAAGTTGTTTTTATAACAAATTTATCCAAACACACATTAATTAAGGAAGACATTGCTAATAGGTTAGGTCAAATATATATATATATATATATATATATATATATATATATATATATATATATATACACACACATATATATAGTGCATATATTTAGGGCTGTGAAATCAAAATAATCCAAAATAAAAGTCTGTGTTTACATAATATATATATATATATATATATATATGTGTGTAGTGTGTATAATTATTTTGTATATATAAATACACACATATGCATGTATATATTTAAGAAAAATGTGTTCTTAATATATAAAATATTTAAATATATTATTGTATAATATACATTTTGAATAAAAAAAAAATAGTATATACATGCAAATATTTCTTAAATATATACATGCATGTGTGTGTATTTATATATACAAAATAATTACACACACTACACATATATTATGTAAACACAAACTTTTATTTTGGATGCGATTAATCGCGATTAATCGTTTCACAGCCCTACATATACTTATCATATTTTTATTTTGGTCATTGAATATCTTTCCTGAGGTAAAAGCAACATGATATGTGACATTGTTTATAAGCTGATTTATTGCTGTCTTTCCTCGGTTGAAACACCCCAGCAAACAATTTTGCATTTAAAAGACGTCTTATAGCAGTCCAAACACAGCCCAGACGTCTAGGCTAAAACAAGCCAAAATCTGGGCTTACTGTTCAAATTGAATAGAAGTCTAACCATATCCCAAGAATAGACTAGTCATCACGCCAAAGAAGTGAAACCAAACACCTTGTAATCTCTGTTGGCTTTGCTTACATGATGGAATATCATACATTTCGCAAATAATTTTGGCAAAAACTCTGTCTAGAAGTTACTTATAGCTGGACTATCAGGTCTATAGTTAACCTAAACTGTGAAATGATGGCTATTGCTTGCTGGGACAGATTGAGTGATTACATGAGACATGATTCATATCAAAAGAAACAAGCACTAAAGCTTATGTCGATGTATTGGATGGTAGACATGCTACAAAAGATGTTTGGTGAAGTTCTGTCAAACAGCATAGACCAAAAAATTGCGGTTCCTCAAAATAAAGATTGATTAAAAACGAGAAATCTATGCAGTCGACGTTTATCTGGTGTAGTTTATCCACATTCGGTGCTTAAAATAGACATGAGCTATGTTTCCATCCACCTATTTTTATGCGAATTTTAGGATATTGGATTAAAAAAAAACATTGGATGGAAACGTCTAGTTAAACCTGCTGCTTAAACAGACATTAAAAGAGCAATAAAAGCTAAAATGTTTTTTTAAAGTGTGACGGAGCCAAATCTACTGGCTCGGTTTGGCCCAAATGTCAAGCTCTAACCATGTTGACAGTCATGCCTTTGGGGAAGCGCTAATAAAAAAACGCCACCGTTCTGGTCAATGATTTCAGGCCCTCCAAAAAAAATAATAATAAGAATTCTGCCAAATATTTCAGATTTCAGTGCATAATTAGTTACTAAGGTATTTATATTCAGGTTTAAATGTGTTAGGAATTAAGTACAGAAAAATATTGTAGTAAACGAGACAACTTCCTTTTAAATTCAAAACAGACGACAGTCCTTCAGGCCTGCTGGTCTTTCAATTTAAAGCACTATTCGAGAGCTGCCCTTGAAACAAGGTTGTCTGGAAAGCCACGCAGGCATTAGCATACGCAAACACTGAGCTCGATGAGATGATCCTTTTAAAATGTGATTCAGGATTAATCCTGATGACCTATAGCTGAATCACATGCAACCCTGCTTTCAGAGACCAATTAGTTTAGTAGTTAATCCTCCCCTTCCATCTTACACAAACATAACACACATTTAGAGCTGAAAGCAAGTCGACTCTTAACGCTAAATACATCTATAATGGAAATACAGTTACTGGGGCCTTTATCATGACAAATATCAAAACTGGCCAACAGTTATTTGTTTAGGAAATGACTTTTAACTTCATGACTACCGTAAGCTCACAGTCAATTACGCTCATTCCTTTATCTCTCTCGCTCAGTATTTCAGGTTTAAACACGTTGTCTGTCGCTTTTATGTTTTCTCCTCGGTTTCAAATCTGTCTAGGAGGAACAGGGGAAATGTATTAAGTATGTGGCAAAAACTTAGATCTATATATTACCATTGCACTCGGTTACACGAATTTGAAAACTTATCGGCGTGAATTGTCTATTTTTTTTCAATAGTCAAGTGATGTACAAAGCACAGCTCACATAGAAGCCACTTTCAAACCGTGAGAATGAATCCGCAAGGCCAACTTGAATTGCAAATGTTGCGGAATATGGATAGGAAAATCTCACGCAATCAATATTGAAATGACATGATTTCGTCTGTGAAAATTCGCTGAACAATGGTAAATGTGCCCCACCTACCCTTATTTAATCTCAAAATCTTTTTAATGAAATCTGAGAGAAAATTGTTTTTGTTTTTTTTTCTGTTTCTTCTTCACGTGTATTTTGGTCAGGAGATTCGGCACTTTTTCAGAAGACGCCTAATGGCGCCCCCTACCGTATAACAGTGAAAACACAGAAAGCCGAAACGATGTCAGAAAATGCTGTCAATCGCGGGGAGATAGTTGATAAAAACTAAAAACATTGAGTGAAAATATTGAGATCATATAAATTTAACATCGTTCATGTTCAGAACACAAATCTCAATATCTTTTTAATGAAATCGGAGAGTTTTCTGTCCCTCCATTGACAGGCTACACAACTACCACTTTCAAGCCAGAGAAAGCCGCAAAAAAGAGAGATTAATATTCTATAAATAAAGTTGTACATAATGTTTTTTTTTTAACAAACAACTCACTGCTTCATAAAATTTACTTTAAACCATTGGAGTCACATGGATTACTTTAATGATGTCTTTACTAACTTTCTGGGGCTTGAAAATGGTAGTTGCACAGCTGTCAAAAGATTGACAAAAAACTCTCAGATTTCATTAAAAAGATATTGAGATTTGTGTTCTGAACATGAACGATGTTAAATTTATATGAGCTCAATATTTTCACTCAATGTTTTTAGTTTTTATCAACTCTCACCCCGCGATTGACAGCAATTTCTGACAGCGTTTCGACTTTCTGTGTTTTCACTGTTATAAGGTAGGGGGCGCCATTAGGCGTCTTCTGAAAAAGTGCTGAATCTCCTGACCAAAAGACACGTGAAGAAGAAATGAAGAAATCAACAGTAAACAGCATATAAATCAAAACTGCCTAATGTTACCGAATGAAATGTCGACGCAGAACAAGCTATAGGACCGTGCAAGCATTGGGGTGTTGATGGACTCAATCTACTCAATCTGTTTTGATCAGATGTAGTCTTTGACAAAAATGCAATTTTCTTAAAAATAGAATACATCAAGCTACAACAAAACAGGTTTGTTGTTTAAAAGCAGAGGCTCTGTTCTGTCTTGTGACATATTGCATGTTCAGATATTCATACAACAAAATATTCTGGGGGCCATGAAACTTTTGTGAAAATTATCAAAAATGCTGACGGTGGCAGGCAATTTTTTTAAACAACGAGTTAATTAGTCAATTTTTGGCATGCCGTTTTATCTCAATGTAAATTCCACTGAATTCTTCAGCAGATTTGACTGATCAAAAGCACAGTTTGAACACAGTCAGACATCAGTCTGTGCTTCTGAAGGTGATGCAGAAGTTTTTCCTCCATTTCTGAAAGTCAAGCGTACATTCATCTCACTCTCCACCTGCTGATTTAATGATGAAACCACTGAGCCGTTTCATTGCCGTCTCGCGAGTGTGTTATAATGTCGAGTCTCTGCCTCACAGCACTCATCTTCTTTCTGCATTGCAAACATGGGCGTCATTTCTTTGTGGCCTTTTACTTAGCAAGCATCTTCTGCCACTAGAGAGTAAATAGATGGGCTTCGCTGAGGGTAGCTCAAATTGATTTGCTTGCTCAAACAATTTGTTCTTGCTTTGCACTGGCTAAATGACTTCACAGCCATTGATCCATTGACATGACACATCATCCTGTATTTACCATGTTTTTGACTTCTCGCTCGCTTTGACTTATTGGTTACCTTCATTTTATAAAGACAATGAAAAGTCAACTGTAAGGGATTTTTTTTTTATTAACTAACCAATTAATGAGGCAAAACCCTAAAATTCCCATTTGATGATTAATTTGAAGCTTTTAATTAATTTTGGGGACATTATATGTCATTTATTTCAGGAAAAATCATGTCTAAACTTGGACAAAGAGTAGTACTTAATCCCTGTTGTACTAAAAGTTTAATTGGGAGGAATAATTCAAGTCTAGATTTTAATGATACTGAGACCCAGCCAATTCTGTCCTCTTTAGAGGGCATTCACTTTTACATCTCACTGTTTCACATTCTGGACATGAAACTGCAAACTGCAAAAAATCTATTACAAAAAAATAAAATATATATGCATACTCACCTAAAGGATTATAAGGAACACCATACCTAATACTGTGTTTGACCCCCTTTCGCCTTCAGAACTGCCTTAATTGAGGATATTAGGTACATGGTGGCCATAAAGGGATGGACATGTTCAGAAACAATGCTCAGGTAGGCAGTGGCATTTAAACGATGCCCAATTGGCACTAAGGGGCCTAAAGTGTGCCAAGAAAACATCCCCTACACCATTACACCACCACCACCAGCCTGCACAGTGGTAACAAGGCATGATGGATCATGTTCTCATTCTGTTTACGGCAAATTCTGACTCTACCATCTGAATGTCTCAACAGAAATCGAGACTCATCAGACCAGTCGGCCCATTCTCCTCTGACCTCTAGCATCAACAAGGTTTTTTCACCCACAGGACTGCCGCATACTGGTTGTTTTTCCCTTTTCACACCATTCTTTGTAAACCCTAGAAATGGTTGTGCGTGAAAATCCCAGTAACTGAGCAGATTGTGAAATACTCAGACCGGCCCGTCTGGCACCAACAACCATGCCACGCTCAAAATTGCTTAAATCACCTTTCTGACATTCAGTTTGAAGTTCAGGAGATTGTCTTGACCAGGACCACACCCATAAACGCATTGAAGCAACTGCCATGTGATTGGTTGACATACGTGTACAGTATATTTGTTTTTGACAAAAGAAAAACGGCTCTGAGTATGATGTTTGCACTTCACAATCTTTAAAACCAAGTACGCTTTCTTGCAAGCAAACATACATGATGTCTCTACATGTCACATTCTTCTAGGCCTTTGGGCTGTTAGAGGCTTAACCGACTGAAAAATATATATTCAGCTGGGGCACAACACCATTAGGAAAGGATTTTCACTCAGTAGACAAAAGCTTTTAACAGATACACTACAAGTAGAGAGTAGAAAAAGTGTCCGCATCAGGCTTCCCACATCTGTAGCTGTCATTACTGTTAGTGCT
Organism: Pimephales promelas; assembly: GCF_988280905.1. Taxonomy (NCBI): domain Eukaryota; kingdom Metazoa; phylum Chordata; class Actinopteri; order Cypriniformes; family Leuciscidae; genus Pimephales; species Pimephales promelas. The sequence continues at coordinate 28,467,432 of NC_142784.1, forward strand.
ATTGGCAGAACAAGAACAGCAGTAAACAATAACAGACCTCCAGTGTGCATCATGGAGGAATCTGCCCATATGCTCACAAACACGAGGTAATCTGTGGGGTTTGGCTTGTGTGTGTGTGTGTGTGTGTGTGTTATATGACTATCGCCTTGGCTGGGAAAAAGTCTCTTTTAATCTAAACCGGTTTATTGGAGATTTATACAGTAATAAGGGTAGTAGAGCGTCAACACCTGGTCAGCAGGTGGGGCTAGTACACTGTTTAAGCTGACTATTGACCATGCTGAAAGTCCAACCGCTTACAGCAATAATGTGAAGAAGCAGGAATACTTCATATATATTACAAACAGCTGTAATTATCCACTGATGACGCATCAAGCCAATGGTTAACATCAACGAAAACACATACTAGTAAACATCATGCAGGTTTTAGTCTAGAATTGAAGGCATGTGTGGAAAAAAGGGGGGGGAATGAAAATAAGCCATATTTTGCATATTGTATATTTTGCCAAAATTAGGGACTAGGAAGGTTGGGTTCGAAATAATAGTTTGGAGTTATTGATAAACTTATATTATAATAGATCAGGTGAAATTATGCAGTATCATTTAATTGTTGGATACAATCAAGAAGGTCAAGATCTCTTAGGTGGGACAGACTAAAATCACAATTTCCACTACTTTTCATATGTTCATTTTATGTTAGACATGCGTTTATCAAACAAAGAAATCTAATAAATGTTACAAAAACACAGAATATAAAAGAAATGAAAACAAAAAAACACAAAAACTAATTATTTCTAGTAATCAAAGAGAGAGTGGGAAAGTGACTAAATTATGCCTGTTTTTGGTGCCAAGAAACCATGGCTAATATTATCAAAGGACATTGCTCGGTGGTTTTCTTATCAATTGTTTTTTGTTATTACATTGTTGCAAAATGTGATAATGCACCAACATCTTGCACACGAAATCCAAATACGGACTAGTTTTTTAAAAATGAAACGCATCTGCAAGGACTCACCCATGAAGTTCAGGTAGCCCTCCCCTCCCAGGCTGTGGGTAAGCAGTCGGATCATCTTGTGGAGCTGGATCCCCCGATCAATAACGGAGTTCATTGGAATCAAAGCACTCATGTTGGTGTACATATCCTTGTCCATCAGCCAGAAGGCCAGCGTTTTGTCTCCCACCAGGGCCTGACAGAACAGGCAGATCAACAATGTGAGCACGAACATCACATTAGGTGAATTGTTTGCAGGTTGATGAATAGCTGTTGATTGGTTGTTCTTGTTATTGGGGGGGAAATAGGGAACAGCAACTATTTGTCTTGTACTAAGAAACAGCATGTGGGAGCATAAAAAGCACGGCTGAATGCCGGTCTGATTGTAATGACGCAAAACTGGCATAGACGATAATTAGCATCGATGATATAACTGCACCGTAGCTTAATGGGTAAGCTGACCTAAAAATGTAAATTCTGTCATTAATTACTCAGCCTCATGTCATACCAAACCCGTGTCGAAAAACAAATATTTTTCATTAAATCTGTGCACTTTGACCCCTTAAAAAGTTCAAAAGGAGATCATAAAACCTTTCCATACTGTATGAATTGAGTGGTTTAGTCCAAATATTCTGAAGAGACTCGATCGCTTTATATGATGGACAGATTGAATTTAGGCTTTTATCATATTTATGCTACAGGGCTGTTGAATGCTTGATTCTGATTGGTTGAGAACATTCTAAAGGTGTGCAATTATTTATAGGGAAATGCACAGCTAAAGTAGTTTCAGGCAGGTTTGACCGCATCACAGATCCATATCACTGAGCGTAATAAACTGTAATAACGCAAAATAGGATACAATTCATAACAAGAAAAAACATGCACTTGATCTGCAATTTTCGATGTCAATGTGAACTTCATCAATGGATGGACACATACAGTTTAATTTTAATAAATAAAGTAATAAAGTATGTAGTCCTGTCTATAATAGGCTAAATAGAAAATTAAACTGAATAGGCTATATAAATAAATTGATAGTCCTGCTGCACGGATTTTCGTACTTATTCCATATAATAACAAATAAATAGCCTAATTATTGATAGGCCTACTTGTTAAAGGGCTTTGCGTGTTTCATGTTTCATTGGGTTATCTACTGTCAATTATAGAAAACAAGAATGAACGAATTAATTAAAACAAATTGAATTAATAATTAAATAATAATATTGACGCACATGTTTTCTGTCTCATTATTTCAACATTTCTCTTCCTCTCTCTAATAACTGCATTAAGCTGGGACACACATTATGAATGTAATTTGATTCTTATGACTGATCATGCCCAAACGTCGATGGAAACAGTCGGTCTTCGAATGTTTCAGTGAGTCTTAAGTGCGTCCCCATCATTACTTCGCTTATCACCTCAGATGTGCATTATTTTTCTAACAATTCAACGGCCTGTCGTCAATTATTCCTCACATAAACATTCATCAACTCAGACATCAGTTGTGGTAAACGAAAGCTCAAGCATGTTCGCATGACGTGCGAGAACCAATGAGGTTCATTCTCGTGTTACGCAGCACGTTTGAGCTTCAGCAAGAACCAATGAGGTTCATTCTCGCGCGTCAAACAGGTTCGGTTGAGCTTCTGTTTATGTTCACTGATCAATGTTTATATGTGAATGGAAGACTAAATTCAATCTGTTCTTTATAAAGTGATCGTGTCTCTTCAGAAGATTTGGATCTCATCATATGGATTAGTTTTACAATCTCTTTATGAAATTTATTATAAAGCGTCAAAGTGGTAGTTGCGTAACTGTCAATGGAGGGACAGAAAGCTCTCAGATTTCATCAAAAAGATCTTCATTTGTGTTTTGAAGATGAGCAAAAGTTTTATGGGTTTAAAAAAAACGTGAAGATGAGTAACTAATCACAGAATTTTCATTTTTGGGTGAACTAACCAAAAGTATGACCAATCGCGATATAATCGAAATGAATTCGTTAAGAGGGACAAACTAGATCAAGAAATGTTTTGTATTTGAACCACCATCACATTCATAAGCACCACAGCTCAATAAGTTACAATTGTTAAGCCAAGGTCCCATCATCCATTCATATTTCAAGACATCCTTGGAAACTTTATCGCAATGCTAAACAGTCAATCTATTGAAGAAGTCTCAAAGTAAAGTTTTACTAATTTTAGCACGTTTCAACTCAAGTGTCTCATATTGAGTAGCACAAATCGTTATTCCCAGACCTTGGAAACAGAACAAAGAGGAAAAACAAAGAGAACAAAAGGCGGCAGGAGAAAAACAACAACAAATCACACCTAGCCGTGGCGTTAGCATGCGTACAAACAGGGCGGATGTGTTCATTTCTCATTTCACCCTAGTCCCTAGAGGACTGCAACCTGTTTTGACACCAATTACCATTCCCAATGACACATTGATTAGATTTCCTCTAGTCCACGCTGGAGAAATGAAGGTATCCGGGCAGAAGTACCTGGTCGTGGCTCTCGGCGTAAGCGATGCATTTCTCGCCGTATCGCCTGTTGGTCATCGTGAACACAATGTTTCCAATGTTCCAATCTTCGTCTTTGAATTCCTTAAGGATCTGAGAATGTAAGAGAAAGAATAAATAAATAATTGGAAAACAAGTAATCGGAGAGAAGGAGAAACGACTATCTCACAGTACTTCAATGGTTCAGTACTTCGACCTAAACATCCACATCCGTTGGTCTTGCTGGTCGAGCCAAAAGCCAGATTTCATTGTTATCTGGCAGCCTGGGCGCCATTTCTACAGTATATGAATCCATCATACCACGGTAATGCACTCTACAGTAAGATTATGAAAGAGATTAGGGCGATACAGTTCTTGTTTATTTTATTTTGAGCAATATTGATTTTTTTTTTCATCTCATCTCAGTTTTCTGAGAATATACTGCCTCTTGCCATTTCAGAGAATATGTCCTTAACCAACTAAAAGTAGCAACACGGCCAATTTAACTTCAGTTTTCAGTTGCTGGACAGCAGCTCAGTTGCTTTAAGAGCACAGTAGCTTTTTCGGGGACTACTTTTTACAATGTGTAGCCATGCAAAATAAACAAAACGATGCTAGGACAAAAAGGCTGACCTGAAATTGAAGTCACTGAAAATCTTTCCCTCAGCCGTAGCACTCATTTGTGCAATTTCAATATGCGCATATTCAATTTACATCCTAAATTATGTGAGTAAGAGGGTTCGTAGCAGCTCTTCAGAACAAACCTGAACTAAACACCTCACCTCAATTTAAATACAGTTCCTGAATATTATTTGCATATTTGCTAAATAAATTATTAAATTATGTAAGTAATAAAGAAATGTGTACATAAATGTAAAAAAAAAACATTTCTAAATTTATTCCATGAATATTATTTACATATTTCACTAACACACTAATTCTAAATAAATTATTATTCATTTTTTTGTTTTTTATTCACTTAAATATCAACAATATAAATGTTCCTATTTGTATCCCCTGAATATTATTGGTAATAAATTATTACATAATTGAAATATTTAATTAAAAAAATATAAATTTGCATGTTCCATAAATAGTATACATTTTCCTAAACGTATTTCCTGAATATTATTTACATATTTCAATACACTATTTGTAATAAAGCAACTGATAATAAAATTGGGGGGAAAATATATATATATATATATATATATATATAGTTATTCTTAATAAAGTATGAAACAATTAATTATAAAATTAAATGAAATAAATAAATACATTTGTGAAAATGTAAATAAATGTACAAGTACTATATTATATAATTATAAACATTAAATTAACAACAGTTTTCAATTTATGTACCGTATAAGAATGAATTATTACCGTTTCCAGTTGAGGCAAAATAAGTTTGAACTATAACGGGATAAACTGAAATGGTTAAATTGTTGGTGATGATTTATCAAACACTACTTCTGTTTATAAATGCTTTTTGAAGGCCTCATGTAAACATAATATTATATTAATTTCTTTAAGAAAACTTACAACCTGCTAGTTAAATTTTGCTTTAAGAACAAATGGTACACCCAAATTAGGTATACATTAGGTTATAAAACTAACTAGTACGTATTAAGTATGTAGTGGGATCTTACAAAATGCTGGTGCAACCCAACCCAATGAAATTTTGATATTTTAATATAATTAAGGTCCATCCCCAAAGAGTCATCCATGTGATGATAACATTCAATCGACAGTGCTACACAAACCACATCTACAGTATACCATCATATGGTGAGATAAAGGGAAAGCTGTAAGCTAATACGGAAAAAAAAAAATGCGGTGAGGAAGTCATTAAAGTGGCATCTGTCACATCACATCTCTGTCACCCTATGAGTGGAGAGAGTCAACATCCTCTGCTCCTAAACCTGAGACTTTTCTCACCACAATTCATTATCCAACTCTCACTCAAATGTATTCCAACTCTACTTTTCACCCTTAGCCCTGAGACGGTCCGCACATCTCATCCTCTAGTGAGAAGATTTCACTGGAACAGAACAATGATGTTTAGCTTGTGGGAGGACGGAAAAACTCAATGACAGTGTATCCAACACGAATTTGAAAACCTGACATGAATGCAAATGTTTATTTTGTGAAAAAGGGATGGGGTTAAAATAATATTATTGAAATAAATAATATTAAGCGCACTTAAAGAGTCACTGTGTTAAACATGCACTTTGTAATAATGCCAAATGAAAAGTTGTACATGTATTAATAACATTTTGTAATGCTTTTAAAGGGATACTCCACTTTTTTTGGAAATAGGCTCATTTTACAACTCCGGTTGAGTTTTACCATTTTCGAATCCATTCAGACGATTTTCTGACATTTAGAAGAACATCAGTAACCAGAGAGTTACTGGTCCCATTGACTTCCATGGTAGGAAAAAATTTATACTATGGAAGTCAATGGGACCAGAAACTGTCTGGTTACTGATATTCTTCTAAATATCAGAAAATCGTCTGAATGGATTCGAAAACGGTAAAACGCTACTGTTTAACTCTGGGGGAGTTGTAAATTGAGCTTATTTCCAAAAAAAGTGGAACATCCAGATAAGAAGTGCACTTGTTTTGATGTGTTTACTAGCATGCATGTTCAGTTCTTGATTATAATTTAACTGTCGTGTGTTACTTGACATTATATTTTAAGTTAATATATTTTAAAGGTACTAAAATTGGAACTTCGTCATTATGAATGCGTAATTTTGAAAATTTAAAACAAGTTTCAATAGAAATTAAAGGATATTTTAGTTTGCCATAAATGTTTGTCTGTACATTCAGCAATACACATAACCACATTTCAAAGACAAATTTTTTTTTACATACTACGATTTACTGAAATTCAGCTTGTATGAATTTAAACTGTAATAAATTTTCATTGAATTTCGATCAACATGTAATTACAGTATTTGTCTGACAACATTACATTCAGTTCACTTTAAAAAAAAAAAACTTTTGCTGATAATTTACTCACCCACATGTCATCCAAGATTTAAATCTTTTTTTTCAAGTCATTTGGTTCATTCAATGAACAAAATGAACGAATTGACTCGTAAAAAGATTAGTTCATTTTGATGAATGAGTTCGAACAGGAGAGTCACAAACGCGCATCACAGAACAGAGCAAGGTGACCATTTGAGCTTATAAAACTTAAACTTTGTTACATTTTTTTGGATGAGTGATCGTTTCGCTTGATAAGACCCTTATTCATCGTCTGGAATCGTTTAAAGCCCTTTGAACAATTTGCAGTTTGCACTGAAACCGTCTTTTGGACCTTCAACCGTTTGGTGGCCAGTAAAGTCCATTATATGGAGGAAAATCCTGGAATGTTTGCATCAAAAACCTTAATTTCTTTTCGACTGAAGAAAGAAAGACATGGACATCTTGGATGACATGTGGGGTGAATAAATTATCAGCAAAAAAAAATGTCAAAAGTGAATAACTACTTTAAGTGTATTGGTTTACTAAATATTATTTCTGTAATAAGTACTCTTAATAAATATGTTGAAGTGTACTTCTTTTTCCATGAGGGTAATAATCCCAAACAATAAAAGCTCCATCCGGCAGAGAAAAATCTGTTACAGTAAAAACAGTGTTGCCTGTAGTTTTCCTGACAACAACATCTCAAGTTGTACACATCAGCAACTTTCCAGCAGCAAATGAGGAGGAAGGATATACTTTTTTGTATTCCTCGCATCACTCATGGTGATCTGCTCATGTTGTGTGCATTTACCTCACACACACACACACACACTGTCTGACTGACAGCAGCGAGGGAAGCCCATGAGAGTGACAGGCAGTCATGTGCTGGGTGAGATTGAGCCTGACAGCTGACTGACTCGCAGGAAAACCTTTATATTAGCCCACAGCCAAACAATCAATGGAGAGACAAAAAAGGCAGGGGTGTTGTAACTGTCACTACCGCTGCAATGAAGAGTCTGCTGAAACGAGAACTGAAAGCCATCGCTCTTCATCTTCAGCCATCTCTTTATTTATCGTTCTGAGAGGAAAATGTCTGTTAGGGGAAACCACAGCATGTGATACCTTCAAAACAACTTATATTTAAACAAGGAAATTGCAGGTTGTTGTATAACTGTTGTTATGTCGATTGCAGGTTACAAGAAAAAGTGAGTAAACCCCTCACATTTCAGCAAACATTTTAGGATATCTTCTCAAGGGACAATACTAAATACGAAATGAAACTTGGATATATTTTAGAGTGGTCAATGTGCTGCTTGTATAGCGGAATAGATTTACTGTCCTCTGAAAATAACTCAACATACAGCCATTATTGTCGAAATAGCTGCAAACAAAAGTGAGTACACCCTAAGTGATCAGATGACTTTGAGCGCACCGCCAACGATGTGTGTGTGTGCGTGTGTAACAATAGCGACAAAACAACCAACTTTTGGATCCTGCACTTAAGCTTATAATTTTGTTTTTAAAAATATAATTTGCTTGCGCTCCTAAAATTTTCAGTCAGCGGCAACAGCGCTCCTAGTAAAAAAAGTTTGTCTGGAGGGCTAATGTATTTGTATGATTATGTATTTAAAAGTTGCAGGATGAATTGATTTGGAGACTTCGAAATCGGCAGAGATAGGCAGGCAATGCAAAACAAAATCTTACAAGTGATTTGGTCTCGGTCTCGGTCTTGGTCTTGACTTGGTCTCGGTCTGGACTTGGTCTCAACCTTGGTCTCGGACTTGGTCTCGACTAGATCTCGACTTGGTCTCGGACTCGGTCTCGGACTCGACCTCGGTCTCGGACTTGGTCTGACTTGGTCTCGGACTCGGTCTCGACTAGATCTCGACTTGGTCTCGGACTCGACCTTGGTCTCGGACTTGGTCTCGGACTTGGTCTCGGACTCGGTCTCGACTAGATCTCGACTTGGTGTCGGACTCGGTCTCGGACTCGGTCTCGGTCTTGGTCTCGGACTTGGTCTGACTTAGTCTGACTTGGTCTAACTTGGTCTCGGTCTTGGTCTCGACCTTGGTCTTGACTTGGACTTGGTCTCGGACTTGGTCTCGACCTTGGTCTCGACCTTGGTCTGACTTGGTCTCGGACTCGGTCTCGACTAGATCTCGACTTGGTCTCGGACTCTGTCTCGGACTCGATCTTGGTCTCGGTCTTGGTCTTGGTCTCGACTTGGTCTCGGTCTTGGTCTCGACCTTGGTCTCGGACTCGGTCTCGACTAGATCTCGACTTGGTCTCAGACTCGGTCTCGGACTCGGACTTGGTCTGACTTAGTCTGACTTGGTCTAACTTGGTCTCGGTCTTGGTCTCGACTTGGTCTCGACCTTGGTCTCGACTTGGTCTCGACTTGGTCTTGATACCCTCTGGTCTTGGTAGTGTCTTGGTCTTGGTTTAGGCGGTCTTGACTACAAGTCTAATTGTAGGTAAGACACAATTTTTTTGGTACTCCTTACCAGGGCATCACCACACATTCTGGACAACATCTGAGCCAAACAAATCAGACCACAGGACATGGTTCCAGTAATTCATGCTCTTGGATAGGTTGCTTTCGGCAAACTGTTTGCAGGCTTTCTTGTGAGCCACCTTCAGAAGAAAAGAAACAGGCCCTTCAAGTGGCTGATGAGGATAGTGAGGAGGATAAGGAGAGAAATGAGTGAGTGTGGAGAACTGCAGTAAGCAGAACTAGGCTACTTTCAGAACACTTAGGCTATGAGCGTAGGAACCCATTACCCAGTTACACGTTATTTCCACATCTGCATATTTGACGATCACGCATTTTACTAGAATTGTACTGAGACCCATTTGTAAACAATGTTTTCCGCCAAAATAAAAGCTCGATGCAGTTCCCGTCAAAATAAAAGATCCCACGTTTATCTCTTTCAAGTATAGAAACCTCCGAACCCCCCTAGAGGGACAGAGGTCCACTAACCACTGATTTACCAAAGATCCTGTGGGAAACACTGGTATTGCAAGGCCAGTCTAGTATATAAATTGTTTTTTGGATTCATCAATGTGGAGTATAGTTCAATTGTATTTTACAATTAGTAGTTATTTCATCTGTTTAATCATTCCTACTCACTCATTACATGGCATTAGAGGTTTTAAGGAATAGCAGTTGGTATACATATTCAATGCCATAGCTGATTTTTTGTCCCAGTCCAGCCCTGGTGGTAACCATAGTATAAGTGGAATAATTGTTGAATTATTGAAAATGCACACCCGAAGTATAACAAAGTGTAACATTACCACCTCGGGTGTGCATTATTTTTCAATAATTCAGCAGCCCGTCATCAATTATTCCTTACTTGCATCACACATATGCAATGTGAGGTTGGTAAATCTTATTTCCCTACAATTACACCTGCAAACCCCAATATTGTCTTTGTGTATCTAGTATTAAATAAAAATAAAAAACTTTTAGGATGACCCCTTGCATTCTGTATGTGAATTTTTTTTTTGCTATGATGTATGATGTATTTTTTTGCTATGAATTGTTTATGCCATGACAGTCTTGTTTTAAGCGTGTTTTGGTGAGGTGAAGGTCATAACCACCACTGACATTAGATTTGTTTGGTTTTTTTAATAATTGATACTTAACATTGATTCATATAGTCCATTCAATGATGACTATACAGTATGTAATTAATCATATGTAATGTAAAGAGTCTCAAATGGAAGAAAAATACCTTATTATGAAACTTTAGGGAACAATATTAAGTGTTTTTTTTTATATTTCAATCCTTTTAAAGCATTTAATAGTCAGCCCTAAAAAAAACAGTCTGCTTTAGACACTTAAGTCAATGGAGTGCCATTAACCAAATGAGAAAGGACGAGTCCCAAAATGGAGCACACTGAGCAATGCAACCCCTAATGATTTTAAGGTTCAGAGGGCCAAATGGGACACGGTTCTTCTCTGTTTATCTCTTGGCATTACATATCACACAGCTTCCCCACAATTATCATCTGACAGTTTAATTTCTGTCTGATTCTAGATTCTATCAGTCTCTCTTTTGGGTGAGAACTCTCTCATGACCCCATCTTATTGACACAGAGAGGAAAAGAAATGATTTGATGTAATGCACAATTGCATAGCAACATAAAAACCCACTCACAGGCATGAACATATAAGTCACAGCATTGTGCGGGATGCAAATCTGGGTCACATCTGCATATAAAGGCACCTGAATGACTTCTGTGATGGTTTTTCACAACCACAAAGAATGCTATTAAAGCTAGGGTGGGCAATTTCGGGGAGGTTAGCAATAGCGAGATCGCATCCTCCATTCAGAGCTTCTCAAAAGTTACGCTTACTCCAAAACACAGCCAGAGCAGAGTCTGCAAAGTGTCACGAGAGACGGCATTAAATTGCTTCACGTCTCAGACTCGAGGCACATCAAATTGCAATAATGAACGTAAACAACTAACAGAGCCCGGACTTGTACCACCTGACCGAGGACGTGAACAGCACCGGGTTGACATCTTTTAATCGTGACATGGTGTGCATAAGATCATTGTTTTTGTTCCAGAGGAATTTTATTCTTTTTGCTTTTGGCGCTCGGTGGCTGTTCGTCTACAACTCTGCATAGCTTTACGGGACATACTGATGAAGTGTGATGTCCGTGCAATATTTATGAGATGACGTTGTTTGCTTATAGGGAGCGGAACTTTTATTTGAAATATTTTTTTTTACGAACGCTCGTTTTAAAACAGGAATGCAATTAATTTGCTCACGTTGACACCAATTTGACCGCAATAATAATAATAATAATAATAATAAGCTATTTTTTTTCCCAACCAAATGTGACCAAATTTTGTGACTAAATGTGACCAAAAAATCATATGAGGTAAATATTGACAAATAATGAAGAATTGTAACTCTCTCTTTAATGGAATTTTAAACCGCTCAAAATGGAGAGCACCACGGACAGAGGTGACTTCAGACCAATCGTAAGTTAATTTGTATGTTTAGCTGGGAAACAGAGCCGAGCTTCGTTCTCCGTCTGTTCTCGTCCTTGTGAGACACCAGTATTCTTCACTCGCTCTAATTGTTTCCATTACATTTCAATTTGTTGGACTCCGAAAGAAGGGCACTGGCTAAATTAAAGGGCTTTTGTTATGCTATGCATTGGAAGCGACAGTGTTTTGGAGTGGTAATCAGATCAAATCAGGCAAACTTGTGCTGCAAGCCTTCTCTGCTTCTCTTGTTAGGACTTCTTAATTTCTCAGAGGCTCTAGGATGTAGTCGGGTTGCCATTGCGAGCTCAGAGGTCAGATTAATCAGGCAGGTTGGGCGACATTAAAAGCAAGGCTGGATGTGTGCGTCTAGGAGAGTGTTTCAAGCGAGCAATTCTGCCCCAATGGAACACCAGTGCGAAATCGAATCGAATTGTAAAATTAGTGTCAATACCCAGTGTATATTACAGTGTATGTATTTTAATTACTGTAATGATTTTTTTTAGATAATGTAAACATATGTTAAAGCAGAACTAAGTAACTTTTTTTTACCTTAACTGAACAGCTTTGGAGTCATTGTAATGTTAATATTACTGATTTCGTGTTGAATGGTGATCGTCTCGCACCCCCCTGGTGCCTGTGAGCCGCAAAACCACCCTTGCAACTTTGGGCCGGCGGCTCGCCGGCCTCAGTGTTAGGAAGTATCATGAGATTTCAGGTCTCGCGAGGTAACGAATTGCTTTACGGCACTATACGCGCACACGCATGCGTACACGCCCCCGGCCATCCAGGAGCCGGCTAGCTATAAGAAAAAGGTAACGCTAGATATTGAATTCTTCAAGTTTTCGTGATGGCTGATGTAAAAGAAGAAGAAGACAGCTCGGAAGTGTTTATCAGAGAAACAAAGAAGAGAAAACGGACCGGCTTTTTCAGAATAGAGAGAACTGAAAGAAAGCGAAGCCTGCAAAACCGATGCTGACCTGGCCTTCTTGCTGTTGCACTTGTAAGTATCTTTATAATAAACTGTGTTTAATGTTTGTATTTCTTGTAATTGTGACCTCGGTAGTCGGGATGTTTGCTATTGTCTGTTTTTTTTTTTTATTATTATGCTCGCTGTCTGTTACCGGCTACTACTAGTACGTTAGATACTGTAACTTAGATGTTAGCATTTTCATTAGCAAACAAACTTGCTTGTTTTCTGTAAGTATAAGTGTTTTGTCCGTTCCTCTATCAGGGTTTATTTGTGTTTCTCAGATCGCATATAAATCGATATGAAATTCTACAAATTATGCATTAGTTTAGCTTGTCGTCAGCCTCAGAATTAGTAACGTTATACTGTGCTGCTGACTTGATAATGCATAAACCGACACGAGAGCTGCTAGCTAATAATGCAACTTTTTTATATTTATTTACCCACATTTACACAAACAGAACTATAAGTAAACGATAAATTGCATTGCAACTTCACACATGCAACTCCATCTGTGCTATTTTGACCTTGTCTATAAATGATATGTTGATAAAAGATTGATACATTTTCTTTTTCCTTTTTAGCTACAAGCGTTGGCAAGTGTTATCAACTCCGAGGCACCCCAGACCACCAGTACCACCGGTCTCAAGCTTCAATAATAAAATAAACAAACTTGTAATAAACAAATTAAACGTGTTTGACTTTCTTTGGTCAATCGTTACGATAGACAACTCGGATCACCAGAAAAATGATGAATGTAACGTAACATGTATTTTGATAATGCATAATCAGCTATAGCTGTAGGCTAAACTAAAAATAAATAAATAGCGGAAATATTTCTTATAGTATTATTGATTTTTAACCATAATGTTACTGATAACGTTTGGTAACACAATACAAATATACACTATCTCAACATTTGAATAATATTGTTCTGAGAATCGTACCTCAGTGGATATGGCTCGGGCGTCAGTTTGGTTTGAAATGTGCTGGGGACAGAGACGCATTCGAAAGGGCATTTTCAAAAGTGCTGGGTAAAGCATTCATTCTTTTTTCTCTTTCGAGTAGGTAATGTTTTGAACGACGATGTCCATAGCTTCCTGATGCACATAAATAAAAATGAGCACAATACAGTGATGGTCCGGCCAGAGGTTCCGCACTCGAATAGTTTTTATTTCCCCCTCATCAAAACCAATAATGTTTATCAGTGGTTGAATTGATATAATGTTTATCAGTGGTTTTATATGTTTTGATGAGTGGGGAAAAATATACGAGAGAGGAATTAGAAACCATGAGAAAAAGGGACACGTTTGTGTGCATTTTGATTTGTGATTTCACCGGAAAGAATCTCCGCAACGGATTGAAGCGCGTTTCTGAGAGAAGCCAACACATTTCAGTGCTAGATCGCCTGTTATTTAACAAACAAATGAAATGAATGCTGTTAACTGGAGATGTTTTATTTGCATTGGTACATCTGTGCCGCGAGATGTTTCAAAAGTGGTGGGGACAAAATCCGTTTGTTCGCCGGCTTCTCTGAAAACAAATTCACATGGCCTGCCTGAACGAGATGGGAGGGGGAGTTGACAACGAGTTTACGACAGTTTTCTCATATATATATACTCCGAAACTGTAGGGGGAGCTCGAGAGAGAAACCTGCGAGAAAACAGCAAAGAAGTTTCCAGTCTTACTGAGCGCTGCTTTAATATTGATATAAAACATTTGATATATTTAAAGGGGTCATATGATGGGGTCATGTAATTTTTGATATAAAAGTTGATTGTACTGAAATGTGTGTTGCCTGTACACAACCATCATATAATGATAAAAATGGACGCAATGTTTTTTTTTAAATCTCCTTAAATGTTTTCTCGTCTCAAATCGAGCCGTTCGACCGCATGACGTCACTAATTGGACGCCCCTCCCACGATTGTTGATTGACAGCAGTGTTTCAACACATCCCCACCCTGAGCGAGCTGTCATCATAGTCCGCCATTCTGTTCTTGGGTGTAATACCGAACACAGTCATGTTGATGTCCCTAAATGCAAACCGCTGAAGACGCAGTGGCTGAGTTATGTTTTCGAAGGGAATATTCCCCAAAAACAACGTCAATGCGTTCATGATTACGCAAATCATTTCTCACCAGACTGACGTCAACTCCCCTCTTCGATTGATTGGCTAGAGGAGGAGCTGTCAATCTAGAACTAGTGGACCAATGGTGATGCTTAAGCCCGCCCTAATTTACATGAAATTCGAAACCCGAACATTTGGAAAAGTAAGCGCAGAACGTGGAAAGAAGAGTGAAGAGAAAAAAAGCACAAGAGTACAAAAGAGTAGTCAGTGTGTCAAAGCACAAAGTGCAGAGTAATAAAAGGAAACCATCATTTTTAAGGAAACGTGAACATAAGTTTAACTTTTGTGCAATATAATTTTAATGTGTTTAAAGTTTTTATTTATGCTTGTTATTTTTTTTATTCACGCTTATTATATTTCGATCTGTGACCATGTTGTTAGCCAGTGTTGTGCCTGAACGCGTTCAATGAACGATAGTTCATGACCTTTTGGGCAAACGTGAACTGAACGGACTGTATTACTGCCTGATGAACGTTACTGTGAACTCTATATGCGTACAAGATTTCTATAGAGCCTTCCAGGCGAAAACCCGGCTAAAACACACGTAAACAGGCCTTAATATGTAGCGAAAAAAACACCCAATCTGGCAACACCAGCCACCAGTGTCGCACCGCGGCCGCCGTCAACAAAGCAGCAAGCGAGGAGGCGTCGTATGATCATTTAAAAGGGCGAGGATGGGAAAAATCGTACATTTCTTTGCAAACTGCCCGTCGATAAAATAATTGTTGTCTGTGGTTGTGTATGGGCTGTGGAAATAATAATATTAAGAAGAAGCTTGTAACATATGGGAAAAAAGAACTATAATGAACTAGTTGATTTTTTGAAGTATGAACTATGAACTGAACTCATTCATTTTAAAATGTGTGAACTGAACTTTGAACTAGTTCACGTAGAAAGTGAACTTTCCAAACACTGTTGTTAGCTTAAATAATTTTGCTTTCCTTTTTTTCCAGTTTGTGCAATATATTTTTACATTATTTTTTGATCCGTGACCACAATACTTTTGACGGGATATTGATCCCATAGGTTTGCTGTTATTTTTGACAGAGCAGGGTACTCCCTTGTCAAAAATATATTGGGTATATGTAAGTAACACACTCTCTCCTTCTTCCTTCACACAAAATCCAAGTCATCTGAGTGCCCTCAAAGTGCAGTCTCATCTGTACCCCAACACAAAATGAAATCGAAAGCGGTGTCTGATGAAAAAAGCCTCGGATAAATACTGCATATGCTGGGCAATGTTGTTTGAAAAAAAGCAAAAAGTTAAAGAGCGGCAGTCTTTATGCCATTCTAAACACTGATCCTGAGTCAGTGAAGTGGACACCTTAGAGCATGGAGAGTGCATCGGCCTGCTGGAGCGGAGCCGCAGAGGGTCACCTGGGGCAAACGCGTCCAGACAGCCCGTTGCTGCTGGTCTGGTAAAAAGCCTTGTTTTCTGAGTAGCCTTGTTTAGCAATGCATGCCGATTCTCCATGGAGGCTGTGCGCTCAGCACAAACAGTCACCCCTGCAGTACACGGGGCACATACTTTTTGCTTTTACTGTGCCTGTCAAAATAAACAAGAATGCGGACAGGAGAGTCATAAAATATTAGAGGAAAAAGACTCATGCAAGACCCTTGTAAGAATTCAATGAAAACATTGTTTTCTTAACTTTCAGCATAAAGATTATATAATGTTATTAAATAGCCCTCAAGAGTTTATTGTATTCATACGTCAATATCTTAAATGTTTTAACCGACCCGTTTGTTCGAATTTTCTGATTCATGTACATTTAATTATTGGGTTAAATTTAAATTCAGTCATCAATCACTCACCCTCATGCCATTCCAGAACCGACTTTCATTCATCTTCTGAACATAAATGAAGATTTTGATGAAATTTGAGAGCTTTCTGTCCCTTCAGAGACAGCTACGCAGACAGCACCAGTTTGCTTCAAAAAGTTAATAAAGAGATTTTAAAACTAATCCATATGAATGAAGCGGTTTAGTACAGATTTTCTGAAGAGGTTTGCTTTATATGATGAACAGATTGAATTTAGGCTTTTATTCACATATAAAAATTAATCAGAAAACAAACAGAAGCTCAACCGATCCTGCTTGACGCGCAAAAAAAACCCAGACAATGAACGAAGAGAATGAACCTCATTAATATGGAAGCGTGTTGCACTCACTTGAGGAAACAAAATTAGTTAATATCTCAGAATTATGAGATAATTGTTCATGGAAAAATGTTTTTTTGCTGTTTTTCTGAATTAACGAGTTAATTATTTTAGAATTATAGGATATATTTTTTTAAAAAAAACTTTTTTTTCACTCTGTTTTTATGAATTAATGAGTTACTCGTATTTTTTTAGTCATTAATTCAGAAAAACACAGCAAAAACTTTTTTCTGTGAAAAATTCTCTCGTAATTCTGAGATAATTAGCTCATTAATTCAGAAAAAAAGGAGTATATTGTTTTCTTCAAGTGAATGCAATACACTTCCCTACATTAGTTCTTGCACGTCAAGCGAACATGCTTGAGTTTCCATTTACCATATCTGATATGTGAGTTGAATGTTTCTGTGTGAATAAAAGCCTACATTTAATCTGTTCATCATATAGAGATCAGTTCTCTTTCAGAAAATGTGGACTAAACCACTCAATTCATATGGATTAGTTTTACAATCTCTTTAAGAACTTTTTGAAGCGTCAAAGAGGAGGTTGCACAGACTGTCAATGGAGGGACAGAAATCCCTCTAATTTCACCAAAAAGATCACCAAGGAAAGTCTTACGGGTTTGGAAAGACAAGAGGGTGAGTAATTAATGGGAGAATTTTCATTTTTGGGTGAACTATCCCTTTAAGGTTTCAGCTTTACAATGGGTACTAAGATTTTGCAGTGTAAACAAAGAGTTGAATCATTTAAGCACCGATCTATTATTTTTGTGTAACATTCCTTTTCAAACCATTATGAGCCAAAGCAGATTGGTTTTAAAGCAAAACACCAAAAATATGACATTGGGAATTTCAAGTGGTCATGATGATTTTGAAGACTCGCAAATATTCTGTTTAACAAAGACACAAATGGAATGAACCAAACTGATGATACAGAATTTAAAATGTATTTTCATAAAAAACATAAACCCACCAATGGGTCAGAGCAGTGAAAAGATATAACAAACGGCTGAAATAAAGGGTTCAAACTGATAGTTTGAGAGCTGTGGCTCTCTGATCAGTCTGATAGATGTGCTTTGCCTCGTGCTATTGCCAAGAAGAGAAAAGAATCCAAAAATCTCTCTCTCTACATATATATTTATCCATAACGAGAAGACCTTCATTAATATGCATATCCACAGAAACAGCACAGAACAAAGGAATGCTTTAGATCAACTCACAGAAGAAACCCTAATTAAGAAAAATGATTGAAGAATTGCCCATAATTATACTTTTAATTATGCACACTCACAAAAAAAGACAAAAACATGACCGCGAGTATAAACCGCATCCCAGTTTCCAAGTATATGACAATTTATAAATATCTGCCAAGAAAAATTTGAATACGCCCTATTTATCTGATCCACCGCTTGTCAGTCTAGATTTGGAGCTGGTTCTAGATAAACTATCTTTAAATCTAATTCCCCAGAGAAAAAGATAGAAACACGTCTTGCTTCCAAATTACAAGCAGGGCAAGTGCGTGATGAATGATGAATGAGATATTTAGCACGATATGGCACAAACAAACTGGCACTATCCGGAGGGAATATATTGAAATGTGGGTAAAATGAGGTAAGTTGTCAGTTACACCAAAGTTCCTTTAAGGCAAGTCATTTCACTTGGCGGCCATCTTTGAAACGCCCCATTGGGCAGCTGTTTCAGTCACACAAGTACAGCTCCTATCTCTCTGAAAGAGGAAACATCAAATTCTCCAAAGCTGTTTACCAAGCTTATGATTAAATGTCATCGATTAAATTCTCATAAATTTACTTTCTTAAAGGAGCCGTATGCAAGATTGTGGCCAAAAGTGGTACTGCAATCACTTTCAAATTACTGTAGAGCGGTGTATCCCCTCCCCCCTGACTCGAGGTTGCCAGATAGGCTGCAGGATCCAAAATTATGCAGAGCTGGCAACCTGAATGCTGCAACACTACTGACTCCGTGATTGGTAGATCGGTGGAGGGCGGACCATCAGACCAAAACACAACATGACAACATCAACATCAGTTGAGTGCTGCAACTTCAGTTTTTAAATGTCAATATCCTGGCTGGACTACTGTTGTCAGTGATATAAGTATTTGAAATGAACATGATTTCTTAATGTCTAGTGACATATCAGGGCCATTTTCTGATTATTTGAAACACATTTCTTACATAAAAACTCCTTTAACGCTCAAATCATGACAAAAAAAAAAACTGCACAGGCAGCCAAAAACATTCAATGCACATTTGCTGTATAACAACCGGAGCTTCTAACGGCAGTTGTAGTGACGCAATGAATTTACCAATTGGCGATTGGCTCTTTTATTTAGAAGGCGGGACTTATTTCGCCATATTTCACAATGCATTTTCTCCCATTCATAGCAATATAAGTGCACCGTCTTTGTATGAAGTCTTTGGTTACACTTACAGCAGGACTGAACAGTAGTTTGGTTCATGATGTTGAATGTAAGTGAGCTAATTGCATGTTATTCATCCATTTATGTTACACTCACCTGAATCCATTTGTCTGGAATGGCCATGGACAGGCGATAGTCAAAACCAAGACCTCCTTCTTTGACTGGTCGGCAAATGGCGGGCATACCGGACACATCCTTCATACCGAAACACAACAATTATGGAGAGGTTAGAAATATTGTTGATGGAATAACTCAGCCAAAAATAAAGTGTGGACTGGGTATGTGTCTTTAGAAGCCATATGACATTTAAAATATGCACATGGTATTTTTTTAAATAAAAAATGAATGTATTCAAAAGTAAGTATTTAAAAACATATTTTTAATATAATGACAATCAAACTTTAATGATGACTAAAAGTTAATATATATATATATATATATATATATATATATATATATGGTATATATGGAGTGGAACTTAAAAGCATTCATAAAACATTTTATTCAAATAATAATGTATGAAAAATATGATTAATATTTTGTACATACAAAATGAGTAATGTGTTTCAAAAATATGATTAACATAATAATAAGAACTAATATAATGATGAAAGCAAATTTATGTATATACATGGAATGGAACTTAAATTTAAAAAGAAACATATATTCTATATATATATATATATATATATATATATATATATTCAAATATAGCACTTGAAAGAAATATATATATTTTTTCCAGCATATATATATATATATATATATATATATATATATAAAAAATGGAAATTTAATTATGACCCCAGTCATATCTGGTCTATTAAAAGTAAATGTTTATATGCATGGAGTGGAACTTAAAAATATCCTTAAATTATTTTATACTTTGTATTTGAAAAATATGTTTTGTAATGTAAAATTTAATGATGACTCCAGTCATATCTAGCATAATAAAAGTTAATTTATTTATACACATGGAGTGGGTCGCCTCACGGGGGCGTACATGTTGGGATCACATGACCAGACAAATCTGTTATTGCAGACAAAATCAAAAAAAAAAACTCATCAATTTTACCTAGTAATTTTGTTGGCTAGATTAGCAGTGGTCTCCAGCCATCCTACTCTTTTCTGCAGGGTATCACATAATATGCAGTGCAGTGCAAAATGGAATTACACGCTGAATACAAAAAGTAGCTTTCAGCACTGTGGTCCTAGTTTTAGTTAGATTTGTAGTCTGTTTTTATGCTATTTAATTGTTTCCTGCAATGTAAGCAAACTTTAGTATTCACAGTCCAGCTCTATCAATGGAGCTCATAAAAGAGAATCAGATGATATCTCTGGTGGGCACTGTCCACTAATTACAAAACACAGAACAAAGTAAGTAAAAAGTAAGTGGTATCATTAATCATGGCTTTAGACAGAGCCACTGAGTGCTAATTTAATGCACTGTGTCCCGTTGGCTCTGAAGGTTAATTCTGTCTTTGTGGAGTTGGGATACAGTGTCGCTGTTGACAAGATTAAGGTTACCGAGCCGTGACTAAAGGTATTGTGGTCATTTCGGATGATTCCGCCGCATATTTAGTAACCAGTACAGCAAGAGAGACACCTTTCAACTACGGCAATTTAAATAGTTATTCACTTCAGATCTCATTTATTCTTTTGCATATTTAAACTAGCACATTGTGAAAGAGTTGCTGACAGTGCTTTGATGTTCTAAAATTGAATACGTGTATTACATAAATATTTCGAATATGGCCACTTTGAACTACTACTTTTTATAAGTACATTGTCACAGTCGGATGAGAACTTTATATATATGTTTTGTCATTTTGTTAACTTAAAATAAAAATAAAAATCATTATTGGTCACCATTTTTGTCTGTCTTTGGGATTTGCAAATACAGTATTTAACCAATGAAAAGTATTGAAAATAGCTTGTGACTGAACATCAACATTAACTTAACACTGGATCCTTAAACTGTCGGTCAAACGGCACCTTCATTGACCTCTATTGTGAATGAAGTGTTGCACGCAATTTGGATTATCTCTGCTTGTTTGCAAGGCTAGGGTAAATAAAGAACTGTTTCTTTGAATAAGTCAAGAAACACTATATATGAAGGCGAATGTTTTAAGTATTTGAGTTTTGCATTTGTTAATAGCTTGTTCATAAATAGCTTGTGCATAGCACTTTATCTTTAATAACATTTTGACCAAATGACCACGTAGCTGCAGTAAATAATGTAAAGTAATGCACGTTTACTTAACACATATGTTTGAAATTCGAAAAATGTGCAGGTTGAAACCTTGTAACTCCATTCGAGCTTGATTTTGGTAAACTGGTAAACATATAATGATACATGCAAGTTTCTTCACAAATATAAAGCCACAATATTGGTTTTTAAAAATAGTGTTTTAAAAATTTCCACCTGCTAGCGACGATATGTTGTAGTATCTCTACGTTATGCTTTTAATACAATTTTTAAATACAAATAAATCATTTATATACACATGGACTACTATTCCAAAGTTTGGGGTCAATAAGGTTTTTTTTTCAAGAAATTAAAACTTTTATTTAGCAAGGATTCAATTGATCAAACATTAATATTATTACAAAATATTTCAAATAAATGCTGTTCTTTTGAAATGTTCAATCGAATCCATCAAAGACAATTTTAGTTATTTCATAAATAAATGGTAATTCAATATTATATTACCCATAATTCATATTTTTCATGCTGGTCTTGCTTTATCAGGAAAAGCTATCGCAGACATAAGAATTTTAAATAGAGCTCACAAGTTGTATGGGGATTGTCTAGGTGGAAACCTGTTTGAAAACAGTCATATTTTTGCAGCTTTAAATATAATCCATGGCTTATGGAAACTTACTGTAGTATTACGGTCATTTCAAAGCATCAGAATAAGAACAGGAGCATTGCTAACATTTCATAAATACTCTTCATGCTCAGCTTCTATGTTCAGTGTATTCCAGAAGAAAACATATGGCTTACCTCTGCAATAGTGATGCAGTCTTTATTGAGAGTGTGCAAAATATGGTTCGCCAACATGAGGTACACAAGAGAGTCCTCATCTACTTGAAGTCCAAAGTATTCAGCATAATCCCCAGAAAATCCTGTTCCTGAGCATCAAGGAATATGAAAATCAGAGATACCATAATTACCATTTATTTGAAAAAGATCTATGACGAAACCATCTTGCTACGATACTGTTTTTAAAGCGAGTCTAACGTCATCTTTCATTAAAACCAAGTAGGATTTAGTCAAAGTGAGTGCAAACCTACCCATATTCATTAGCAGTACAACATTTAAAAGAAAAGAAAGAAAAATGTCGGGGTCACCTTTGCCACTTTGCCACCATTTGTGTAATTATTTTATTGTTTGAAAGAAGCTTTTCCTTCTTAATTCAGTTCATTTATGAGACTTTACGTAACGTGCTCACAGTGTATTGAAAATGCCTTTGGAACGATTGCTATTCCAAGAAAACTCTCAAGCTTTTCGAACCGTTCTACAATAAGAGCTTGTGACATTTACAGGGGGAGAAGAAGGTTATAGTATATGGTAATCGTAAGTAAAGTACATCAAGTGCTTAATTTTCCATGGACGTACCGATCCCATGATGATGGTAGAGCATAGATGTGACTCCATCGAACCGGAATCCATCAAATCTGTACTCCTCCATCCACCAGCGCAGGTTTGACAGGAGGAAACGCAAGACCTCCCAGCTACACAAACACAAACACTTATTATGCCATTCGGACATGAATACTACAAACTGTGCAAACACACACCCGTTCATCTTAATTTTCTAAAGTTATTTGTTCCTGTGATGGCAAAGCTGAATTTTCAGCATCATTACTCCAGTCTTCAGTCACATGATCCTTCAGAAATCATTCTAATATGCTGATATGCTTATTTGAGGCTGTTCTCATCCTCAAACTGGGAATTATGTATTTCTAATGGCTAAATGAATCTGCAGTGGTCAATTACAAGCTCTATGTGGTATAAGTAGGGGCTCTTCAAAAATTCCTTGCTTAAAAACTGTGATTACGAAGTTGAAATCTCTCTGCTTAACGTAACCGAATAAAATGTGGAACCCATGAAGTGGTACAGGACTGTGTAGCTTTGGGTTTGTTGATGGAAAAAAAAAGTGATTTTCTCAGTGTTTGGTTAAAAATGTTGCTCTTTTTTAAATTAAACTTACCGACATTCAAGTGAAGCCTTTTGAAAAAAAGAATGCATGAAGGTAGAATTAATGTTAAAATTAATATATTATATGTTCAGATATACATATAACAAAATATTCTGGAGGCTACGAAAGTTTTGTGAAATTGATCAAAAAGGCTGGTGGTGGCTGGCAACTTTAAAAACAACAATAACAACAACTAAAAAAGCGCTGGATGGGAAAGAGTTAATGCATATATTTTAATTTGAACTACTGATATATTGAGCATATTTGCTCATGACTTCTGAATAAACATCATTTTAAAGTAGGGTTTTTTCAACATTACTGCATGGGTCCACCAACTATTGTTTGATGTAACAATTATGCGTTTAACCAAAGTACAATGTTAAATTAACCTCAGAAAATGCTAAAAGTTCAGGTAAATGTAGTATTATGAAAGAAAAGCCATTAAAATAATGGTAACTCTTTATTTTAGTGTCATTGTTACATGTTATATGCAGTTACTATTAGGGATGTCACGGTACCAAAATTCCAGTAGTCGGTACCGATACCGTTAAAATCTTTCGCTTCTCGGTACAAATTTCGGTACCATAGCAAAATGAAACTATTTTTCCAATTTAACTATTTGAAGAAAATATCAATTCAATGACTTTATTATTTATGACGGTAAATTTATAAAAACATTGAAGGCTACAAGCGGCTTAAACGAAAATATTGATGATATTGAGAAATATTGCTTAAAAAAAAAAATCAAGTGAAAAATAAGCAACCGAAGTTCTCACACATTATTATTATTATTAGTAGTAGTAGTATTTTTAATGAATGGAGACGTAGTTAAATCTATTGTACAATAGCCTAATATAATTATTTCTGTCAATACATTATTATTATTATTATTATTAGTAGTAGTATTTTTAATGAATGGAGACGTAGTTAAATCTATTGTACAATAGCCTAATATAATTATTTCTGTCAATTTCTTTTGTTAAACCAAACTTTTATTTTGACGGGTTGCCGGGAAGATCTTTGAGTTTATGTGTGTGTATTATTATATGACGATAGTTTTTCTCAAACAAAATGGTAAAATGCTCATGAAGTGACTCGGAGATGAATGGAATCATGAATCTTATCATATCGTGAGGCAGCTGAGACTGAAAACAGCGTGAGCGTCACTCGTGTGTGAGGTAACGTTAAATGAAACCACGCATCTGCGCTGTTCATTCACACAAAGACAAGCAGAAGATGCAGCGTTAATATTTAGTGTTTTCAGCAGAGCCACCGGTCGCCAAGTCTTGGCGCTTTCATGAAGACGCCGCAACTGCACGCCCTTTGTGCATGCAAGCGCATCCAGAACCGGGTTTGACCAGGTACTCGGTACCTACGATACTTGGTACCGTAATGTTTCTAAATTTTTTGTATCGACTTGGTACAGAAGTACCGAATATTTTGACAACACTAGTTACTATATTAATAACTATAAATGATGCACAATTACATGCAACTAACCCCAAACCAAACCCTAATCTTAACCCTATTTAGAAAGTACATGTTACAATGTCAATACTAATGCACCCTAAAATAAAGTGTAACCAACATAATCCTTTTTAATGTTCAATGTGACATCATAAGAACTAGTTGTAATTACATTAATATGCTAATAAATGCATGTTATCATACAGGCTTAAAACTCAAATTTATACAATACGTAACAGAGGGTTTGTTACTTCAATTGTTACTCCTGGAATATCACAAACTTTTTTAATAAGACCAATGTCTGTTATACAGTGATTATGTGTACACAACTTTCTGGAAGACCAGAGTTGTGGCTCCAGGTTCTCAGGCACCAGGCAATATAATTATCCCAGCTGACATCATCACTTTCTGGGATGTGTTGCTTCCCAGATGGCGAGAACTCTGCACTGCCTGGAAGTGCGATATTATTGCGTTGACAGAGTTAGGATTTCACATGATACTGAGTGAAACAAGGCTCCTCATCGATCACAACTACACTCATGATACAGACTATTTGGCTCTAGAATGTAAAAAAAAAAAAAAAACCTGCGTTTTTGCTTTTTCTAGTAGGAAAAGGGATCTCAACTTCAACAGATTATTAAAACATTATAAATCAATGTGATGATCCACAAACAATTGGTATAATTGAGTGAGTGAGTGACTATAACTGCTGGAAATGTCTGTTTGCATTAAAGGAGTAGTTCACTTTAAAAAAAAAAACTTTTGCTGATAATTGACTCACCCCCATGTCATCCAAGATGTCCATGTCTTTCTTTCTTCAGTCGAAAAGAAATTAAGGTTTTTGATGAAAACATTCCAGGATTTTCTCCATATAATGGACTTCATTGGGAACCAAATGGTTCAAGGTCCAAATGAGAGCTTGAATGAGCTCTTCGCCAGACTAACTTTCAGGGCAAATCTAAATTTGTCGGAAGTTGTCAGGGTTTTCCCAGGCTAACACAAAAGATGATATTTTAAAGAAAGTTAATGGTAGCCATTGACTTCTATATTCTTTTTTTTTCCCAATATGGAAGAAGTCAAAGGCTACAGTCAAATTTTGATCTTAACAATCTTAACTTCTTTTGTGTTATTTTCACTTTTGGGTGAACTATCCTTTTAAAAACCTAAAAAATGTGTTTGTGAACCCCTTCGGTAATTTATGCCTCAATTTACGCAAATGTTTTGAAACTCCCTTGGTGAGTTTTTGAAAAGCTGCACATGCATGTGGGACTCAATCTATGTTCAAAACCTCTATGAATACCAATACGCTCATATAGTGAATCATCATCGGGTCTCCCAATCAGCTTCCCGTGGCATGCGGCCATGAGCATAAATTATCCGTCGGGATGAGAAATTGGAATCAACTCATCTCTAAAGTATGTCTGTATCCTGGTGTTTGGATGATATGTGTAGGCACTTGTGACCAGCCCCCTCCAGATGAGCATCCTCAACAACTTGGAGTAATGGCCACGTTGCCATAGAAACTTTGTTAAATAGCGAGCGCAGGGGTCCTCTGGCACCGTTAGAAGCGCACACAGAACAAGGTAAAGCATCTCAACCGTGTGAAGCCAAATTAAAGAGCGCGAAAGAACACCATCATCATGCCTGAGAGTTTTATAAATGCCAGGTGCTCCGATTCGTGGTACGGCATCCTTAATGTTATTGTCAGAAGGAGGACAATGTGACACTTGCGATGCAGCCGGTTCTGGCAGGAACGATAGCTAGCATTAATCCTACATCTTAAACTGTATTCAACTGCACGAACGCTCTTCGACCTTCATTCTTCTCTTCTAAACTTCTACAACAATACCAAAAGGCCCAGGTAGCAGAAAATGAGAAAAATATGGAAATGAACCATCTTTTGACACTCACATTGAAACTTGAAGCTATTCAGGATAACTTATGAACCTCGTCGCACATGTAAGTCTGCAGAACTGTGAAGATGTCTGATAACAAGAAATGCACTGATATGCAATTTCTCAGCCGACACCGATTGTTCAGAATGATTTCGGCCCATGCCGATAGTATGTTTTTTTCTTATTGATAAAAAAAAAAATCTCTCATAAATAATTCTGCAAACTGTGCAGATAACTCCTTTCATTTGGTACACTATAAAATTAGAGGTTAAAATGAACAACAGAACTATTACATTCAACTGCTATTATTTCGAGATTTAATATTTACACTCAAATAAAAGCTGAAATGTTTGTATACAACTCGGTTACACAAATAAAGTAGTTTTCATAAGCATTTGTCTTCATGGCAAGATTTATTCAAACATAATTAACAGTAAATAAGCTCCTCTCTAGTTTTTTCTTTTTAACGCTACACTCTAAAAATGCTGGGTTGTTTTAACCCAAATTTGGGTCAAATATGGACAGACCCAAATGTTGAGTCAAAAATGTAATTTAAACATTTAACCCAATGGCTGAGTTTGTCCATATTTGACCCAAAGATGGGTTAAAAAAACAAGCATTTTTAGTGTTTATGACTTTCCTCAGGTAAATGCAAAATTAACCCTCTGGGGTTCTTCGTTTAACAGTCACACTTGGGGCCTTCGGGTCAAAATTGACCCGAAGGGCGGGATTCATGTTTAAAAAAGAAAATCATAATTTTTTTTTTACTTGTTTTTTATAATGTTTTTTTTTTCTTTTCTTTTTTGGTGTTTTGAGAAAATTTCAAAAATAAAAAAATTTATAATTAGTATTAATGCAATAATTATGACCACATTTTCCCCCATTGAATATAATAGAAAAAAATATTTTTTATTTTTTTTTAAAGCTGTATTTCATTTTGGAGTCAAGCCTAGGCCTCATAAAAGCAATTTTTGAAATTAGATGGATGCCATCTCGTGGACAAACTGAGCTTTTTAAAAATGCAAAATGCAAAAAAAAAAAAAAATGTATAATCTGAATTTGTTGGTGTGTTTGTGTATAAAGGTGTGTTTGTGTGTGTGTGTGTGTGTGTGTGTGTGTGTGTGTGTGGATGTGTCTGTTTTGCACTCTTGATGTTTTATAGATTCACCCCTTCACTGTTGTGTGCTTTTTTCAAGATCGTTGCTGATTTGTAGATCGTACGCACAAAAAAAAAAAATCAGCATTTTCACATTTTTGCCAATTTCCCATTCATTTCCTATGCGGGTCATTTTTGACCCGAAGGTCCTGAGTGTGACTATTTTTTTTATGACCACTTAGACTTTTCAAATCCTGTTCATATACCAAGTACCATTAAAGTCACCAAGTTTCGGACCATTCCGGTGAAGCTACAATTTTTAACATTTTTTTATTTAAACGCTTCGGGTCATGATTGACCCGAAGAACCCCAGAGGGTTAAGTGATATTGTTTACTAGCAAATTTTGTTGACATCTTTCCACGGTTGAAACACTGATTGATTGCATGAGACATGATAAAAGATTTTGGTAAGTTGTACAGTAACTTTCAATCTTCTGATATTCATGCATGTTTTTCTAGATATAACTTGTATTAAAGTGGAAGAATTGACTCGCGCGCCGCGCTGCTGCTTCAGTGATCTGTCAAGTCACATTTCATTGTGTGATAAAATTGACCGAATTTGAAAGATGACACTTTGTTTCTTTATAGAAGTAACAAAGCACGGAGCTATTGGATGACAAGCGCACTCAAAAAAGTGTTTAGTATAGGTACAAATTGCATATCTGGCAACCCTGGCTTGAACTACGGCCGATTTATAGGGTCAAATAGTGAATAATGAATTATTGTCGCATTAACTTGCCTGAACTAACTCAATTTCAACACAATATATTTTCTTCACACACACTGTGAATTGCAGTCGGTTATGTTTTACCGTACCCTTTTGATTGACAGGATATAATCGGCACTGATCATCGGATGCCGATGGCCGATAGTGAAAACAATTGCTTTTACAGGCCGATACAGATTGTTGGCCAATACATTGGTGCATCTCTATAACATCAGCTTGGTTGCAGCCTTCATTTGGAGTCATTCCATGCTTTGCCTGATCTAGGCAGCAACATTCATGTATGCTAAATCAAATATATGGATACAAGTCCCCGTCGAACAGGCGCAAATCCCCCAAAGCTTCTTCCAGGACTGAGCAGTTTCCAATTGGTTCTGCATGAGGAGTGAATCAGGCGCCGGGGTAGATTGTACTTTTCCAAGCCATGGGGGAAAATGCTGATGCAGATCTCCCCACCATCGTTTCATAAAGTTGCAAATGGCGAGTTTGCAACTCAGGGTTTGCTATCCCAATACTAGGGGGCTGTGGTAATCTGATAAGCGTGCGGCATGGGCGGTCACGCAGAGCTGTGAGCGATAAATAGATTATACTGTGATCAACACACATAGCAAAGGCCAAATACACAATGCGTTATCATGGGACTGAGGTAATGCCTCCCATGACAAAGCTGCACCTGCACATTAAAGCCATAAGAATAGCTGTTATTCCTTATGGGCAAGTCCTGTCAGCCGAGTTATCTGACAGGGAGGGTAAAAAGCCTTCCGGTGAGATGGTGTGTGAAGGTAAAGCTGGGATACTCAACTTTGGAAAACTCAGGGGCCGCACAGAAGAGTCCCTTTGTCCTCAAGGGGCGCACTAAATTTAACTAGTTATTTATATTAATGAGGTAAGCAGACCATGGTTGGTATGTGATGTGATCAAAATCACTGTATAACGCCGCCTTCACACTGGCAGTTGAAATCAGCTCCGATGCGGCTGCGAAACGACCGGAAGTCATTCATTTCCTATGGAGATTCACAGACCGCATGTGAATGGGTCCGAAACGGGTCCGACCGAGTGCGGTGCGACGAAAATCGTGTCCGTTGGTCATCCGGATGCGTTCAAAAATTTGAACTCTTGCGAAAAGCTACGGACGGTTCCTATCCGACAATTCCAGCGGAAGTTGAGCGTTGCTATGGTACTAATAAACAAACCTGAATTATTAACTTTTAATAAAATAAATATTGATTTTATAACGATAAGTTGTGATGTCATTTTTTATTTTCATGACTTTCTAACGTTTATAAGGGCAGTTAATACAATTAAATTGAAGGTAGACATTGAACTATTGACCACTATATCACATTTTTTAGCCGACCTGACATGTCAACGTCCTGAGCAACTTTCCTCACGCAGCATAACCCTAATCAGAGAGATCATACAGAACTGAATCAAACTTTAATCTCTCCGCCATTTTTGTTCTACCCGCGTCCGACGCTTTTCACTGTGTAGTACGACGTCCGTTGGGAACGTATTGCGTATTACGGAGCTGATTTCAACTGCCAGTGTGAAGGTGGCGTTATAAGGTAATAATCTTGGTTAGTAATTTCTACATATGATACATTTAAAGAAGTTGTATAATTTGATATAAATTAACGTTTCATAAGTGAACAAGAAATAACAACGAACAAGTGAACACAAATATTTAAAAAAAAATTGATTTGTCTATTGAACATTTAGACAAACGTAAAATATATTTAAAAATATAGAATATATAGGGATTTACTACATAAAAATATAAATAAAATTAACTAGAAATCAATTAGATAAAATATGTGTATTGGATAGATAAATAACAGGTCCTACTCCAAACATATGATAATAAAATGCCAAATAATGAAAAAGGCAGAAGACGTGTTTTGGTGGAAAGGTCTTACGAAGCCAAATATCAAATCTGATAATATTAATCAACTTTATAGGGTTAACATAGAATGAACACAGTTGCCACAATGTTGACATCATCACACAGGCCACAAAATGACTCGAGGCCCGCATGTTGAGTAACGCTGAGGTGAAGGAACCAGTTTCCGGCAACTCTAGAAACTCTGGCTAGAAATTGACAAATGGGCCAGTTTTCGCCTTAACCAGATTACATACAATTTCAAGGGTGTCTGGAAGGACGGTTTCATTTGATTATGAGTTTCCCTTCGTGATTTCCCAACATCGCTACAATTTACCATGAGCAATGACAACATATAAGATGAATATCAATGAAATGGCTTGGATTGGTAGTCAAGCCTTTCAGTGCAAGAAAGAAAAAAAAGCCATGCGACATTTCCAGAAAGCCAAATAGCTGATAATCTGCCTCAACACCACATGTATCCTTGGGGAAAGAATGACAAGTGTGATGATAAACATGAAGTGACCTTGCTGCACAGTATGCCAAATATGTCATAAGCACTGGTTCACAGACAGTCGTGAATTAACACTACAAGAATACTCTAAAAGCGAGGATAATCCCTCAACGGGGATACGCTGACCTTATTTGCATTTGCTCAACCTGATATTGTTATCCAGTCTCAGGTGTAAGGAAGATCGCAGGAAGAGGAAATGTATAAATCCCTGTATCCTCAACATTACAGTCAACCTGCATAAGGACAAATAAATTTACAACCTTGACAGGTCATTTCACACAAGGCGCAGCGGTGAAACGACGGCATCTGACAGTCTGAGAGATGGCAAACAGCCGGGCCTTGTGGGAAACGACGGTCGAGGCACCTCATTTCACGCATCTCACATGCTGTGCCTGTCCTAACGGCAAAACGGCTTCTTCACTCATTCAATAAGAGACAAGCAGCGCAGATTAATGTTTATTGGGGAAGAGATGTAGAACACCTGGATAAAACGATGTGACAAGTGCCATCGTCATATTTAGTTTTTTTTTTTCCGTTGCATAGAGGGCTCTGGAATTCATCCAAACCTGTCAGAATTAGCATTCTCCATCGACATCCAGCTGTGCCTCTGGTGAATTCCAGGCATTTGTCTCAATAGAAAGTTTATTAAGTCCCATGGAGAGGTGTTGGGTGAACATGCAACGTGTTCTGATGAGGAAGGAATATTCTCTGGAAACGTGGCTGGGGAACCTCATGAACTTTATCCACAGTCGTCACTGGAAATCGTCCACAAAGGCCAAGTATAATTCACGCTTATAGCACAGCATACCAAGCGTTCCCCATAAAGTCATTAAACCTGCACATTCTTCTTAGTTCGGATTTTTAAAAAGAGCAATAGGCGTTGGTGAATGTACCGCACGATCGAAATGTGAGACCACAAAAGCGGCTAGCCTCGGGTCTGGCTCCGTTTGATGTGCAGAGGTGATGATTGATGAGAAATGGATGCAAATGAGCCGATACAGCAGGAGATTGGAGGAAGGGATGGATAAGCGTGGAAAGAGCCTTCTGAAGTCACACATCTGAGACCTCTCCAGCGCCAGAGAGAGGGCAGACGGTGGCGATGGCCGAGAGGAAGTGCGCCTGCCCTTCAGGAGACGGGTGGAGAGGAGCGTCGTGGCGGCACAGAGGATTAAATTTACTCTTCTTCACAAGGTGTCCTTGCAGCTCTTTGAAACAGCCTATTAGAGGAGCCACAGGAAGCCATGAAGTGCGGCCCAGCGGATGTCTCTGGGCTAGTTAGATCTCAACCACAAGACCTCAAACACTGGCTGTTCGCATTTCCCAGTAGATGCCATAGAGACACGGAGCTTAACAGAGCTAAAGCGATTATGCACCAGATGTTTCCATAAAATCACCTTGTGTTCATGACTTTTCTACACGTTGAAGATGAGGCAAACAGGGAAACTGGATAGAATCATTTGCCATGAATTTTAATAGGCGGTTATGATAGACCAAGAAATATACATCTCAATGTTCTACGAGCAAGGGCTTGCTTTTTTAAAGGACATGTTCGGTGTTTTACAATTAAAGCCCTGTTTTGAGATCGTTTCTGATGAAATAGAATGGTTAAGATCGTTTTTTAGACAGATACTGCTGTTCCGAAAATTTTCGGATTCTGTGGTAGCACCCCCACACCTCTACAATGGTTACATACACTAGGTGCACAGGAACAATCCTTCATAAAATGCATAAAACTTTAGTTTACAAAGACGTGAAACCACCGAGTGGTCTGGGGTGTTCACTGATATGCTCACACAAAAATCGCCGCAAAAGATGCTTTTACCATTCGTTGTAAAATTGTAGACCTATTTTTCCAAACGCCTCACAACCGTACATTCTTCCGTTGAGAGCTTGAAAAATAGCAGAGCCCGTCTAACGGAGAGCCTTGGCACTTCCTATTCGCTCCATTGTGTGTCATCTTGGTTGCAGTTCCATTAGAATTCCACTGGAGGTGATCACGGGCGAGCGCAGAATGAATGGGAGTCTATGGGGCTAAACGGCTAAATGTGTCTCTTTCACCTGCTTGTCGTTGAATCAACATAGATTCCGCAAGTTCAAAATAGATTAAAGGCCAAAAGTCGAATAAACGATTACTTATGTCCTTTCGATTTCTTACGGGTTAGGCCGTTGTTGACCGGAACACACTAGCATTGTGTAACATCATCACATTTTTTAACAGATTTTCAGAACAAATAAGTGAACTTAAAAATGCAATTTTCAGCATAGAGTATTATCTTAGCCATCCCTTTTGAATGCAACTTTCAAATTACATCCTGAGAAAAGTGAATTTCTGGGGGTGAAACCCCATAGACACCCATTCATTCTGCTCTCGACCGCGAGCACCCCCGCATGAACAGAGACGTGTTACTGCAGCCAGTCCAGAAACCGGAAGTAACCAGCCAGTGCCAATTCTCTTCAATTAGACATTCTCTGATAGACACTCCAGCCCAGTTGGTGGCGATAATGCACCTTTGCCAATTGCAACTAAGCAAACCACTTGTATAGTGTAGCCTACGATACCGCGACTGCATAAAACTGCAGAAACAATACAAACAACCCCATTTCCGTTTCTGGCGGCGGAGTAATACCGTACATCACAGAACATACAATACAAGTCAATGGAGTTGTACAAAAACTACGATAAAATCTGTTGGAAAGCATCTTTTGCAGCGATTTTTGTTTGAGCATATCAGTGAACACCCCAGACCTCTCGGTGAGATTCGCGTCTTTGTAAACTAAAGTTTTATTCATTTTATAAAGGATTGTTCCTGTGCACCAATGTAACTATTGTAGAGGTGTGGGGGTGCTACCACAGAATCAGAAAAGTCTAAAAAACAATCTTAACCATTCTATTTCATCAGAAATTATCTTGAAATAGGGCTTTAAAGAGTAACTAACCATTTAACCAACTATTTTTAGTTAATGATCTGTAAGAATTGATCTTTATTAATACCAGTCATTGATTCGAGTAACTTTTTTTGACATTTGTTTATAAAGTGTTCTATTTCTACAATATATGGTGTAAAAGCGTCTTAGTGCTGCCCTCTTCAGGTTGAACGGTGGCTACTGCAGTTGAATTTTCCTATTGGATTTTAGCGGTTCTTCGTGACGTGCGCAGCTTTCAGCTCACCACGCGAGCTACGCCCTTGGCAATATAAAAACCATCTTGTGTCGTCAAAACCACTGTAGCGAGTCAGGAATCGGAATTGCGAGTATTGCCAGTGGGTGGAGTCAGGCTCTAACCAGGGGTTTAGTTACCCTTTAATTGTAAAATACCGAACTTGTCCTTTAAAGGGTTAGTTCACCCAAAAATGAAAATTCTGTCAGTATTTACTCACCCTCATGTTGTTCCAACCCCGTAAGACCTTCGTTCATCTTCGGAACACAAATTAAGATATTTAAGATATTAAGATCGCTCCTGCATACAGTCCATAGGCTTCTTGAGGGACTGGCTCTTGCTGTCCTCGAAAAGTCATTAAAGACATCGTTAAAATAGTCCAAGTGACTACAGGGGCTCAATCTTAAGTTTATCAAACGACGAGAACACTTTTGTGCGCAAAAAAACAACAAAAATAACGACTTTATTTCAACTATTCGTTTATTTCTCCCTCTGCTCGAGTCAGGTTACTAGTTTAATAGCGTAAGCTTCTGTTATTGTACGTCACACAGCATCACACACACATGACCAGCGTCGGCCAATAGTGAGCCTACGTGTGATGTAGCTTTACGCAATCACACTACGTTAACTGACTTAAAGGCTCATGGAGAAGGAAGTGATAGTTGAAATAAAGTCGTTATTTTTGTTGTTTTTTTGCGCACAAAAGTGTTCTCGTCGTTTGATAAACTTCAGATTGAGCCCCTGTAGTCACTTGGACTATTTTAACGATGTCTTTAATGACTTTTCGAGGACAGCAAGAGCCAGTACCTCAAGAAGCCTATGGACTGTATGAAGGAGCGATGGTAATATCTTAAATATCTTAATTTGTATTCCGAAGATGAACGAAGGTCTTACGGGGTTGAAACAACATGAGGGTGAGTAAATACTGACAGAATTTTCATTTTTGGGTGAACTAACCCTTTAAGTTGGATTTTTCAATTGATATCATTTAGAGGAGACATGACGCAATGAGAGAAGTGGGATCAGGAATGGAGCCAATCGAGCCAGGACTTGAACTCGAATTGCGCCGTTTGTCCGGAAGGCTACAGCTCTGACTGCAGATGCTTGCTTGCTAGAATATGTGGATCTGATGCAACCAGCAAAGCATGTGGTTGGAAAATTCCCCACCTGACCCACCACCCCACTTTTCAAGGCCAAGTACACTCTCAAGACTTGTTTTCTTCCAGCCAACAACCAAGAAAGTACGTAATACCATAATGAATGGATGATCAGAGTCCCTCATTTAAAAACAAATCCAAAAAACATTGGTAACTTCCACCGATATTCGCCCGATGTTTTCTGATCGTCTGTATAAAAGTGGCTTGATTAAACAATGCTGTGCCATTACAGTCGGCAGGAACTTTCATAAGCAGGAATTAATAGAGAGCCGCCGACACTGAGTTGCATCCAAACAAGCGGCAACAAGAAAAACAGACAAATGAACCGGCAATGACACCGGGGCGTTCCTTCGGGCTTTTACAAATGACTCTTCAGATGGCTGCTGGTTGTGGCATATGTCTGCTGCCCGTTTAATGAGTCCCTCTGAAAACGGCACAAGCTCAATAAGTAATGAAACTGCAGCTTGGCTCTTATTACGGAATCTCTGCGCCGTCTGACACTAACACTGGATAATGTATTGGCGGCAGCAGCTTTTGGCATGCGCTTATTTAACGTGGGTTCAAAAAGGCATTGATAGACTGCACGGAGGCGGCTGGTCCGTCTCTTAATGTGTGACGAGATGAGCTTTCAGACGTGGAAGGAGAAGAAGAGAAACTTAATTATCACGCGCAGCGAGAGCACCAATCAAAAGGTCCGCGTTTACCGTGAGGGTCAGAGCCAGCTAGAGGCTAAAGTGGCATACTCTTTTGTAGAGCTTACGGCTCTGATGACAGTAATGATTTGGAGAACAGAGCATTGGGCGGCATCCGTGGAGCCGCATACATTGTGTGTTTGACTCGAAACACTTTTGTAAACTTGTAAACACGTCTCTGATGCTGGGACACACAAGGGCACTCTGAGCTACTACAAATTTAAGGCCCATTTATGTCAATTGCTGTTCTTCAGTTCATTTACACGTGTTGTTTTGCGCTTCGAGATTCTCATTTTGATATGCTAAGTCTTTCATTACTGAAAATCTCACAGGGCATGACTGATACGTGTTCAGATAACATTAGAACACACACTGTTAGATGTAGACTCTCATACATGTGCACTTGATCAGGGATCTGCGCATTTCCGAGCTGTAAAATAAAAGGATAATGTCATTACTTTCTAGGGAAAACAGTCCTTCAGAGAATTTCAGTGTTGGTGCCAAAAAAAAAAGAAAGAAAAAGAAAAAAAACAGCTGTTACTGACTGATACTGCAATAAAAAGACAATGCAAATGCTATGGCCATTAAAATTCAGACTCATAGGCAATGTACTTTATTACAAAGCCAAAAAGTCTTTAATACTATTCAGTAGGGATTACTTTTCTATATGCTTGATGCTTCTAATTAATTAAACTTTCAAATGTGGATTTACATTTGTTGCTTTTTTTAAAATGTAATTTTACAAGCAAAAATATCTCCATAATAATATTCAGGCAGTGCAATGAGAAATTCAGATTTAGTTACAGTGTTTGACAAAGGTCAAAATAAACAAGGCTGAACCTGAACCACTTTTTCTTTCAAATACTTTTTTAACTACCCTGTCCTACAATATGCGCCTCTTTGCATGGCCTCCATATAAAAACACACAATTTCAGACACTTAGTTATTTCACATTAACATATTTTTAGTTATTAATGAGCAAACATGTTTTAACCATCAAGTTTTTATTTTTATCAGCTCCATAAATGGAGGCTTTGTCTTCCAATTATACACTGTCAACTGTAAACAGTATTCACACACATTATACACATATGCTTTACGAAAAAATTGCAGATGCAGATTTGTTTTTAAAAAAAAGTCTAGTTAAGTGTCAACTCTGTTTTGACAGCAAACCAAAAATAATTGTTTTTGGAAACACTCCAACAGTTTGCTCTAATTTGTAAAGTTTGTTTTTGAGAACAAAAACCACTGAAGTTCTTTTACATCAGAAAAAACAAAACAAAACAGATGCTCTAACTGAAACCCAAAATGAACTTTCTACCCAGCCAGGTGTCAAGTGCATCTCTCGAGATCTATTTCACCCACCTAAGATCTTTTGCTCTGACGAATAAGTGAAAATTTCATGCTTAAGTGTTCTGAATGCGTGGAAATACTGTACATCTATGAGTGCACAAAAACAAAAAGAATGTGATATTATTGTATCAAAAAGAAAATCACTCATAACTTAAAAATCTAATGCATGTTCAACATACAAAGACCTGCAGAGTTCAGAGTAAGGTGAAAAAAAGTCCCAAAACGCTCTGTCAATTTACTCACACATGTGGCTGTTAAATTAAAGTCCATATGTTGATTTATATCTAAAGTAATGCTTATGAATGGTATTAGTTACACTAATTAATACATTATTTAAATGTATAATGTTTATAAAAAAGCTGATTTTTAAATCACATTTGAAGTTGATAAAAAGCCATAAAAATCCTAAATGTGCTGACTACACATCATCACCTATTATTACTAGTAACTTGTAAGTTATGCTTACTAACTAGAATTCTATTAGCATAAATTCTAACAATTAAAAATAGTAAACTTGATTATTTTCATAAAACAAACAGTTGTTTTCGGTCTACACTATACTTACTCCAAACTCTCCTGTACAAATTAAAGCAAAATACTCTAAAAGATAAACCTTAAAAGACCCCCTGAGGTGAAAATCAAGTTTTTAATGTTGCTAATGTGTCTATATATCTATGATAGTTTTAGAGAGAAGCTGTCTGACTCTGAGATGGGGAACGGGAACATGGTTTGTGTACACATTTTTAGCTGTTTGATAACATAGTCATGCCAAAGGCTAATCATATCAATTACCACTATGTGTCCGACATTGCGATACATAAAACAAATTACCATTCTATTACATAGACGAGTCAGTATAATTCACTCTTCCACTTGTTTTGAATCAGTTTCTGGTTCAAACTTATATGGCTACACTTCCACTTTGCATTGTGTAGTGTTTCTGTGATATGTTAATGATTAATGTGCATATTAATGAGTGCACACATATATATTTATTATTATTTATTTCATTAATTGGCTTTATAGCTGCACTACTTCCTGAACTTCAGCCAGCTCCTTGTTTCCTGTCTGCCATTATTGGACAAACCGATTAATTCAGGTGTGCCTGACCTCAGTAGTCACGCCAACAATAATCAGACACATCTTGATTAATCAGTTTGTCCAATAATGGCAGACAGGAAACAAGGAGCTGGCTGAAGTTCAGGAATAGACTCTATAATCACAATTACGCCATAATCTTCAAAATTATAACAAATAAAGGCTTGAAATATGTCACTTTGCATGTAATGAGAATGCACGATATTCACATTTTTCGAGTTTCCCCTATATATATATATATGTGTGTGTGTGTGAGTGTATATATATGTATACTGTATATATGAAGAGATCAGATGCAAAAGCCTCTTAGTGCCATTTGAAATTTTCTTCTAAAATGATCATTTTGATCAAGCTTGTATATTTAAGTTCAGTAATTTCACTTAAATGGCAATGAAGATTACCTATTAATTGTCATTTAAGTGAAATTACTGAACTTAAATATACAAGCTTGATAAAAATGGTCATTTTAGAACAAAATTTCAAATGGAACTCTTCATGTAATTTTGATTACCAAAGATGAGTTAGGGATACACTTATTGATTTTAAAACAGCAGACATCAGTTTAGAAGGCTTCATCCTAAGGCTTCAGTTAGATTTTTAGACTATATTACAGGTCAGAAGAAACATTTATTGTGATTATTAATAAATGATATAACTTACTAAACATCACATATCTATGCTTTTACTTTATAAATGCCAAACCCCACTCCAGGTCGTGCTCTTCCTCAAAATGCTACACTATTTTTCTACACATTATTTCATGAACAAGAATACTGTGAGAAAAATATCCGATCAATTTTTTAAATGGGCAACATTTATTTGAAACAGAACAGTGTGGCAATTTGAAAGTGATTAGTTGAATTTTCGATAGCATATTTAACATCAGAGACAAAGGCAGTGAACGATGAGGAAGGACATACCGATGGAGAATTCACACTGCGCTTTGGCAGAGAGGTTTCACACACAACATTGAAGTAATTGCTGTCAGCCCAAGACAGTGCATTGGGAATACTGCCAGAGGCAAATAGAGTACAGTAGGTGTTCCAATTTAAAGACTCGCTCAGTATGGGTTTGGGGGGGGGGAAAAGAAAAGGAAATTAACATATTAGCTAGCATATGGTTGTGATGAAAAACTAATGGCTACAGAAATACAATGCATTTTTAGCTATAATGATGACGGGTCAAATATTCCTTAAATAGAATCTACAGTAACTGCAACAATTTGATATGATCTTGGTATTTAAAGGGAAAGACCCCCCCATAAATGAAAAGTCTTTATGTCGTTCCAAACTGTTTTAAGCAGTATAAAGATCTCCTTTTATGTTCGATGGAACAAAGTCAAGCGAGTTTAGAATGACATGAGGGAGATCAAATAATGACGGAGCGATTCCTTTAACTTGGTCTACTGTGGGCTCCACATTTCTAAGCCTCTTAGCATTGCTGTCTCTTTGTTTTCAGAGAAGAATTAGTCTAAATAGGCAAATACTGCAATGATTATTCATAAACAGAAAGCATCTTTAAAACGCTTTAAGAATTTTACATGAATATTCCGTCGCGTGAGATAAGGACATGTTAATGCTTGATTATGGGCAAACAAAAGTGCTGATGAGGTGAACTAATTATGGAAGCATAATTCCATGCCACATTATTAATTACAGAGATATGACCTGTGAGCACAGCTCAAGAACACACACACACACCCGTACATACCCACATAGTTCCAGAACAGTAAATTTGAGAGG
The DNA here is from genome assembly GCF_988280905.1 of Pimephales promelas. Taxonomy (NCBI): domain Eukaryota; kingdom Metazoa; phylum Chordata; class Actinopteri; order Cypriniformes; family Leuciscidae; genus Pimephales; species Pimephales promelas. Next base: position 28,507,626 of record NC_142784.1, read on the forward strand.
TTGGTATTAATTTAAGCAAAATTAGAGCAAAGAAAAAATTTTATTAAAGGAATAATTCACCCAAAAATTTAAATTATCCCATAATTTGAATAGAGTGCGAGTTTTTGAAGAATCCATCCATCATAAAAATAATCCATACGACTCCAGTGGGTTAACAAATGCCTTTTGCGTATGACATCATTTTGTAATGAATGTCATTTCAGCTCTACATTCTGAGTACGAATTATCATATGCATTGAAAGACAACAATATACAAGCACTGTAAAAGGTTTAGCCACAAACTCAGCTGACTAGCTTCTCTCCTGTAGGATTTCACAGAAAATGGTATAAAAAAAACAGTATACAAACAAAAATAACAGTTTAAAGAACGTATTACTTACTGAAAAATAACTTAAGTGCAAACAATGAGTGCAACCATAATCAAAGATTATGATCAGTGAACTGTGATTCCTGCTGCACAATGTGCGACTCGGGAATTCGTACGAATTTTACAAGGTGGCTAATTCGTAACAACTCGTACGACCTCACTCTTTTTGTACTTTTTTTTTAATTTTGCTAAATCGTACATATTTTACGAATTAGACAATTCGTATGAATTCGTACGAATGACCTACCCCTGACCCCGCCCCTAAACATAACCGTCACGTGGGTTTAGACAAATCGTACGAATTCGTACGAGTGAGGTCGTATGAATTATTACGAATTAGCCACTTTTGAATCACTCGTACAAATTCGTACAAATTGGTCGTGAGATAGCATAGGCTCATGCTATTAAAATAGTTTACAATTGAAGTGACCGTTATCCAACAGATTTAAAGGTTTTTTATCTCTATTAAAAGCAAAACGACAGGGGAGGCGGTGCCTGCGATTGGCACTGTAATGAAATGTAAACATAGCAGTTGCATAATCTATGCTAATTTAACCCTGTGTTTACAATACAAATGAGCATAATCTATACTAATTTAACCCTGTAATCACGATAGAGATTTTCACCTCTACGAGAAATCTCATCATATTTAATATGGGCTTTTCTCATAAAATATTTATTTATTAATTTAAATGGAAAAAAAATATATTTTTTTAACGATTTACCGCCAAATTCTATAGCTAGTGTTAGCATGTTGCCAAGCTAATTGTGCGCTTTCTAATAAACATGAAAGTACACAACAAACAAATAATAACTGTTTATCAATACTATTCTTTTTTTAATTGATTGTTCAAATATTTATAATGAAAATCTCCACATTTAATCTATTTTTCACTAAGCTTGTCGTCATGCATTTTGGGATTGCACAGAAATAAAAATATATTTAGCTACTTAATAATTAGCTTGTCACAATAAATACATTTACATTACTTGCAAAATACTCATGACATAAGTACCATAATTAGAAGATTCTGTCTGTGTTCACGTCCTCGTAGAAACTCCGACTTTTCTGAAAGCTCAGACTTGGACCACCTGACCACTGCAAATTCATTTTGACAGTGTTGCACGAACATCTCAGAGCAAAACGCCACATGTTGTCATCTCGTAATTACGATAATTGCGACATGGCGTGCATGCAGCTTTAGTTAAACGCTAAATTTCAACTGTACAGTAGTTTCTAAGGAGCGTCTTCAGCCCTGGAGAATAACCTGGCAAAAACAAGGCATCTTAGAAAGTTAAAAAATAATTATTGGAACAGCCTTTCGTCGAAAGCCTTCAGTAAGCAGCTCCCTAGGTACTGGAACCGAGCCTAGATTTTAGAACAGAGCTTGTGTCGTCGTTACACAACGCCGTGTAACAAAAGGTGTTGTATGAGGAGAGAGCAGAGTAACTTATGTGAAGCATGAGGTGTTTGAAATGTGAAAAACAAACTTCAGTCTTACCTAGAGTAGTTGAAGAGTCTGCTGTCCCAGAGGCTGTGTACTCCACGGGGCCCACTGTGGAAGAAACAGGAGTCAGAGCCGTCAAAGTGGTTCAGCCCGTCCTCGGTGTTCTTGGATGCGTGGCTGTGCACCACATCAAGCAGGACGATGATACCCAGAGAGTGAGCCACGTCAATCAGCTCCTTGAGTTCCTCTGGGGTGCCAAAACGACTGGATAGAGAGAGAGAAGAACAGATGAAGGCAGATATCAGAGCAGCCAGGGCAGAGGTTGTCTGTCAACCTGTATGACCTTATTCTTGGTATGAGCTTGAATCTAGCAGTAGTTTGGGTGTTCAGCCCGACTCTTTTAAAAAGTACAGAGATATCTTTCGGGGTGTATTGCAACACAAAAGATGCACACGTAGGCTTGCAGAATACAGAACATCTGCTTTCTTCAAGACATGCTCAAGAAAATGTGTGTTGGAGTTGATGGCTGTCAATTTATTGTCATAATGCAGTTAGTTTGTTTTGTACATCTCAATTCTCATTCTCATGCCTCATTCTCATCTCAAGGCCTATATGATTTCTTTTAAAGGGTCAGTTCACCCAAAAATGAAAATTCTGTCAGTATTTACTCACCCTCATGTTTTTCCAACCCCGTAAGACCTTCGTTCATCTTCGGAACACAAATTAAGATATTTAAGATATTAAGATCGCTCCTGCATACTAGTCCATAGGCTTCTTGAGGGAATGACTTGCTGGCCTCGAAAAGTCATCAAAGACATCGTTAAAATAGTCCTAGTGACTACAGGGGCTCAATTTTAACTTTATCAAACGACGAGAACACTTTTTGTGCGCAAAAACAAACAAAAATAACGACTTTATTTCAACTATTCACTTCCTTCTCCATGGGCCTGTAGTCAGTTAACGTAGTGTGATTGCGTAAAGCTACGTCACACGTAGGCTCACTATTGGCCGACGCTGGTCATGTGTGTGATGCGTGTGGCGTACAATAACAGAAGCTTACGCTATTAAACTAGTAACCTGACTCGAGGCAGAGGGAGAAATAAACGAATAGTTGAAATAAAGTCGTTATTTTTGTTGTTTTTGTGCACAAATAGTGTTCTAGCCATTTGATAAACTTAAGATTGAGCCCCTGTAGTCACTTGGACTATTTTAACAATGTCTTTAATGACTTTTCGAGGCCAGCAAGTCATTCCCTCAAGAAGCCTATGGACTAGTATACAGGAGTGATCTTAATATCTTAAATATCTTAATTTGTGTTCCGAAGATGAACGAAGGTCTTATGGGGTTGGAACAACATGAGGGTGAGTAAATACTGACAGAATTTTCATTTTTGGGTCAACTAACCCTTTAAGGATTTAAACACTTCAAAGGGCAAAAATAAATGGTAACACTTTACTTGAAGGGGTGTACATAAGACTGACATGACACCTTAGTAACCATGACATGACATATGTCTTGAACATGAAGTAGGGTTTATGCATGTTTATGAAAACTGTCATTAAGTGTCATTCGCTCAATAATGACATTTTGAATGCAAATATGACATTATGACATCTTGACATAAACCATAACATCATAACCTGTCAGTGTCTTTGTCATGACAACTTTACATAAAATGAAGTTAAACTGTCATGTGGTTGGCTTTGACATTGGCTGTCATGAGGCCATTATAAATGTGTCATGAATATTTTTCGTGACCTCAACTACAGTGGTACTAATTGAATTTGTCATTAAAAAGTTATAATGGCTTCATGAATGTCAAAACCAACCACCTGACAGTTTAATGTAATGTTAACCTATAAAGCTAAGTGGTTTCTTAAGTTTGATAATTAATCTGCTATGTCATGTTCAAGACAGGTTATGATGTATTGGTTTATGTCAAGTTGTCATAACAAAGACATCTCAAACTATTTCATATTTACATTAAAAATGTCATAACTGAGCGAAAATGACAGTTGTCATAATATAAACATGCATAAAAATTCCATGGATTATTTTGTCTTTTAAGAAAAAAAACTAAGAAAAACTGAACTAAACTGAAATGTTGAACTAAAAATAAAATGGAAATATTAACTAAATTGTACTTTCATTTATAAGCTATTTTTTCAGGCTCATATCAAGAAGATCAGGTATGATGGATCGGCTAAGCCAGATGACATGATCAGCTGCTCAAACAAACGCCAAATAAAGTCCCATTTAAATGGCACAGTGGTGATACGTAACGGATCGCCCATTTTGGGATTCGAACTTACAATCTCCTGGATATCATCCCAGTTCTGCCACACTACATGTGTGTGTGTGTGCTTATCTCAGAAAGTCATCCCCCTACAAAACAGCTGTGTTTAGCAATAGCAGCAGTGCGAATACATCAACCGTACGGGCCCAATTGCTGTTGTAAAAACAAACAAATATGGCAGTAAATAAAAATCAATCTCAGATCGCCTACACAGTCATGGACGCTGAGCAGAGGTCAAAGCCTCGATTCGGGGTGACGTATTGCTCCTTGTGGAACAAAGGGCGAGAGTGGCGCGTTTCCATCAGCGCTTCCTCACGTATCTCCTTCGTGTAATTGCTCCATGAAGCTTCATCTGTCCTCCAGCTATCATCATATCGCTTTCCCCCGGCAAACGTGACACAACAACACCCCTCCCCACGGCCTCCACCCCTTCCCGGCATCCAGACCTTGCACTTTTTAAACGGCTCAGGGAGATCAATCATGGGTGAAATTACTCTGTATACATTATACTGGCGCTATAGGCTGTCGCCAGCGCTAGCTGGTAAGGGCAGCCGACGGAATAAAAGCACATAAATAAAGAATTCCTGCCTGTCTTCCTTTATCTGAGGTCTTTACCTCTCCACAGGATTAACTGCAAATGTGTTTACAGGGAGATTATCGGCCCCGTCAGAGGCCCCTCTCTGTGATTTGGGGCCACAGAGTCTACAAGGAGTGTGCGCGCCTATAGTTTTTACTATAGTGTTGCACTTACCTCATTTTAAACATTATGAAAATTAAAATGAGTGGCCGGTACCATCGGGTGTCCAGTGAGTGTCAACAAGTGTGACCGACAGTTGATTTTCAGGGTGTTTTTTTTTTTTTATCTGACACTTATGACAGGGGGGAGAGTGAGCCAATCAGCAGTAGGGGGCGTGTCCACTCAAGATAGGGAGGAGAGAGAGTGAGCCCATCAGCAGAAGGGGGCGTGCCCAATTATGATAGGGAGGAGAGTGAGCCAATCAGCAGTAGGGGGCGTGCCCACTTATGATAGGGAGGAGAGTGAGCCAATCAGCAGAAGGGGGCGTGTCCACTTATGATAGGGAGGAGAGAGAGCTAATCAGCAGTAGGAAGCGTCTACTCATGATAGGGAGGAGAGAGAGTGAGCCAATCAGCAGTAGGGGGCGTGTCCACTCAAGATAGGGAGGAGAGAGAGTGAGCCCATCAGCAGAAGGGGGCGTGCCCAATTATGATAGGGAGGAGAGTGAGCCAATCAGCAGTAGGGGGCGTGCCCACTTATGATAGGGAGGAGAGTGAGCCAATCAGCAGAAGAGGGCGTGTCCACTTATGATAGGGAGGAGAGAGAGCCAATCAGCAGTAGGGGGCGTGCCCACTTATGATAGGGAGGAGAGTGAGCCAATCAGCAGAAGGGGGCGTGTCCACTTATGATAGGGAGGAGAGAGAGCTAATCAGCAGTAGGAAGCGTCTACTCATGATAGGGAGGAGAGAGAGTGAGCCAATCAGCAGTAGGGGGCGTGTCCACTCAAGATAGGGAGGAGAGAGAGTGAGCCCATCAGCAGAAGGGGGCGTGCCCAATTATGATAGGGAGGAGAGTGAGCCAATCAGCAGTAGGGGGCGTGCCCACTTATGATAGGGAGGAGAGTGAGCCAATCAGCAGAAGGGGGCGTGTCCACTTATGATAGGGAGGAGAGAGAGCTAATCAGCAGTAGGAAGCGTCTACTCATGATAGGGAGGAGAGAGAGTGAGCCAATCAGCAGTAGGAGGCGTGTCCACTCAAGATAGGTAGGAGAGGGAGTGAGCCCATCAGCAGAAGGGGGCGTGCCCAATTATGATAGGGAGGAGAGTGAGCCAATCAGCAGTAGGGGGCGTGCCCACTTATGATAGGGAGGAGAGTGAGCCAATCAGCAGAAGGGGGCGTGTCCACTTATGATAGGGAGGAGAGAGAGCCAATCAGCAGTAGGAAGTGTCTACTCATGATAGGGAGGAGAGAGAGTGAGCCAATCAGCAGTAGGGGGCGTGTCCACACATGATGGGGGAGGAGAGAGAGTGAGCCAATCAGCAGTAGGAAGTCTCCACTCATGATGGGGGAGGAGAGAGAGTGAGTAAGAGGGAAATTTGAAGAAAGAGAGATGGCTGAGAGACATTACAAAAGACAAAAAGATGAAAGGAATTTCAGTGGAAAAAGAAGGGTTATGATCTGGCAAGAGGTTTGGGACACAAGTTAATATTAGAAAAGCTTTCCAGTGTTAGCCATGAGCAGCGATGGGCGCTTTCGAAAGGTTCAAGACCTTTGTTTCGAACCAGTGATTCAGTGCATATCGAACTGCAGTCATATGATTTCAGTAAACCAGGCTTCGTTATGACAACTGTCATAACCAAAATTGACAACAAAGCAGCTTACTAGGTTTACTTGACTTACTAGTCAAGATTTATACAACAAGATTTATAAAAAATGGATTTGAACATTTTCAAATATATTTACCTTGATGCAGCGAAGAAACTCGTGATCTGGTAACCGAAGCTAGCGTAGTAGGCATGTTCCATGATCGCCATCAGCTGAATACAGTTATAGCCTGTGTGTATGGCAATAAAGAGAGCAGTGATTATTAGCATAATCACATATATTTGTCATTGTTTGCTCATTCCCGTGCTGTTCCAAATTAATATGACTTTCTTTCTTTAGTGGAAAATTTGATATTCTGAAGACTGCTCAAGTCAGTGAGCTGAACTCAGATCGAATCAGTCTGAACAAATCATGCTCTTTTGAATGAACAGGTTAGTCAACTCCAGTGACTCCAGGTACAGATACATTTTCATCTTTTCATCACACAAAGCTATCATATGGCTTCAGAAGATATGTAATATAATGTATGAGTGATCTGGAATACTTTCATGGTCATTTTTGGAGCTTAACTCGCTAAAGAAATATCATAAAAATCCCCTAGAGCTGCACGATTATGTGAAAGAAAATTGATAAAAGACTGATAAACACTGCGATAGCAATTTAAAAGCAATTTAAAATATTTAGCTCGCAATTTTTTTTTAGCTCGAGGTTTGCCCAGCTCTTTGCTTGTTGCAAAAAAATATTATAAAAAAAAAAATAAGGCTGCTAATGTTTTATGATTATATATCAATATGACAACAACATTAAAAACTATGATGATTACTATACTATAAAAATTAAATTAAATAATAAAAAATAATGAATAAAACCATAAATATAAATATATATATATATATATATATATATATATATATACACACACACACACACAGGAAATTGGTATATGGTAATTGGATCATATGCCTTCATTAAAACATGGTTTTTAAATGGTTTTATTCAGTAATTAATTTGATTATTTTTATAGTATTTTTTAATGTTGTTGTCATATTGATGTATAATCATAAAACATTAGCATCCTTAATTTTTTTAAATAATGTTTTGTGATTATATCAATATGACAACAACAACAACAATATGAAAAATTATTTAAAAACAACAAATAATATAAACATAAAATACTGAACAAACATTTAAAATGAATAAAATATAAGAATTACCCAATTCCCGTATTAATGTAATATTTTACAAAAAAAAAAAAAAAATCCAGATTATGAAAATATGTCTTAATTCTTTTTTTTTTTTTTTTTTTTTTTAAAGTGGATATTTACATGGCATGACGCATACAGGTGAGTAAATAAGAGCATTTTATTTTTGGATGAACTATTCTTTAAAAAAGCTTCAAATCTTTTAAGATGCTACACGCATTTGTTAAAAACAGATTTTTGGTTGTGATTTTTAGCTAAGTTTTCATGCAAAATAAACATGTGGGAGCCAAATAAGTACAAATTCTGCTGTTACTGAATTTGTGTAGCCCTCATGGCAGTGTGTTCGAAATGCCCATGCAGAGTACGATGGCTTCACGCAATTCATAAACATCTGCTTTCGTTAACGAGACGATATTATACAACACTCAACACCCCAAACCTTGACAGGACAACACTACAAAACACTGAGGTACAGCAGCAACCCAAACCCACCAAAACAGCTATTTTTCTCTGTCCAGTAAGTGTCCACTACAGAAGTTAGGTCTTTTATGCAAACACAGAGGGCCATCGGGACGCACCGCCTGAATGACTCATGAGTTCACACGCAAGTCATACCAGCCTGGATCAGCCACAAAACCAGCGTTTCGTTCCCCCACGCAAGCTGTATCTGCACTGACACAGCTTTGAAACTGTACAGGAAGGACTCAAGAGGGAAATCCAGGCTTGTCTCACATAGTTCTTTTTCTGAGCAGATTGGTTTATTTATTTATCTAGCTAGCTAGCTATCTTCCTCGCCCTGCTTCAGAGAAAGTTTGGATTTTTGATGAGGTGTGACAGCACCAGGGGCTCATCTCAGCGATGATGCACCAACACACGCACACACACACAGAGCACTTTTTCAAGCTTTTTAGATGTCAGAGCCACAGTTGTCTAGGGAAATGCAAACCAGTTACCACAAAACAATGAGAACTCCTGGGAGCCACAGACACGGTGTGTTTTAATACATGGACATAGGCATGAATTATTCTATCATAACATTTGCTTTTGCAAATAGCATTGTAGGATTTTATGTGGGAAGACGGTCAATTGCCATGTAAACATTCAAGCACACATACTTCTGTTTTTCCTACGAGCACAAGATACATTTTATATATATATATATATTCAGAAGGAAAACGCAAGTGGTGAGGCAACATGCTGGAGTTGGCCTGAAAGTTTTCAATGTTTTCCTTGAGATGCCAAAAGAACCCACCATCAAGAAATTTCTATAAAATGATACATATACACTCACCTAAAGGATTATTAGGAACACCTGTTCAATTTCTCATTAAAGCAATTATCTAATCAACCAATCACATGGCAGTTGCTTCAATGCATTTAGGGCTGTGGTCCTGGTCAAGACAATCTCCTGAACTCCAAACTAAAAGTCAGAATGGGAAAGAAAGGTGATTTAAGCAATTTTGAGCGTGGCATGGTTGTTGGTGCCAGACGGGCCGGTCTGACTATTTCAAAATTTATTTCACAAAGTATTTCTAGGGTTTACAAAGAATGGTGTGAAAAGGGAAAAACATCCAGTATGCAGCAGTCCTGTGGGCGAAAATGCCTTGTTGATGCTAGAGGTCAGATGAGAACGGGCCGACTGATTCAAGCTGATAGAAGAGCAACTTTGTCTGAAATAACCACTCGTTACAACCGAGGTATGCAGCAAAGCATTTGTGAAGCCACAACACGCACAACCTTGAGGCGGATGGGCTACAACAGCAGAAGAGCCCACTGGATACCACTCATCTCCACTACAAATAGGAAAAAGTGGCTACAATTTGCAAGAGCTCACCAAAATTGGACAGTTGAAGACTGGAAAAATGTTGCTTGGTCTGATGAGTCTCGATTTCTGTTGAGATATTCAGATGGTAGAGTCAGAATTTGGCGTAAACAGAATGAGAACATGGATCCATCATGCCTTGTTACCACTGTGCAGGCTGGTGGTGGTGGTGTAATGGTGTGGGGGATGTTTTCTTGGCACACTTTAGGCCCCTTAGTGCCAATTGGGCATCGTTTAAATGCCACAGCCCACCTGAGCATTGTTTCTGAACATGTCCATCCCTTTATGGCCACCATGTACCCATCCTCTGATGGCTACTTCCAGCAGGATAATGCATCATGTCACAAAGCTTGTATCATTTCAAATTGGTTTCTTGAACATGACAATGAGTTCATTGTACTAAAATGGCCCCCACAGTCACCAGATCTCAACCCAATAGAGCATCTTTGGGATGTGGTGGAACGGGAGCTTCGTGCCCTGGATGTGCATCCCATAAATCTCCATCAACTGCAAGATGCTATCCTATCAATATGGGCCAACATTTCTAAATGCTTTCAGCACCTTGTTGAATCAATGCCACGCACAATTAAGGCAGTTCTGAAGGCGAAAGGGGGTCAAACACAGCATTAGTACGGTGTTCCTAATAATCCTTTAGGCGAGTGTAGATGGGGCCCTCCATACCAGATCTGTCTGCATTGTCCAAAACTGTCCATGCCACGTTTCTATGATTTTCGATTTTCTAGTTCTAAAAGTGATATTCTAAAGTTAAAATTTTGATTTAACGAGGCCATCACCAACACTAACCAACCCATGTGATTAAATTCTAACCAAAAAAATCAATTATAAAACATTCAAATAAAATGTGTAAGAAATGTTAAATAAGAGATTTACGCCTGTTCATATCATATAAAGATTTTGAATAGCTTCAGAATTCTTGAAATATAGTGCATGTGACGTATGGAGCTCCATTTCACTATAAAATCAAAATGGGCAATTCTTGTTTTATCTTTTATGAAATTTTGCTGTATTTATTATAAATTATTGAGTCATCCATGCATATCATATATATTTTTAATTCATGTGTCCTTCTCCGCCCTCTTGCAGTGACATCTCTTCTCTTCAATGATGATGCGTTTACCCACATGAGATCGACCAATAGCAATCCACAACCATCCAATCAATTCCCCATGGACAAAATCAAGCCCACCCAACATTTTTTCTAGTTCAAAAAAACGTTTCACTCGTATATATGTCACAATATAGAAGTTCCATTTCATGCGACTTTGACAGTGAGTCCACATTCCCTTTCTTTATATAAAAAAGTGTGACCAGAACATTATCCACAGCACTTTGAATTTTGGGGAAACTAACTTTGTAACTGTTATATGACCCCAATCGCTAAACCACAGGCTTCTAAACCTCATCTTCTGTGTCTGGTGGATACTTTAAAATACCCCCAGCATCTCCAAAACACATCGGCACAATTAAATCCACCTCTCTCCAACCCTCATCAACGGCAGCACTAATGAACACTTCACACGGTGACTAAAGCCTGTAAACAGGGTGTTGACCTACAGAAAGGGGCTTGAGGTACCAGGGCCAGCCGCTCATCATAAATGCGGCAATGTGTGTCAGTTTAAGCATCACTGCAGCTCGGATACTTCGTGATGAAGGAGGAATGTTGGCAGGGAGAATATAACCTCACTCTGAGCTAAAAAAAATATGTTTGTATCCTTGAAAAACGGTAAAGTACTGGATGAGTAATTCCAAGGTACTTTGATATACACTATAGCACAAAATGATAACAATATTCATTTTACAATATACCTTAATAGTCCGCTGGAATATTTTAAAAGAATACCATGATGTTGGTATATTTCCACCAAAAAAACATGGTAATACTGTATTATGGTATACTTCAGTACTGCTTTACAGACCTGCTACTGATCATGAAGCCCATTGTGCTTTTTGTTAGCCTAGAAAAATGAAAGTGTGGAACTCTTTTTAAGAGCATAACATTGTTGTAATGAATTATCTTCCCCATCTGAATCATCAAATGTCTTCATTTCATTTTAAAAGTTAAGCTAAAACAATTATTTGAGGGATGAAGAGTATTTAAGCATGTGCCAAATTTTAAATTGAAAGTTGAAAAAGGACAATTGCTTAACATTTTGTTTCAAAAGACCACGGAGAAAAATGATAAATGTTGATAAATGTAATAAATGTAAATGTTGAAAAAAAAAACAGTCAAGTGACATTTACGGATAAAATATTTTGTTATTTTTTTTAATGCCAAATATGCTAATTAATTTAAGGCAACAAAAAAGTAAGGTGACTAAATGAAATGTGACAAAACTAAACGAAATGAAATAAACTAAGGAAGAAAGTAAAGGATGTGTTAAAAAACACAATTAAGTATAAATAAAATAATGTATTTGAGTATTTGAATGAAACGTTACTGACAAAGATACTAATTAAAGCAAGGGAAAAAAAAGAAATAAAAAACTAAACATCACAATGCCAAATAGAAGCTGTTTTGTGTGTTTTTTTAAATAGAGAGGATTAAGCAACTTTTTAAGCAAGTTGCAGGGATTAAACAACTTAAGTCAATTTAATACAAATTCTCATTATCACAAGAGTTTTGTGTCAATGAAGCAGTCTCTTACCAAGATCTTTGATCCTAGGCAGCACGTTGTGTGTAAAGTTGCTGTAGGATGCCACTTTGCCCTCAGGAGAAGCGATGCCAACGTGGGACTCGTATATCCGTAAGCTCCTGGGCTTCTGTGGACGAGGATGCTTGTGCTGGCACAGAAAAAGCAGGGAAATATCTCTGGAACAATTCCTCATCCAAATTTAACATCACAGAATGAAACAAGTCCATGCCAATACAACTGAAGATAAGATGAAGCCGCTGAACAGAGCTGACAGTAGCTAATCTGGAGAATCTCATCGTATCATGAATTATGACCGGAGGACATTAACAAGCATATATAATTCATAGTCTGAGGAGATGATGTTCATGTCTCGACTTGATATTAAAGCAAAATTGCAATAAGTAGAAACCAATGAAATGGCTCATGATGCATTTACAAAGCCATTTTCTTCATCCCCCAGATTTCAGACAGTTTGCTTTGCTTGGAAACTTTAATTAATAGGAATTACACACACATCCTTATTAAAGTAGGAAGCTTATTTTCGCCATGGAATAAACTAATAAAAAGTTATAAATCACACAACAAACTTTACAGAGTTTACATCCCACAATTCTGACTTTTTTCTCAGAATTTTGCATTCGCATCCAGTCAGGTCTCTAAAAAATGTGGAGGAAAACACTGGAAGATGAAAAATTAGAATTCAGAGACGAAAAAAGTGAATTGTGAGATATAAACTCACAATTCTGAAGGGGGGAAAGGCAGTAATGTGAGATGTAAACACGCACGTGTGAGTAAAAAACTGAATTGAGAGATGCCAATGTCAATTTTATTTATATACCACCATTTATCACAACCTACGATACAAAGTCGCAATTACCCTAATTTTTATAGATTTTTATTTCGTGGCGAAAACAAGATTTCAGACTATTTTTACAGGGTCATCCAAATTAAAAATGAAAAATATACTGTACATAGCTAAAGGGGGTATATGTAAGAATTTACATGTATTAATTACCTTTTTTAATCCAAATGCGTGATCTTGTAACAAAACTTTTAAAAAACGAGTCCCCGACTTTCAATTGTGTCTATGAAACCTAATATACTGATATTTATGTGAAGGACTCGGGACGTTTTAGCTGGTAAAATCAAAAGTATCTGATGTTTACGCACGCTCCTGAGATCCTTTACGAGACTCATGAAATGAATGCTTATACAATGTTCATGAAAATGCATAAAGAGCCATTCAATAGTGTAATGTCAATGTGTCATGCAAATACAAGTGTTAAACTATAGTCAGATCTATATAGTCTATAGTCTCAAATATACTTAAAATATACTATCATAACAGTGTGATTTTAATACATCATCTGTCAGGATGATGCCGGTGAATCGCAGGGCTGGTTCAAAAATATCCACATCGCAATACAGTATAAACTAATAACAAGTGTTTCTCAATTCTACATATAGCCCCTTTAAAGGGATAGTTCACTTTGAAATTAATTTTTGATATGTTTTAGCTTACCTCAAGGGCATCCATTATGTAGGTGTCTTTGACGATATAAATAACGATATAAAAACGATATAAATACTGTTCGTTTTCTTACAAAAACTTAAGCCATCAATGTGTACTTACATTTACGAGTCATTAAATCATGTTTAACTTTGACTTCTCTGTGCATGCTTTTTGGTGGACCCCCTTAGCCTCCGGTGTATGATTGATAGACAACAACGGTTTGACTGAAAAATGTCAAAATTGAAAATACTGTGGAAACAAAGACACCTACATCTTGGATGCCCTTGAGGTAAGATAAAACATATTAAAAATTAATTTCAAAGTGAACTATCCCTTTAAACAGAAGGGTCGAAACTCAGAGCTAATAAGTACAAAACAAAAGGTTGTGGCACACCAACGCAGGGGGGAATAATCACTTACAATGTAAGGTTGAGGAGGGTCCCAATGTACCCAATCATAGATGACGGCCTTCTCATGCTGGGTCACATACTTTGCCCAAGGAGAGATTCGGTAGAGTCGCTCACCGGCTTTGGTGTGAACAACCACCTGGGAAGAGAGACAAATGAAGGATGTAACGGCAAGGGCACACAGAGAAGGTGAGGACATGGGCACAAGCAAAGGGTGCAGGGTAATGCCGGTAAGAGAAAATGTGTTTACAGCTGCCAGAGAGCAGGGATAAAGGGCCAATCTCATGGAGAAAGGTCACACAGTCCAAGCAAGAGAGGACGTTTGAGTGGAGTCTGACCGCTGGAGGTGAAAGAGGTTTAGTGCAGAAAAAAATATGACTTTTGAATTGATTGCATCGAGAAAACCTTGTGGCAAGAACAGTTTCTGAAAGGTTTATGATCATTTTTAAAAGGAAAAACTGCACGGTTATCGATTTGATAACCAAAAAGAGCCAGACCGATATATCGGCAGGCCGATATTATCGGCCGATATTAGGCATTTTACAAACTATCGGTATCGGCAGTTATAATGGCCGATAAATGAATGTTTCAAAAATAAAATAAAAATGGATGAAACACGCATAAACCATGTCATGTTGGAGTGTTGGAGTTGTATAAGTTTGTCCACCAGAGGGCACTCTATACAATCCCTGGCCTGTTGGCAACACTCGTTTATAACGCGCAACACATTCTAGCTAACCACAAAGCTAGCTAATGCCACTATCATCAATGGAATTTAATGAGCTTTGTTAATTAATTAATGGGCTTTGGTTCCTCCTCTGTTCTGTTGCGACAATAAAAGAAATCAGTTTTTTTTTAAAACTGCATTATCATATTATTTTAATTAAAACCCATACATAACTACAAATAACTAAATGTTAGGGAAATCTGTTAATGTTTTGTTGTGCGTTCCTGAAAAAAAAAATAATAATAAAAAATATAGCTGCGAGCAGCGATTGCGGGCCCAAGCCGGTGGCACCGCAACCCCGATGCCTTTAGTTACCCAAAGGCACCGGGATGGTGGTACCGCCGGCTTTGGCGCTTTATCGCTGCTCACATCTATATTTATATTTAATATAAAGCCGGTGGCACCGCCACCTTGGTGCCTTTAGGGTTATTCTGTACGACGTGTAAAAACGTAACCCCCGCTTTGACTATCAAAAAGAAGTGTATTGTAGAGCTTGCATCAATGCGGACTCGATGCGCTGTGCGCTGTAACTCCATGTGGCTTTAAGCGCATCATTCTCCACTCGGGATGCGCATAAGCGTTTTGTGCCACACTGTACTGAGCCTTTCATATCATAATGCAGTGACGCAATGACAGATTATTAATTGCCTTTCTTGTTCTGTTCTATCTCTTATATGTTGATAATAGATAGGACAGAGCACTAAAAACCTCAAACAAAGCACCAAAAACTTAAGCTGTTTGCTGTGTAGTCTGAGAATGAGCTGTTTGATTTGCACCCTCTTCCTCTTCACTGTCCTCCATAAAAACCAGCTATTCAGGTCCATGTTGTTCTAGAAAGTTTGTATGTTGCTGCCTCAATTAACATCTCTGCTATACATTTAAAACATGGCTATATCTAAAATAATTTATCTTTTTGATTTTTGTTATCTTGTTTTTCATGAAAGATTTTACAACAATACAAAGAGCAATGTGTATTTTCCATTAATATAGTTTGTAATGGCTTTTTTTGTCATAGAATATAATCATATATTTTTTGGATTTGTTATTTATCTTTATAATGAAGTTGTCTGTATTAAGTAGATTGTGTTTAACACACACAAGAGTGATTTATTAGTTCAACACATAGTTATAGAAATTCTACTTTATCTAAAAAAACCCTGCACTTTATATATACACACACACACACACACACACCACACACACACACACACACACACATAAATACATGTAAATAAAAATCCAAAAAAACAAACAAACATCAAATGTGTTTTTAGTCAGAGTATTATTTTAAACAGAAACAAATATTTGTAATTCAGATAAGAATGAAGTTAGTGTTTAAAAATCTTAAGGAAAACAAATATATTGAAATATAGCACATGAATTTTAAATTCATTCAACTTCAATTACAAATACAATCTTACTTTTATTTAAAGCAAACTATACATTTAAAAGATGGGGGTTATATGCCTATTTTGTCATTTAAAAATATTGTTATGCAAAATTGTTATGCAAAAAGACAAGGACTTAGAGACAAGGACTTGTAGGAAAAATCGCAGCCAGCCACACACACACACACATAAACACAGACAACAGCCCTCCCCTCCCCACACAGACACACACACCCACACACACACACACACACAGAGAGAGAGAGAGAGAGAGAGAGAGAGAGAGAGAGAGAGAGAGAGAGAGAGAGAGAGAGAGAATCGCAGGGGAAATAAATCCATTCAAACTACAATATCTGACTTTCTGTTGCTCAGAGCGAATGACTTTAAATTGGAAAGTTGATCGGCTTGACGAGAACAATATACGTGGTAAGTTTTGTAACTGTAGGTAAATTGAGCAAAGTTATAACACACTTTATGTCTCCTTTTTTAGTCATAAAATTCATTTCCTCGCAACGGCCAGACCGTTCGAGATATCAAAAATCCGTCCGGAATTGAGCATCCTCAATGTCTTGACTTCATGCACACCGAGTTTGGTTGTGATTGGTAAACACATGCATTGTGATTTGATGTATTTCTCCTAGGACAATTATTCAAACAACCCATAATTCATAATTCATAAATAACTTCCATTTGAACTGTCATAAAACTTAGAGCACGAAAGTTGTTTGGCCTGATGTGATCTATAATTGTACCGAGTTTCATATTAATTCATGCAAGTGTGTTTGATTTATGGACAAATTTTTGAATCCCAGTCCAGGGGGCGCTGTCGAGCCGCCCTGCCACGCCCGGTTACCAGCTTCAGCCCGGCCCTGATGGCCATGGGTTCTGACCCGTGTGCAAAGTTTCAAGAGTTTTAGAGGATGTTAAGGCCCCCGAAAATGCCAGAGAAGTTGCACACAGCAAATAAAGGGTTAAAATTAACCTGACAGGCGCCCCTCCTCTCACTCACACAGAGAGACACTGAGAGACTGGCAAAATTCTGAGATTTTCTCTACATTCAAACAAACATATCTGACTTTCTGTGGGTCCTAGCTAATGAGTGTCAATTAGAAAGTTGTCCGGCTCGAGGAGTACAATATACATACTGATTTTTGTAACTGTAGATAAAACTAACAACCCCACTTTTGTCAAAAGGTGGCGCTACTGAGCCCTCACCACACCCGTTTCTGAAACGTTGCACATGTCTACTGGCTAATAAATGTGATGTGTCTGTCGAGTTTCATGCAATTTGAAGCATGCTAAGGGTCTCAAAAGCATCCTAAAAGAATGGTAAAGTTTGATGCGTTGCCACGGCAACAGTTTCAAAGATATCAAGAATCCATTTACAGGTCTTCATCTGCCATGTATTTGCATTATACAGATGAAGTTTGAAGCAAATCGAGTTAAAATTAGAGGGTGATTTCAAAGCATTTTGAAAATGACACACTTCCTGCTGCCAGTTGGTGGCGCTATAACTTTGACTCACAATAGTCACATCCATGTGATCGTCCTCTTACAGCGAACACACTGCTGAAGTTTCATCAAGATCGGTTGATGTGTGCTGAAGTTATGATACACTTCCTGTTTCACGTTTCTCGCCATAATTTTGTTTCCTCGCCACGGCCAAACCGTTCGAGATATCAAAAATCCCCTCGCAAACTTTCATCCTCAATGTCTTGACTTCACGCTGACCGAGTTTCGTCGAATTTGGATCAAAGCTCTAGGAGGAGTATTAAAAATTCCATTGCGAGTGTTTTACGAACAACCCTAAATAGCCGACTTCCTGTTGGGCTGGGGTAAAAAGTAAAAGCACGAGGTATAGATGAAACGATGAGATCAACATGTGTACCGAGTTTCATATTATTACATGCAAGCGTGTTTGATTTATGGACCAAGTGTTCGGACCCCGTTCCAGGGGGCGCTCTCTAGCCCCCCTGCCACGCCCGGGTACCATCTTCAGCCCGGCCCTGATGGCCACGGGTTCTGACCCGTGTGCAAAGTTTCAAGAGTTTTTGAGCATGTTAAGGGCCCCAAAAGTGCCCGAATAGTCGTATAAATAATAATAATAATAATAATAATAATAATCCTGAGGAAAACAATAGGGCCTTCGCCCTTTCAGGGCTTGGGCCCTAATAACGAGCAGCAATGAAGGGCCCAAGCCGGTGGCACCGCAACCCCGGTTCCTTAGTTACCTAAAAGCACCAGGGTGGCCATGCCACTGGCTTTGGCCCTTCATCGCGGATCACAGCTATATATATATATATATATATATACTGTATATACATATATATATGAAGCCGGTGGCACCGCCACCCTGGTGCCTTTAGGTTTATTGTGCAAGACATGCAAAATGTAACCCTGCTTTGACTGATGCAAGCTCTTCAGCACAGTTTATAGTAAGAAAGAATATAGTAAGAAAGAAAAGTAAGCTGTTACTCTGAGATGGTTTGGGAAACAAACATTCATCATGTCGCATTGGTTTTAGTTACTTGTCCTCGAACAGAGCCCTAATCTGTTTATATTTCAGTTACACATTCTACATTGATTAAAAAAGAAAAATCAAATGTGTTTTTAATTCATACAGAAATAAAATATTTATAATTCAGCTGAGAATAAAGTTAGTTCAAATTTTAAGAAAAAACAAATATGATCTGAAATATAGCACATTCATTTTTAAATTCATTCAGGTTCAATTACCAAAAATACAATCTTAATTTAATTTAAATCAAATAATAAATCTAAAATATATGGGTTATATGCATATTTTGTAAAAAAAGAAAAAAAAAAGAAAGAAAGATATATATCCAAAAACACAAGGCCTTAAACTTTAACAAGGGTGCAACTCTTATCACTACAACAAACATAGTCACACACACAAGTCAAGTCACTTACATTTTAGATGCAATATTGACTTTTTAGATGCAATATTGACTTTTTTCTGTTTCAGCAGAGAAAATAGTTAAACAAAGATCACAGCGACCCATCGCGCATCTCAAAGCAATGTGTTTTCTCAATACTGAATGATTCAGCATTTTGAATCCATGACTCGTTCATTAAGACGGTCATCTGGCGACACCTTATGGTGATTTAGGGTTATGTTTAAAAGTATCGTTCTTTACAGCGATTTTTAATTGACTCCTGTTAAACCAATCTCGTAACATTATTGTGTAACCGATTTAATTTGATCAGCCTTACCTAGGGTAACAGCCCTATAGTGTCTTATTATTCTAAATTATTGAATTTATTGATCAAATTTACTAATGAAAAATGAAGCATACATTTATTAAGACTAGGCTGCCCTGCAGATATTAGGCTACAATATGCAGATTTAAATATACCATTTATCAAATAATCTGTTTATTTTTAGGTTACACATTACATTGTTTAAAAAATAAAAATCAAATGTGACCCGCTCTGGCGAAATGAGTCGGAAGTTGCAACCTTCCATTTTAAGATATGGGCCGATTATATGGAAAAACCATGAAATAACAAAAAAAAAATATATATATATTTTTTTTTTGCTAATTTCAAAGAACAGACATTCAAAAATAATCTCACAGGGTTTCGTAGTCGAGATAATTGAGTAAAGGTATTTAAATAACGATTAAAGTTGTCAAAGCTTTAAATTCGCTGAAATAAACATTGCTCTTCTCAACTCCCCTCGTCACCTCTGAGCATTTCCCGGGTATCCCCTGAAACGTTGAACTCACTGGAGGCTTCTAACCTAAACTGCGTGAGTATATTTATCTGCAAGAAGAATATAGCCTATGTAAGGCTGTAACGATCGCGACACTCAGATCCACGAACCTGTGTCGCGGTGTGAGAAGACAGAATCACGACACCGACACGTCCCTTCAACTCCCGAAGTTATCCTTCACGTCCAGACCCAATGCTAGCTACAACATCTTTAAATTACTATTAGTATTATTTGAAGTTAACATTATAAAATACGTAGACTTACACCACAAAACTTAAATTATTACTAAATTTTTTAAAATTGGGCAATTTCAGCATTATGGAGGAGATCCAATTCCCAGATAATTAAATATTTTAATAAATTGGCCTATGTGAACCACACTGCACAAACCAAAAGTAATACTCACCGGATGAAGAAGGGTTGACTCTCTCCAGAACATAAAATCTTTATTTTATTTTCCGTGTTCGCATTTATGAGGAAAAACAATCCGAACGTGACCGTTCTCTGGAAGCAGCACTAAAACTTTCACATAGCTTAAACATGCAAGCACAAAGCCTTTCTTTAAAGTAAATTTCGTTTTAAAATAATTATCTTAATTTAAATCAATGTTTCATCAACCAATTACTAGGATTTAATAATAAGAAATAAATTGCAGACAATAGGCTAGGCCTAATCACGACGCTGAGACGCGCGGCACGTGAACTGAAGCTTGTCTCATGAACCGAAAGTCAGCGTATAAGGTATCCTCACAGACATATATATTGAAATGTCTACTTTTAAAGACAACCATTCAAAATGAAAGAAGACAGACTGCTCTCTGCTTATGTGGGCTAATCCGTATGAAAACTGAATTTCTCTCTGACTCCTCTTCAATCTTTCTGATTTTAGAACATTTTTGTAAAAGTGACTTTTTAATTATTTATTTCAAAAAAATTAAAAATAAGTTGAGTTTCAGCCTCGTTAAATTGCATTTATATATGTTAATCTATTTGGTCAAATTAAGCTATATAAAATAAATAGTTTATCCCTTAAAATGCTATGGATTTTGAAAGATATCAAAAAAAAAAAAACAAAAAAAAAACGGGCAAAAAAAATTTTAAAAGCGATTTTCTTAGGTTTTCAATTGGAAAAAAAGGGCAGACGACCAGAATTCAAATCTGTATATCTTTACAACCATTCAAGGTATGACCAAGGTATCATTTGAAAGCTTACAGTGTCCTCTTTTCACTAATATCAAAATCTCAATTTTTAAATTTGGGTCACTGTGACTAATTTTGCTGGATCAGGTCGGTCACAAATGTGTTTTTTATTGTAGTATTATTTTATACAGAAATACATTATAATTATATATAATATACAAAATATAACCGTGGGCGCGATTAAACAGTGTTACAATAAAACTCAACATTGTGTTTTTTAAAAATAAATTCAAATAATACAAATCCCGAAATTGCGCTAATTTTAAAATTAAACTAAAACTCATGGCTGCACAAGCATTCATAACTGTGCGCGCCAACAGCGAGGAACCAGCAGAACAGAGTGAACGTTCATTTTGTTTAGTTCAATCCTACTTAATAGGAATTTATTTAAAATGCTTGCTCTACTCCACAACATTAATGTCTTGTGCGGATATCTGTATTTTGACTTTCGGTTTTAAGTAAGCGATTTAAAAGTTCCCGAGTCCCAGCGGAGTCACACCTTGATTAACCGGTGGGAATATACACAATAGGCCTAACTGATATTGAACACAAGAGGGCAGTATAGCACTACGTATGACTCAGATTATTTTTTCTTCTTCTGAATTTTACAACCTGGCTGTTTTTGAACGTAAACATAATTCTTAAATGAAAAAAGGGAAAAACTGCTTTAATTATAATATTTGTATAATTTAATTTAGAAACAAATGATGTATAATTACATTTTTAGAAGATATGAGGCTTTTAGTGTTTACTTTTTTGACATTACTTTAATCTTTTGCCAAAGTTGCACATGCCTACTGGCTAATAAATGTGATGTATCTGTCGAGCTATCTGTATCTATCTGTTTCAAGCAATTTCAAGCATGCTAAGAGTCCCAAAAGTATCAAAAAAGAATTTTAAAGTTTGATTTGTTGCCACAGCAACAGTATCAAAGATATCAAGAATCCATTCACAGGTCTACATCTGCTGTATTTTTACATTATACAGATGAAGTTTGAAGCAAATCGGTTAAAAATAAAAGGGTGATATCAAAGCATTTTGAAAGTGACACACTTCCTGCTGCCAGTTGGTGGCGCTATAACTTTGACTCACAATAGTCACATCCATGTAATCAGCCTCTTACAGTGAACACACTGCTGAAGTTTCATCAAGATCAGTTAATGTATGCTGAAGTTATAACACACTTCCTGTTTCACGTTTCTCGCCATAATTTTGTTTCCTCGCCACGGCCAAACCGTTCGAGATATCAAAAATCCCCTCGCAAACTTTCATCCTCAATGCCTTGACTTCATGCTGACCGAGTTTCGTGCCGTGTGTTTGAATTCTCTAGGAGGATTATTGCACATTCCACTGCGAGCGTTTTACAAACAAACCTCAATAGCCGACTTCCTGTTTAGCTGGGGTAAAAAGTAAGAGCGTGAGGTATAGATGAAACGATGAGATCAACATGTGTACCGAGTTTCATATTATTACATGCAAGCGTGTTTGATTTATGGACCAAGTGTTCGGACCCCGTTCCAGGGGGCGCTGTCTAGCCCCCCTGCCACACCCAGGTACCATCTTCAGCCCGGCTCTGATGGCTGTGGGATCTGACCTGTGTGCAAAGTTTCAAGAGTTTTCAAACCCGTTAAGGGCCCCAAAAGCCGCTAAGAGTCTCAAAATCATAAAAAAAAAGAATTTTAAAGTTTGATGCGTTGCCACGGCAACAGTATCAAAGATATCAAGAATCCATTCACAGGTCTTCATCTGCTATGTATTTACATTATACAGATTAAGTTTGAAGCACATCGGGTAAAAATAAAAGGGTGAGTTCAAAGCATTTTGAAAGTGACACACTTCCTGCTACCAGTTGGTGGCGCTATAACTTTGACTCACAATAGTCACATCCATGTGATCGTCCTCTTACAGCGAACACACTGCTGAAGTTTCATCAAAATCAGTTAATGTATGCTGAAGTTATAACACACTTCCTGTTTCACGTTTCTCGCCATAATTTCGTTTCCTCGCCACGGCCAAACCGTTCGAGATATCAAAAATCCCCTCGCAAACTTTCATCGTCAATGCCTTGACTTCATGCTGACCGAGTTTCGTGCCGTGTGTTTGAATTCTCTAGGAGTAGTACTTCAAATTCCATTGCGAGTGTTTTATGAACAACCCTAAATAACCGACTTCCTGTTGGGCTGAGGTAAAAAGTAATAGTATGAGGTATATATGAACGATGAGATCAACATGTGTACCGAGTTTCATATTATTACATACAAGCGTGTTTGAGTTATGGACCAAGTTTTCGGACCCCGTTCCAGGGGGCGCTGTCTAGTCCCCCTGCCACGCCCGGGTACCATCTTCAGCCCGGCCCTGATGGCCGCGGGTTCTGACCCGTGTGCTAAGTTTCAAGAGTTTTTGAGCATGTTTAGGGCCCCAAAAGTGCCCGAATAGTCGTATAAATAATAATAATAATAATAATAATAATAATAATAATAATCCTAAGGAAAACAATAGGGCCTTCGCCCTTTCAGGGCTTGGGCCCTAAATATCGGCCGATATATCGGAATATCGGATTTTAAAACCAACAAAAATTTGTATCGGTATCGGCCTTCAGAATCCTTTATCGGTCGGGCTATTAATAACCATAGAAAAGTCGGTTTCACTTTATTTGGATGGCCTCTTTAACACATTTAGTTGACTATAAGTGATGTTGCACCTACATATGTACTAACTCTCACTAGAGTGTTAGTAGAGTATTAGTAGACTGGTAGGGTTAGGGATAGAATAAATTGACATGTAGTTGCAAAGTTACATATGTTGGAGGAGCATCACAATAAAGAGTTGGCAGATATTAAGCAGACAGTTTACTAATACTTTAATGAGAGTTAGTTGACATATTGCAAAGTTATTTATAGTCAACAGGATGTTCAATATAAAGTGTTACCGAAAAGTCAAAGTGTGGCAATAAACGTGCAGCGTTCTGGTAAACACATTTGTGTTTGCTTATATTTTTTACTTGGCACTTGCTTTACAGGCATATACATACAAACTTGAAAGAGTAACATGAATAATAGATCAAACGCTTTCCGTTTTTACCAATATGCCCTAGATTACAACTATAGACAGAGAGGGCCGGAAAGATTACGCTGGAACTGATGTTCGTGCCAGTGTTTAAAGCAACAGCTCACTCATAAATAAAAAGTATGCCACAATTTATTCACCGTTATGTTTTTTTACAAACATCTAGAACTTTTGTAAGAACCCAAAATTAGATGTTTAGCAAAATGTCTAATCTTTTCTATACAATGAAAGTGA
This sequence comes from Pimephales promelas, assembly GCF_988280905.1. Lineage (NCBI taxonomy): Eukaryota > Metazoa > Chordata > Actinopteri > Cypriniformes > Leuciscidae > Pimephales > Pimephales promelas. The sequence continues at coordinate 28,532,029 of NC_142784.1, forward strand.
ATGGAGACGTCAAGACCACAAAATGACAAAAAGCACCATAAAAAAATCCTATTTTTATGATGCTTATTCTGAGCTGTGGTCAATCTATGTTTAACAGTATGGAAGTCAACAACCAGGCAATCTGCTGAAGAACTATTTATGTTCAACAGAAGAGGAAAAACTGTGATATGGGTTTGGAATGTCATGACAGCGAGACATTTTTTGAATTTTTATTTTTGACCTTTCGATGTCACTGAAGTGTGATGTGTAAAGGTGTTTATGTTTATTATGCTAGACTGTGCTTTCCTCACAGAGAAGATGATTTCTAAGACTGTCTGAAATAAAGCTATTAGCCTGCACAAAACCATTGATCAGAAACGGAAAGGGTCATTTAATCCTCTGTGTACTATTGGCAGTGTTATTTATAGGCTGAAGCAAAACTATTCACTCGCAGATATTACAAACTCATCACGTGTCCCTGATTAGACCAGAGAAGCAATCCTTTCTAAAGGGCATTTGAAGGCAGCGTGTGAATTTAATGTCAGAGTGTGTTTTTCCATTGATCTGTACAGTTGTAGATGTGCACTAGATGTGGCGGCAGAGGATTTATAGACGCCAGGAACGTGTGTGCAATTCAAACCAATGCAAAATGTAATATAATATAATACCCGGCCAAATCCTGGAATTTGATCAAGATGATACATGGTTGTTTAAGAAATGAAAAGCTTCACACTCCATCAATTAGGGTTAGAAGAACTGTTGCCAAACATATAACATGCTAGAAACATAATAATCATAGCAATACTGATCCTATCATAGACTCTTAACCATTTGCCTATTTATATCCAGACAGCAACTTTGTTTTGGCCGAGTAATGTAATGTACACTCACCTAAAGGATTATTAGGAACACCGTACTAATACTGTGTTTGACCCCCTTTCGCCTTTAGAACTGCCTTAATTGTACGTGGAATTGATTCAACAAGGTGCTGAAAGCATTCTTTAGAAATGTTGGCCCATATTGATAGGATAGCATCTTGCAGTTGATGGAGATTTGTGGGATGCACATCCAGGGCACGAAGCTCCCGTTCCACAACATCCCAAAGATGCTCTATTGGGTTGAGATCTGGTGACTGTGGGGGCCATTTTAGTACAATGAACTCATTGTCATGTTCAAGAAACCAATTTGAAATGATTCAAGCTTTGTGACATGGTGCATTATCCTGCTGGAAGTAGCCATCAGAGGATGGGTACATGGTGGCCATAAAGGGATGGACATGGTCAGAAACAATGCTCAGGTGGGCTGTGGCATTTAAACAATGCCCAATTGGCACTAAGGGGCCTAAAGTGTGCCAAGAAAACATCCCTCACACCATTACACCACCACCACCAGCCTGCACAGTGGTAACAAGGCATGATGGATCCATGTTCTCATTCTGTTTACGCCAAATTCTGACTCTACCATCTGAATGTCTCAACAGAAATCGAAACTCGTCAGACCAGGCAACTTTTATCCAGTCCAATTTTGGTGAGCTCTTGCAAATCGTAGCCTCTTTTTCATATTTATAGTAGAGGTGAGTGGTACCCGGTGGGCTCTTCTGCTGTTGTAGCCCATCCGCCTCAAGGTTGTGCGTGTTGTGGCTTCACAAATGCTTTGCTGCATACCTCGGTTGTAACGAGTGGTTATTTCAGTCAAAGTTGCTCTTCTATCAGCTTGAATCAGTCGGCCCATTCTCCTCTGACCTCTAGCATCAACAAGGCATTTTCGCCCACAGGACTGCTGCATACTGGATGTTTTTCCCTTTTCACACCATTCTTTGTAATTCCTAGAAATGGTTGTGCGTGAAAATCCCAGTAACTGAGCAGATTGTGAAATACTCAGACCGGCCCGTCTGGCACCAACAACCATGCCACGCTCAAAATTGCTTAAATCACCTTTCTTTCCCATTCTGACATTCAGTTTGGAGTTCAGGAGATTGTCTTGACCAGGACCACACCCCTAAATGCATTGAAGCATCTACCATGTGATTGGTTGATTATTGAACAGGTGTTCCTAATAATCCTTTAGGTGAGTGTAATTTGATGATCTTAAAGATGAGCTTCATGGTGAGCTTAAAAGACTCATATATTCAGAATTTTGCTCAAACCTAACCTGACACACCAAGAAAAAGAAAAACCAGCCTGAGGCACTCAGTTTCCAGCCCGCTTTCTAAACAAGAGCCTGAAAACAGCAGTGAGTACTAGTCTACGCTCAAACTTACTCAAAGTCACTCTTCTCTTCCCTCTCCGCAGCAGCGCACAGTCACACGACTGTCAGGGAGCGTGGATCGATAACAGAGCATCTCTCACTATGTGAATGCACCCCGGGGAGCTCTCCATCCTGAGTCTTCCTATCTCTCTCTCTTTCCCGGGCCAAAAAGCAAATGGATCATTTGATGGTCCCCTCCATAAGCTGCCAGCAAGAGGTAATGACTGAGCCATTGGCACCTGCCGGTGACCTACAGAGGAGCGTCCCAGTGGGGCTCAATCATTAGTGGCTCTTCACCCGAGGACATGCAGGAGAGCCAAACCGCCACACCACGGGTTTGCCAGTTTATATAAATTACTGAGAAAAGAGTGGGAGAATGGACAGATGCTGAGCCAGACAGACTGATGGAGATAAAACAGCAGAAAATAGCAGACACACGGTGTCAATGAAAGCAGGGTGAGGTGGAGGATAAATGGATGATGATAAAACTCTCACTGAGTTCATTTAATGTCTGTCACTTTGCTGTACTTTAAAATTAGGGTCCAGTCGCAGGTTTACTGAGCCGTGAATGTGTCTTCAAAAATCATCTGTTAACATTAGTTATTGGGTTGTGAATTAACATGAACATTTTATAATTTATATTATGAACTAACTAACAAAGGTTAAAACAATGCTATAGGATCATTGTTCGTTGCTAGTTCATGTTACTAATGTTAACAAATGAGACTTTATTGTAAAATGTTAACTTTTCTTTTGAAGAAAGTGTTTTATTGCAGCAAGGATGCATTAAATTGTTCAAAACTGAAAGATTATGAACTGATTTCCATTTTAAATTTTGTATTCATGAAATAATCCTGAAAAACTATTAAAAGAAACATGAAACAGCAACAGTTTCCATCTTTGTTAATAATAAATCATGTTTTTGAGCAAGAAAATCCGAATATTAGAATGATTTCTGAAGAATCGTGTATCAATGAAGACTGGAGTAAACTCAGATTTACATCAGAGGAATAAATTACATTTCAAAATATATTTAAAACAGAAAACCGCACTTTTTAAATTGTAATACACTTTTACTAAATATTTTTTCACTCATTTTTTCATTTTTGGTGGCTTCATGCAAGATATATTCCATATTTGTGTCACATGGAGATCTTGTTAAACCTCTGATATTTTACTTTTTTAATTTGGTGAAAGTTGTGTAGTAGACATTAGTAGTATTTTTACAGTCAAGGCTTAAGCCTATAGTCCCAGACTAAAATGCATTTTTGAGCTGTTTTAACTAAATAATACTTGCACTAAAATATCTTAAAATTTGTCAATGCCATTGTTTTGTCTCAAGCTGCACATCAGTAATTCTTTTTTTTCTAAGGCACATTTATAAAAGTTACTTAAATGTCCTAATTGAACTAAGGCCTAATACTAGCTTAATCTGTGAAACCAGGTCTTAAAGGAACACTCCGACTTTTTGGGACTTTAGCCTATTCACCTTACCCCCCAGAGTTAGATAAGTCCATACATACCTTTTTCATCTCCGTGCGTGCTATAAGTCTGTTTGACGCACCCACCGCTAGCCTAGCTTAGCACAAAGACTGGATGTGAATGGTTGCAGCTTTCATACTGATCCAAATGAGTGACAAAATAACGCAAACGTTTTCCTATTTACATGTTGTGGTTTGTATAGTCACAGAGTGTGCAAATATCAAGGCCATATGAGACACAGACATCTTTTGACCGTATAAATACTATATTTTCTGAAGGGGAAGCAGTGCTACTTGGGCAGAGTGATAACAATCACCTGAGACGCACCGTGACGAGGAGCAGAGAGTTCGCTTCGCTCAGCATTGGAATAAAGAGTCAGCAATTACTAACGTTAGATAGAAAAGCATAGTTTATCATGGGTGTTTGCTTTATTGTATGAGCTGTGACAATAAACAGGGGAAACCAGGTAATACAGTACCATGTTTCATTGATTTCCAACCAAAAACGCACCCAGATTTATAAATATCACATGAATAAATAATTATTATTACAGGAATCAATATATTTTAAATGCAATTTATTAGCTGAACCAAATGTATTCAACAGTAGCCTATATAATATACAGTATTGCATTACTATAGGATAGAATAAGGGGAAAGTAATAGCACAAATTGTTTTTGCACAATGAACTCACAGCCTATCGTACCCTTTTGCACGCTCAAGTTCGTTATTTCCATGGTTATTTCAAATTTAGGCTACTAGGCGCGCCGCGCGCAGGGTGCAAGTTCAACGCGGTGAACGCGCTCGTTTTTTTTCCCCAAGCGCGTCCGCACCGCATCAAGATAAAAACATATTCATACCCTAATCATATAATAGTGTCACTAACGTTACATTAGATCTGGCTAAAGGCACTGTTGTAACGGATTGACCTAATTGACTGGGGTGCCAAGCAGGTTTTTAAACCTACTATATTTTGTTTAGTCAGTCAACCTTACAAAGGATTCAGATATTTAAAAAAAACAAATAAAGTAGAACCCTTAATATGTGGATGAAGAATTAACAACAACAGCAATAGGCTCAATTCATATAAACTGTTATTAGTTTTTGTTGATCAAGATAACATGCAGTGAGAAAAAAAAAACATTAATGTTTCACAAAGGCAAAAAAACAAACAACCAAAAACTAAATCAGAAACCAAAAGTTCAAGTTCTTCAAAAGTTCTCCAACAACTCAAATACTCAATTCCCAAGTCTGGGGTTCATTTAGTTCATTTACCATGACAAGTATTCAAACAAAATCAGATCTGCTCATTCAAAGTCAGATTATTTTCCTTTCAACTCATTGAGGGTGTAAACACCAACAGTTTCACAGTTCGCATTAACAGCTCTTGACCAAGTTCTCAATTCAGCATAGTTTTTGTACATGTACTTAGACCTTTCAGAGTCCATTCAGGCCAGCACTGAGCAACCAGTCCACTGTGCAGTTGAAATAGAGTTCTCAGCACTTTAAACCACAGTCACAAAGTCTCATGCCAAAAAGTCTCAACTGGCAAATCCAACATAAGAATATGAAAAAAGAGAAAAGAAAAAACAATACTTGGTTGGTTTGTCCAGTCAGTCAGTTAGCGAAATGATCAGTCCTCCATTGTTGTTTGAACCATTAGTAGTATCTTTGAACATCCAGGAACATCCAAAAGAACCATAAATCCCAAGGCAAATCAACAAAATGTTCCTTTTACCTCACAGGGTTTTTGTAGGGATTAACTTCCCACATCTTTCCACTGCACAAGGTCTACTCTTACTGCCATCTTCCAACTCTTTTAAGCCATGTGCTCCACACATCATGTGACTCAGTGAATCATGTGACTGAGAACATCATGTGACTGAGAACATCATGTGACTGAGAACATCATGTGACTCAGAGAATCATGTTCGTCACACTCCCTTTCCCTTGTAAAAAGCAAAACAATTAGGTGACAGGCTTATTGTTGAGGTCTGAAAATCCAAGGAATTCCTCTTCATCGGTATCCTCTTGGAACAGATCCATTAATTTTACACGCTGCATTTCCTCTAGGTCTTTTGCTGTGGGATAACATGGTTTTAGTTGACATACATGTATGGTACGTAAATCCTCTCCTGTTTCTTCCATTACAACCTGGTAATTTAAAGGACCCATCCGACGTATGATCCTATAAGGACCTTGCCACCTTGGTGCAAGCTTGGCTGAAAACTTCTTCTCTGCTTTAGAAAGGGGATGAGAACGTAGCCAAACCCTATCATTGTTTTTGAATTCAAGGTTGCGTCTCTTCTTATCATAATTCCTTTGTTGTCTCAGACGAGCTTTGGACAAATTTTTCGAGACAAGTTCTTTCAAGTCGTTGAGCTGAGCAAGGGTACTATATGCTGGTGAGTCAGGAAGAACGGTTTGTGGTTGTAACAAAAGGTCTAAGGGACCTCTGAGTGGTCTACTGAGATTAAGCTCAGCAGGTGTAACACCAGTAGACTCTTGTACTGCTGAATTAAGAGCAAAACGGAACTGATGAAGATGCTGGTCCCAATGGCTGTGTTGGCTTCCTACATAGAAAGCAATCATAGTTTTCAGTGTCCGATTAATCCTTTCAGTGAAATTTGTTTGGGGGTGGTAGGCAGTGGTTAACTTGTGGGTCAAGTTCCAAGCCTTACAAGTCTCTGCAAAGATTTCTGACACAAATTGAGGTCCTTGGTCAGACAGAATGTACTCAGGGACTCCCCAACGAGTAATGATTTCTTTAACCAGTATTCGTGATACCGATAGAGCTGTAGCTTTCCGCAAGGGAAAAAGTTCCACCCATCTGGAGTAATAGTCAACAAAGACCAGTAGGTAAGAATTTAGCTGGGAACTTATGGGAAAAGGTCCCATTAGATCAACACCCAGCATTTCCCAAGACTTTGAAACTAGAGTTTGCTGTAACTTGCCTGCTGGTTTCTTAGCTTCTGGTTTGTAGCGTTGACAAACTGAACAATTCTGGACATAGTTCCTGACATCCAAACTCATATTTGGCCAGTAAACAAGAGACTGTAATCTCCTATAGGTTTTGTATCTGCCTAGATGACCTGAAAGAGGATCGTCATGAAAGAAACTCAAAAGTCTAGCACGTAAAGAACTGGGTATCCACACCTGGTAGATGGTACGGTGTGGGAGCTGAACTATACGATAGACTTTGTCCTCAATGATGGTCAGAGTGATAGAGGAATTAACTCTTTTCTTTCCATCTTCCAGAATAGACTGATACAATGCTTGCACTTCTGCATCCTCTTGTTGGGCTTTCCATACCTCATCATCCGTACAAGGAAAGACAGGCACCTCCTTCTTTTTGGTGGATTTTAACACTGTGGCACAGGTTGACAGGAAAGGTTGGTCTAATGGAGCACGAGAAAGGGCATCTGGAACTGTATTGTATTTTCCTTTCCTGTATTCGACAGCAAAGGTGAATTCCTGCAAACGTAATGCCCAGCGCATAAGTCGTGTGCTAGGTTTGTTGGTCTTAAATACCCAAGCTAGTGATGCATGGTCAGTTACCACTGTGAAATAACGACCTTCCAGGTAGTACCGCCACTTCTCCAGGGCCCAAACTACAGCAAGACATTCTTGTTCTGTTGTAGAGTAATTACGTTCTGCCTTGTTTAGAGTCCGACTGGCGAAGGCCAGAACTTCTTCAGATCCTAAACCTCTCTGCTGGACAAGTACCGCTCCCAGGCCAATGTCACTAGCATCAGTGTATACCACAAATGGTAAGTCAAAATTCGGATGTCCTAAGATTGGTGGCTTCACCAAATGCTCCTTAAGGGTGTCAAAAGCAGTTTGGCATTCAGATGTCCATTTAAATCTAGCTCCTTTTCGTTTCAAGGCAGTGAGAGGCTCTGCTGTTTTTGAGAAGTCAGGTACAAACCGGTGATACCACCCTGCCATTCCTAAGAAACGTTGAAGGGATTTCAGATTAGATGGGACAGGAAAGTTTTTAATGGCTTGAGTCTTTTCAGAATTTACTTGAATGCCTTCAGAAGAAACCACATGGCCAAGGAATTTCAAGGTCTCTTGAAAGAAATTACTTTTTTTCATATTCACAGTGAGTCCTGCATTTCTCAGTGTATCCAGGACAACTTGAAGATCATGGAAATGCTGTTCTTTTGAAGGAGAAAAAACAATAATGTCATCCAGATAAACAAAACAGGTCTTGCCTCTGAGATCTCCTAACACAGTCTCCATCAGCCGTTGGAACGTGGCAGGAGCATTTCTAAGCCCAAATGGCATTACCTTAAAATGAAATAGCCCATAAGAGCACACAAAGGCTGTTTTGTCTCGACTTTCTGGATCCATTTCAACTTGCCAATAGCCACTGTTTAAATCAAGAGTAGTGAAAATGCCAGTGCCTGCTAAAGATTCTAGAATTTCCTGAATTGTGGGTAAAGGATAGGCATCACTGTAAGTAACAGCATTTAACTTTCTGTAATCAACACAGAATCGCAAGCCTCCTGATTTCTTTGGGATCAGAACTACTGGTGAAGCCCAAGCGGAAGAGGACGGCTCAATCACTCCCGTAGCCAACATCTCATCAATTAGTTCCTTCATGATCCTCTGCTTAGTAGGTGAAACTCTGTAAGGCTTCTGCTTCACAGGCATATCATGGGTAAGGAAAATTGTATGGTTCAACAACTTGGTACGGCCCAGTTTTGTTGTACACACATCCAAATTTTGTTTCAGCTGTTCCTTGAATGTCAGTTTTTCATTTTCTTCCAACTGAGCATTTTTGACTGCTTGTAATATTACTTCCTCAGAAGGATTTGGAGACAATAGTGTTGGGGCTATAGTTGTAATTAAGGCAACTTGCCGTTCTGGTCCCCAGTCATGCAGTTTTGGAATGTCACTATCGAAGGTAAATCTGTCTTTTTTATAGGGTTTGAACCAATAGGTATTGGTAGATACATCAATCTGTAACCCACTCAGAAACAGAAAATCAAGTCCCAGAACAGCAGCAAAGGCAAACATTTTATCAGACAACACTACGGTAGGCAACACCCAGTGACGACTGTGTAGCTGGAACTCCATCTCAGTCCACCCAAGTGGTTGCTTTGCTTCCCCATCTGCCAAGTACAATGGTCCTTCCTTCCAAACGTTCAGTTCTTCCTCTGGGTTTTTTAGAGTTTTCCAAAGTTTTTCAGAAAGAAGAGTAAAAGAAGAGCCTGTATCCACAATAGCAGTTCCTTTCCACTGACGTAACGTTAAGGGAACAACTAGTTGGTGAGGACTTGAATTTCCAGTGGCCAATACAGGGGTTCTATAAAATTCAGTATTAGGGTCTTTGCTATCTCTTTTAGGTGTTACGGTACTTACAGTAGGATGATTTTGAGGAACAGGTGCATCCCTAACAACAGCATTTGGACCTTTCGAAAATTCCTTATTCCTTTGGGCATTAGGGTGACGACAGGTAGCTGGTGAATGGGCCCCTTTGCATTTCCAACAGAACAATTGTCGCGTTCTATCTTGTTCAGGTTTACCTGAATTTTGCTGGCTCTGGGTGTCTGGTTTGGAACCTTGGTGAAACGTTTGGTTAACCTTGTTGGTGAAACGTTTACGTTGTTCATATTGTTGTTGATTGTCTTTATCCTTTTCTAATTGTTGTCCTAGACGAACCAATTCCTCCACAGAAGAAACTCTATGTCGAAGCTGACTTGCCATGCGGGGATTGATGTTTTTCAGGATGAGTTTGATCACTTCTTCATCATCAATTTCAGGCTTCCACCGTCTGCAAAGAGAACGATACATGTATGCAAAGTCTCTTATACTTTCATTTTCTCCTTGTATTCTATTACGAACTCTTTCTGCCAATTCATCCCCATAATCTTCAGACAAAAAAGCTGAAAGAAAGCTAGTTTCAAACTCAGTCCATGTATGAATGGACCCTCGAGCTACATCCCACCAATCTCTGGCAGTCCCGTGCAGTACATTTCGAAGGGTGGCCATCAGTTCTTCATTTGATAGAGGAAACATTGCTAGAAAATCTTGACACTTTTCAGTGTAAGTTAAAGGGTCTGGGTCATCCTCTTTCCGACCGAAGACAGGGAATTCTAGCTTAATAGGACTATTTCCCACATATCGTCGACTGATGTCTCCGGGTAACAGTGTGTCTGTGAGCCCCCTTGAACTCCTGTCAGGAAGCCCGGTTTGCATGGTGGACTGAAAAGGATACGATTTCTTTGTAACATCGTGTACATTAGTCACAGGGGAAGGTTGAGGGGAAGATGCTACTTGAGAAGTATTCCCATGGGCTTGCATGCTGGACTTCAATGAAGCCAAGTCCTGAGCCACAGCGTTCACTTGCTGAGTTTGAGCTTTAAATTCAGTCCGAAGATCGTCAACAGCTGTCCTTAGGGGCAGAATAATGGCGTCAATATCCTTTAAAACTTGGTTCTGGAAACGTTCCAATCGCCAATTGATGTTAGCAGAATTCTGAGTTTGATGATACTCCAATTGCTTTATCATTTCTTTTTGCAAATCCTTCTGCCCGTCAACATACAACAGTCTCAAATCTTGATTGATTGTTGTTAAGGTATTCATAAGCTCTCCTTTGACGTTTTGTTGTTCCTCTTTCATTTTTGTGAAGGTTTCAGCAAGGAGTTTCTGGAGTTTAGCTTGATTGGATATAATATTGGACTCATCAAAATCCCTGACATAGACTTCTCTGTGTTTAGGAAGGTCCACAAAGCTTGGTAGTAAGCGAGGGGAAAGTGCAACGTCATCACACAATTCCATATCAATTAAGGAACGAGTTGTAAGGTTAATTGAAGAGGGTGGGGGGTCTTGAAGAGGACTAGAAATCTGTGGTACATTCAATAAGGAAACATCCTCAATATCTGAATTCATTTCTGGAATGAACCCAGTATCCAGTACTGGTAATATATGGTCATCTTGCAATGTAGGAATAACATCCCTTATGACAGAAGGGGTAGTAGAAATGTCTGAGACCTCCATTTGAATTCACAAAAAAAAATAATAGCTTAAAAAAAACCTTCATCCAATTTAAGTCCCATCTGGGGTGCCATTTTTTATGTAACGGATTGACCTAATTGACTGGGGTGCCAAGCAGGTTTTTAAACCTACTATATTTTGTTTAGTCAGTCAACCTTACAAAGGATTCAGATATTTAAAAAAAACAAATAAAGTAGAACCCTTAATATGTGGATGAAGAATTAACAACAACAGCAATAGGCTCAATTCATATAAACTGTTATTAGTTTTTGTTGATCAAGATAACATGCAGTGAGAAAAAAAAAACATTAATGTTTCACAAAGGCAAAAAAACAAACAACCAAAAACTAAATCAGAAACCAAAAGTTCAAGTTCTTCAAAAGTTCTCCAACAACTCAAATACTCAATTCCCAAGTCTGGGGTTCATTTAGTTCATTTACCATGACAAGTATTCAAACAAAATCAGATCTGCTCATTCAAAGTCAGATTATTTTCCTTTCAACTCATTGAGGGTGTAAACACCAACAGTTTCACAGTTCGCATTAACAGCTCTTGACCAAGTTCTCAATTCAGCATAGTTTTTGTACATGTACTTAGACCTTTCAGAGTCCATTCAGGCCAGCACTGAGCAACCAGTCCACTGTGCAGTTGAAATAGAGTTCTCAGCACTTTAAACCACAGTCACAAAGTCTCATGCCAAAAAGTCTCAACTGGCAAATCCAACATAAGAATATGAAAAAAGAGAAAAGAAAAAACAATACTTGGTTGGTTTGTCCAGTCAGTCAGTTAGCGAAATGATCAGTCCTCCATTGTTGTTTGAACCATTAGTAGTATCTTTGAACATCCAGGAACATCCAAAAGAACCATAAATCCCAAGGCAAATCAACAAAATGTTCCTTTTACCTCACAGGGTTTTTGTAGGGATTAACTTCCCACATCTTTCCACTGCACAAGGTCTACTCTTACTGCCATCTTCCAACTCTTTTAAGCCATGTGCTCCACACATCATGTGACTCAGTGAATCATGTGACTGAGAACATCATGTGACTGAGAACATCATGTGACTGAGAACATCATGTGACTCAGAGAATCATGTTCGTCACACTGTTACAGTAGGTCATCTAAAAACATAACGGAACACTTACCTCAGCCGCAGGTGATCCACTTGTCCTGTCTGTGCTATCGATGGGATGGCCGTATCCTTCAGCACATTATGGTCCGTGTGGCAAATTCCATTTTTTCAAAATAGTCGTCCTCATTGAAATGTACCGAGCAAACATAATGTCCCTTGATAATCTTAGGTGTCTTTGGATCAATATCCAGAGTAAGTTAGCCATTTCTTCATCCAGTCAGCGTTTTTAGTTGGAATTCTGTGAAACATGGTATTACCTCCCCTGTTTACAGTCGCAGCTATTTACAATAGAGCGAAAACCCATGACTCTAAACTACGCTTTTACTATTTATAAATTGCTGACTCTATTACCCAAACACTGAGCGAACTCTCCGCTCCTCACCACGGCGTGTCTCCGGTGATGCGGTTATTACGCCGTCAAAGTAGCAGTGCTTCGCCTTCAGAGAATAGTTCCCAGGTTTTATACGGTTAAAAGATGTCTGTGTCTCATTTGACTTTGTTATTTGTACATTATGTGACTATACAAATCACAACATGTAAATAGGAAAACGTTTGCGTTATTTTGCCACTCATTTGGATCAGTATGAAAGCTGCAACCAGACAAATCGAGTCTGGGGGTTAAGGTGAATAGGCTAAAGTCCCAAAAAGTCGGAGTGTTCCTTTAATGTCTTGAATTTAGTCAACAGGTGCATAAAAAAACCTAAAAGACCAATAACAACACATGGCCTCTCCTAAACCTGAGGCATGAATCAGAAAGAATAGGACAGTCCATTTCCTGCATAATTAAAGTCTGACTGGCCCACTTTTCACCGGAAACATTATCCAGTTGACACTCAACTCATCCAAGTCCAGTCTGGGGGCCTGGACTGGGACAGGGCCAGATTCTGCATCTGGTTCTTATCGTCCAGTGCCTGACCCAAGGAGACAACCGGAACAAAGCGACCAGAAAAGCAGCCTTTGCCCAGTGAGTGGCACCTACCTGCCATCCATCAAGCCTCTGCCAGCGTGTCACACAACATAATGCACAGCATGCAGGCTTGTACACAGATAGATTAGGAATTAAACTCTCCTTGATGTCCAACAACTGGATCTATAAAGTCTAGACACTGGATATATAAAGTCAGGGATTACTTTTTTTTTTTTTTTTTTTTTTTTTGATAATTGGTTAAAAGCCTGAAATAAGGTCTGTGATGAACACAACCTCAATACATTTTCAACAAAATGAAATATATCATTGCGACTCATTTGTGACATTACTTGTCTTTAAAACAACGCTAAATGCGACTCCAGAGGTTGATGGGAACATTAAAAATCCTCAGTTTACCACAGAACAGGTAAACTTATCTACACACTAGTCTGCTTTCACAGTTGTTGGAAACTTTTTCTTCTAAAGTTTTGGACAGAAGCGAAGACTTGGTTGTATCTTTTTAAGCAGGGTTTCTTTATTTCTCTTGCATCACTGTAGTCTGCTTCATCCAGAAATCTTAGCCAAGTCAAAGCAAGTCAAGTCTAACTAAACTAAAATACAGACTGTTCTTATACATTTCAAGGGGGAGGAATTACATAGAGGAGGGGACTCTTGAAACAAAGCGAATGTCCCAGCCCTGATCTCATCATGTAGCATTAGCAGCTACTCAGAACCTTGAGATGCTAATCCAATCAGCCTGACTAGATTGCTCAAACCTTTACATGATCATTGAGACAAAGGGTGGGAGTCTCAGTAATCTGACTCATTTAACGAACAATAGAGAGACCAAGGCAGACAGGAACAGGCAGGTTTGCGACAATTTACCTTAAATTCACACTAATAAACTTCCTCCGTTTATATAAGGACTCTGCCTGCACTCTCAGAAAAAAAGGTACAAAAGCTGTCACTGGGGCTGTACCTTTTCAAAAGGTAAACTTTTGTCCATTTTAGGTTATGTACATCTGAGGTGCTAATATGTACATTTTATGTGATATTATGTACATTTTAGGTGCTAATATGTACATTTTAAGTGTTAATATGTACATTTAGGTGCTAATATGTACATTTTAGGTGGTAATATGTCAAATAGGTGTTAATATGTACAGTACATTTTAGGTGGTAATATGTACATTAAGTGTTAATATGTACATTTAGGTGCTAATATGTCCATTTCATGAGCTAATATGTCCATTTTAGGTGTTAATATGTACATTTTAGGTGCTAATATGTCAATTTCATGAGCTAACATGTCCATTTTAGGTGGTAATATGTACATTTTAGGTGGTAATATGTCAATTTTAGGTGTTAATATGTACATTTTAGGTGATAATATGTACATTTTAGGTGCTAATATGTCCATTTCATGAGCTAATATGTACATTTTAGGTGTTAATATGTACCACTAAGGTACCAATATGCAGCCTTTGGATACAAAAGTGATAGCTTTTGTACCTTTTTTCTGAGAGTGTAAGAAATCAATCAAGGATTCAATCAAACTAATCAGTTTGGTTACAATCAATACTGGTTGTTGTCGGGAAATAACACACGGCTGTATGGCGCGATTGACCAATCAGAATCAAGTATTGCACAGAGCCATGTAATAACAAACATTATTAAAATGTACTGCTTACCGTTAGTTAATGTTTTAACCGTTAGTTAATGTAACTAATAGAACGTGTCTAAAAGTGTCGCCAATTTTTGTCATTGACCCAATGGCCTAGGTGATGGAAAGTAGCAGAGCAAGTTATTACATTTTGATGCAATATTACAAAGAAATATGTTTTTTTCTTTAGAACAACATGCACAGATGAAGCAGCGTTCTCAATAATATCAGGAATGAGTGTTAAAGTAAATTCAGCTTGTTGACTTTAATTGAATGTACAACCTATAACCGAGTCAAGAGTCCAACCGTTCCCGCCGGATCGGCTTCAATTTGTTTAAAATTAAAGCTCTGAGTTTAAACCTCATGGGTGTGAAACACCAAATTGGAATGGCGTTATTACAAACATACGCTGTTGAAGAGCTTCAAATGGCTTGAAAGTCACAGCTGTTCCTGTGGCTTTAACATTGACACGCCATCCATAAAAAGGGTGAATATTAAATCCATCTTGACAGTGCGTAAAGGCTTCATAATACCTCAGCGCCTCGTTCAGGCTAATGAAGTAAACAAACCAGATAATGTGTCTGCTCACCTTCAGCTTGGAGTTATGAGTGACAGCAGGTGTTTCGTCCTCTTTTGGGGGCATGTGCAGCTCCCATTTCCCAAACTCCTTTTTAGTGTAGGGATGCGAAAAATTATTCCAGTCATCTATTAAAAAGAAAGTTACAGTTAAAAACTTCAACATGTTCGATATGTCATCTAAACTAGATTTTATGATGAAAAGGTGAGTTGTTCTGTGCAAAACTTGCAAAAACAGTGTGATGCGTTTGGTAAGATGTTTTTTTTTTAAGATGTGGTAAGTGGTTTTTAGTGTGTCGCTCTAAAATTGACCAAAAAAAGTTTGACATTCCGGTTAATTCTAACTTCAGTGACTAGCCTAATTTGACACTATTTACAAAATGGTGGCAACTAAGCGAGGGTCAAATTGGTTGTTGTTGTTGCAAACATGTCTGATATAGCTAAAGTAAAATTTAATGAATTTAACAATCTAGATTCTAGATAATTTTGTCAACTGCTGTTAATTTTATCATCTGCCTGGTAAAAAGCATAGGTTTAAACGCTTATAAAAATCCAATTTATTTATACAGAAATTATGAGGTGGATAAATATAATTGGTTTAACATTGTATTATGTTAAATTTTACTGTAAAACACTGTAAAATATATGGTTTCTGGAAGTAAAAATGACAAATTACAATATAATTAACAATGAAAAAAAAATCACACGATTATATTTTATACATGCTTTGTTTCTTTTTTTACCAATCATTAATGTATACTGTCCATTTTGTGTTACATTTTCAGATATTAATTTTTTTTTATTGAATTACTTTAGTTTCATGCATTTAGTGCCCTGATAGAGTTTCGTCTTAGTGTGTATAACCCTGTGCATCATACTGTATGGGAATTATGATTTATGGAAAGGCCACCTACGATGAACTGATTTATCATGTGGCTTTCTATTTTACAACATGCATAATAATTCTGGTTATTACATTTTACGGTAACAAGCAGATTTTGGTTTAGTACATAATATTATATCACTTTATAGGATGGTAGCAACAGGTACCAATATGCCATACTGTAATACCTGAAACAATATGATATGATACCACTTTATTAATCCCAAAAAGGGGAATGTCACTGTATTTTAGGGTGTGTTCAGGTTTGGTTCGATTAAAACGAACCTTGATGTTATTGCTGTGGTGATGCGGTTCATTTGAATAAAATTAATTTTTCTGCCTATTTTCCGGCAACCATTTATTTACAGTGAAATAGCACAAAAAAAAAAAACATGATCGAGTAATAATTCATGTCTGTTGCACAAGTTGCATGCCAAAAAAAAAAAAAAGATTTGGTTATTTAAGGGGCTCTTTCAAACCTTAACCCTAGTATGAACAATAGTAATAGTGATACATATCTATTTGTTGTCTAATTTATCGGATATTCTCATAACAATATATATAACAATCATTTGTTTATTCACAAAAGCAATGCAAGTTCTGCCATATGATCAAAGACTACATAATTTGGCCTGCAGTCTGTAAAGTCTGGCTCATTACTTCTTTAAGAAAAACTTGCACTTCCTAATGACTAGAAAAGACAAGCAAATGCCTTAAAATCCTGCATTCTTGCACTTTCTTGGTGAGAAATCATTATGCCAGACTTCTGACAACAAAAGATTTCAAAAGAAAGACCCTTAGTGACTGACTGCATTTGGTCTTGTAGGCAATTCAGATAACCTTGAAGGGATTTTTCGTTTTGTCTTAACCTGAACACAATGTTCTTTCATCTAGTTTAAGATGAAAAAAATGATCTGTCAGACAGAACAAACAGTCAACTACAAATTGACACAAGGTATAGATGAATAGGCAGACTAACTCTTGTATGATTTATGAATTCTGCAGTGGAACAAAATATCAGTACGATAACAAAACTTTCTGGATTATGAATTGTGACAATGCTGAAAAGTTTTTGCCAAAAGCTTATAAACCACTCCAATATTTGCACGGCAACACAAAACCTGAAAATAAATGAAATATTTGACCTTATTTACATAAAAGTGTGTTGCATTTTGAGCATAGTTCAAATATATTTAAGTATCGTTATAGTTAATATAATTAAATGAATATTTTACCTTATTTATATACTATATAAAACTGAGCACTGTAACATTTAGCCTTTAAAACAATCATTATTTATATGCGGTCATATCATGTATATTATGTTTTAAATGGACTAAATATACAAAATCAGAAAATGTATTAAATATTTGACCTTATTTACATAAAACTGTGTTGCATTTTGAGCATAGTTAAAATACATTTAAGTATCGTTATAGTTAATATAACTAAATTAATATTTTACCTTATTTACACACTATATAAAACTGAGCACTGTAACATTTTAGCCTTTAAAATAATCATTATTTATATGCAGAGTCATATATCATACACTTGTATGTTTTAAATGGACTAAATATACAAAATCTGAAAATAAATTAAATATTTGACCTTATTTACATAAAACTGTTTTGCATTTCAAGCATAGTTAAAATAGTTAATAATTAAATTAATATTTTACCTTCTTTACATATATAAAACTGAGCATTTTAGCCTTTAAAATAATAATTTTTATATGCAGTCATATTATACACTTGTATATTATGTTTTAAATGGACTAAATATGCAAAACCTGAAAATAAATTAAATATTTGACCTTATTTACATAAAACTGTGTTGCATTTCAAGCATAATTAAAATAGATTTAACTACTTAAAATACATTTAAGTAGGGCTGGGCGATATATCGAGTTTGTACGATGTATCGTTATATTTTTTGAAACGATATGGAATGAGGCAATACCGTTTATATCGATACAGTAGTTTGATATGAGCACATCTGAAAAATAGCGGAGGTTGCAGTGTGAGCTGCTGCAGTGAAAGTAGCTATAGGCTACGTAGTACAATTTGTCCTAAACATGACACAAGCTTATATTAATTGCGTCAAAATCACTTTGATATAGTTAACAAGTTTAAGGCAGCTTGCCGCCCTGTCAAATGCTCTAAAAGACACTGTTGCTGACTGACAAGATATACTTGCGCTGTTTAATGCGTTTGAGATGTGGTGCTTTCCTCAGTGCTCAACTTACATTTCACAGGTATATTCTCCATCTGTAAATGTCAGAAAGTAAAGCAAATATGTCCATTTCACAACAAATATGTCCATGTCAGAAGAGGACGAGTTTCTGCAAGTGAATCTCCGCTAAAATTCATGCTTCCTTGAACGAGCGCCGGCGCGCGCATGCGCGTGAATAGTACTACGTAGTACGCAATAATTCTGACTAAAATAAACATATTGCTAAAATATTTGTTGTTGGAGAAAATAAATGTGCCATATGTGGAATTTTAAACCTACAAGTATATATTTTTAATGAAAGTGAAAGTAATTATAATGGGGTAATCAAATGCAGGCTAATTAGTTTGTGCTTTTGTTTTTATTTTCATTTTTAGTTTAGCCTTTAGTCAATATAAAAACAAAAGCTTTTTGCACATAATATATTGCATAGCCTATATTATATTTGTTTCCATATCCTTCAATATCAACATTGTTTAGGATATCATTGGGCCGAATGTGAATATATATATATATATATATATATATATATTTTAAATATAAAGATTTTCTTTATCTAAATAGAAAACGTAGAAAGTACCGAGATATATATCGTATATCGCCATTTGACCAAAAAATATCGAGATATGATTTTTTGGCCATATCGCCCAGCCCTACATTTAAGTATAGTTAATATAATTAAATGAATATTTTACCCTATTTACATACTAAAACTGAGCACTGCAATTTCAGCGTATAATAACATATTAAATATTTTAGCATTATTTATATGCAGAATCATATCATACACTTGTGAATTAAATGGACTAAATATACAAAATCAGAAAAATAAATAAAATATTTGACCTTATTTACAAAACCATGTTGTAATTTAAGCCAGTACGGTATAGCTTAATATTGTAAGCAATTAAAATAATCAGTATTGATGTGCAGAGTCATATACACGTGATTTTAGAATGAGAAAAGACGTACTGAAGTCTCCAGTGAGGAAAAGAGCCTCGGCGGCTGGGGCCCACTCCTTAAAGAAGAGGCTGTTGTCTGGCATCCGCTGTACTCCATAACTGCTATAGCTGCTTGTGAACTGATCAAAGCCACCTTCAGCCTCCTCAAGGAGTGCGAGCTGCTTCTCAAACAGCCCATACCTTCCAAAACAAAGCAGAGGAACACTTCTTAACAAACACGGACAGAAAAATACAGAGTCAATCTGCTTTACGTATCTCACACAAGTTCCACAACACCAAATCATTAACATGCCATAATAAATACATCATACCATAAAGATGCTAGGGGCGAAATACAAAACAAGCTAACCCTAATACACAAGAAAACCAACTAAGAGAAATGTGAAAGGCCGTTAACCAGATTATTTTGCTTTCAAGAGCTTAAACTGAATTATTTAAAAAGTTAATATTTCATATTTGATACTATTTTATACGCCTCCTATTGAACATCCCCTTTGCAGAAGAACCGCATTTACCCTCAGGATCGCCTTTGAAATCTCAAAGTTGAAAACAGTCGCCCACTCATGCATATTGATGGAGAATGCCATTGACCTGGCATCTTTGACACACTACATTACATCACCCGGAGACACTAAACACCTAGGCACGCATCCTGTTCTTTGACTTCACTTCTGTTTTCCACCTTCTTAAAACAGAAATACGGGCATCGTGCCAGCCGAAAGCTGCTGCCTGTTCGATTTTTTACAAGGCAGATGAAGTTCACCTCCCACCTTCTGGCCATCAACAAAGGTGTACCACAAGGCTCTGTACTCCCCCCACCTCACTTTTTCTTGTTCATAAATATGCTAGCTTATCAATTTATTATATTAACAAATCATACTCTTCGTTTTCTCACACAAACCGCTCGTTTCTTGTCTTATGCCAACAGTGTGTTACATTTACGAGTCATTAAATCATTTAACTTGGACTTCTCTGTGCATGCTCTTTGAGGTGGTGACCATAGACCTGCATTATATGACTGACAGACAAGAACAGTTTGACCTAAAAATATAAAAATTGAAAATACTGTGGAAACAAAGACACCTCTTGGAAGCCAAAACATATCAAAAATTAATTTCAAAGTGAACTATCCCTTTAAATCATGTCACAATGCAGCAAAAATACAGGCTTATTTATTTTACTTTTAATTTTGTGGTGAAAAGTATTTGTAAGATTTAACTATTCAATCTATATTTTGTATTTAAGCTAAACTAAAACCATTATATTAAAAGGACACCTCATTAGTATGTGAAAACAGCTGCCCATTCAACAGAGCAAAGGCAAAAGTCTGCCTTACTAATCATCATTTAAGGTATTTCAGAGCTTAAAAGAAACACGCTCGTGAGTTTTTACTCAAGTTTATTTCCGAACAACCTATATTTCTGTTCCACAGCTCTACATTAAAAGTGATTTAAACATCTGCTTTTGAAATGTAGAAGCTCTCAACACATTGGAGGAGAACACACCTTATGGCAAATTCTCATTTGTCAAAACAATCAATAGCATTTAAGATCCCCTTTGCCACCTGCTGCTTATAAGATTCGCTGGTTGGATGAAGTCGCTACAAGATTTAAATGCAGAATAAACAGCTAAGCTCTCAGCGGTCTGTCTAATGCCTACGGCACTCACACACAGGATGATTTTCTGCGATAAAACAACTGGAAGTCATTCGTTTTCAATGAGAGTTGCTGATTTTACAGCATGAGAAACATTTATGCAAGAAACGTTCTGCAAATGAGCGCCAACTTTTTGATAAATATGTATTTCTTTATATACATTTAATATATTAAAACTATTTTTGAAGAAAAAAAAAATAGGAATATGCCTATTTTTACATCCTTTATGGGCTGAATGATTTAGGAAATGCTTTACTGTAACAAAAATTATTTTACAAAAATATTATTTTCTACTTCAAAATTTTCATTCAGGTACTTTCTGTTTGTAAACATTTCAAAAGTCTACAAGCAATTTCAGAGCGAAAGTTGTAAGCCCTGAACCAAATTTTTTGAAAAAGTTTTTTTTTTTTTTTTTTTTTGTATTTCTCTTGCTCTTGTATGATGCCCGAGGATGAAGAGGGCAAGCTGTTCCAGTCTGCATAGCCAAAATCTGTCAACATCTTGCAAACTTTAAACCTGATGAGCGGACATGCCTGGCATGGTCTGACAGAACCCTTTGGGCTTGTTCATTTAGGTTTCAAACACCTTCAAAACAAATGTCCGATGACCGTTTTTGATGTCAAAGTTGGCCCGTGGTATCCTTTGATTTGGCCCGCCATACCGTCCTGGGAGAGGGGCGAGAGGGGGTGATACCTTCGACACAGATCGTAATTTCTAATTTGACATAACAGTTCTGTTTGATTTATTGTTGAACTACAACAGAGTAAACTGATATTAAATGTTTAAATTAAATGTAAAAGAATTAAGATTTTTTTTCCCCTGTCAATGCGCAATTCAAGGTGCAGCACAAATTAAATGCAGTAATGGCAAAATCAAAGCATTTCTGAAAAATAAGGACCAGCTTCATGTCTCTCATTAGGTCACCGACAACCACATGGTTTTATTATTGCTTTGGCATTGAACTGTATTTTACATTGACCACTTGATTGTTGCTTTTATTGTAAAACGTTCTTTAAAATGCAAAACTTAACAAATAAAACTGCATTAGTTAATCAGATTGAAGTTGCTTTATATTAATTTTAAATATTATAAAATAAATAAACCCATTGCAACTTTAATGTAATACCATTTGATTTATGATGCAAAATTTACTTTTGGCCCACGACCCACAATCAACTTTGATTTTTGGCCCTTCATAGGAAAAAGTTTGGGCACCCCTGGTCTAAATGGACCACAGGTTCACTTGTGGTATATTTTTCCCTTAGGAATGTGGTAAACGATGTATTCATTGGCTCTTGCTTGAGGCTGGTTGTTTGGGAAGAGGTGTAAAAATTTGAAAAATTTATATATTATTGCCAATGGACAGGCAGTTTTACTTTTCACATGCATTGTTAGAGTGCAACTGACTAAATAAATAAAATTTAAAATAACACAAAACTATTATAGTCCTTTACAAAAAAAAAAAAAACATTGACCAAAAAATGATTTATTATGAGAAGATTATTTCTCACAGCAGTCTAATGGTATGTCTCTAAATGTATTGTGTGAGTTAAGTTTCTGGATTCACATAAAGCATATAAAGCAAAGCTTCTGTAGTAGTGAGGCTAAAAAAAGGACAAATTCAGAGACATCAGACCAAGAGAGTGCTTCACTGTGTTGTCAGTCTAACTGTTACTTGTACACTAAAGCGGAGCACGCTGTCGGCATGCTAAAAGCCACTGTGAAAACTCTCTCAAATGTCTCCTCTGTAGATCACAGCCATTGGAAATCACACAATGAACAAATGTATAACAAAATGAATCACAAACTAACTAAATACAACTAACTAAATGTTGTAGGAGAAAATAGCACATGTCAACTCTTCAGAAACACTGATGATGAATTTGTCATTTGACAAACATGTAACAAAAATATATTTTTGCATACCTACAGTAATCCATTATAGATTAATCCACCAGATTAATGTTAATTCAAAAATCTACTATTGATCATTGTACATAATCAAAAGTTTGCAGTCAGTACTATTTTTGAATTAATACTTGTATGCAACAAGGACACATTTACAATTTACATTTACAATTTTATTTTTATTAAAGATTTATTTCAAATAGATGCTTGGGGGTTTTTTTCTATTCAATAAAAAGTATCCGGAAAAAAAATGTATGACTGTTTAAACATCAATATTAGGCAAAATATATTAAAAAAGAAAATTATTCACAATATTACTGTATTTTTGATCAAATAAAAGACTTATTTAAAAAAAAAAAAATATGTATGAACAAAATAAGTGTGTGTTTCAATCTATAATTAACATTAATAACCCAGATAAATAAATGTTGTGATTGTTCATCATTAATTCATACCACCTCCCAGATTCACTTAAGCCTTCATCTAAAGCTGTACCGTCAAACTTGGCTGTTCATCAATGAATTCATTGTCATATGAGATCATAGCGAAGCCGTTTAATCTTTGGCATTTGGTTTTAAAGTTAAGCCTTTTCAAAGTTTCTCTCATGGACCACTTTAACATGCAAAGAAATATTATGATATGAATACAAATGTGCTCATATTCGGTCGGTCAGTGTCAAACTCATAATTTTGGAGTGGAGACTGACATTTTTTCTTTTTAAGCATTAAAAGAAATTACCATAAATCAATGCACAGATGGACAGCACTGTAACAGTGTCACATTTAAAAAGGTTACTGGCTTACTAATCCATCCTTCATCCTTGTCTGCTATCATTATGAATGAGAATGGATGATTTGATACTAAAATTCAGCATAATCCGGCCACTTAATTTGGTATACACGTTTAACTGCTCGTTCATGCGAATAATCAGCCAATCACATAGCAGCAAATCAATGCATTTAGGCATGTAGGCATGGTCAAGACTAGGGATGTGTCACGGTACCAAAATTCCAGTAGTCGGTACCGATACCGTTAAAAATCTTTCGCTTCTCGGTACAAATTTCGGTACCATAGCAAAATCAAACTATTTTTCCAATTTAACTATTTGAAGAAAATATGATCAATTCAATGACTTTATTATTTATGACGGTAAATTTATAAAAACATTGAAGGCTACAAGCGGCTTAAACGAAAATATTGATGATATTGAGAAATATTGCTTAAAAAAAAAAAATCAAGTGAAAAATAAGCAACCGAAGTTCTCACACATTATTATTATTATTAGTAGTAGTAGTATTTTTAATGAATGGAGACGTAGTTAAATCTATTGTACAATAGCCTAATATAATTATTTCTGTCAATACATTATTATTATTATTAGTAGTAGTAGTATTTTTAATGAATGGAGACGTAGTTAAATCTATTGTACAATAGCCTAATATAATTATTTCTGTCAATTTCTTTTGTTAAACCAAACTTTTATTTTGACGGGTTGCCGGGAAGATCTTTGAGTTTATGTGTGTGTATTATTATATGACGATAGTTTTTCTCAAACAAAATGGTAAAATGCTCATGAAGTGACTCTCGGAGATGAATGGAATCATGAATCTTATCATATCGTGAGGCAGCTGAGACTGAAAACAGCGTGAGCGTCACTCGTGTGTGAGGTAACGTTAAATGAAACCACGCATCTGCGCCGTTCATTCACACAAAGACAAGCAGAAGATGCAGCGTTAAAATTTAGTGTTTTCAGCAGAGCCACCGGTCGCCAAGTCTTGGCGCTTTCATGAAGACGCCGCAACTGCACGCCCTTTGTGCATGCAAGCGCATCCAGAACCGGGTTTGACCAGGTACTCGGTACCTACGATACTTGGTACCGTAATGTTTCTAAATTTTTAGTATCGACTTGGTACCGAAGTACCGAATATTTTGACAACACTAGTCAAGACGGTCTGCTGAAGTTCAAACTGAGCATCATAATGGGGAAGAAAAATTTAAGTGACTTTAAACATGGCATGGTTGTTTATGCCAGACTGGTAACAGACTCTACTAGGATTTAGGTTTATCATCAGAGAATGGTCAGAAAGAGAGTAAATATCCGGTGAGGGCGAGTTATGTGGCAAAAAATGCCTTGATGCCAGAGGTCAGATGAGAATGACCAGACTGGTTTGGGATGATAGAAAGGAAACCTTAACTCAAAAAAATAATCATTCGTTTCAACCGAGGTCTTTAGAAGAGCATCTCTGAACACACTGAACCTTGAAGCAGATGGGTTACAGCAGCAGAAGACCACACTGGTCTCACAGGTGTCACTCCTGTCAGCTAAGAACAGGAAAATGAGGCTACAATTCACACAGGCTCACCAAAGTTGGAAAATGGAAGGTTGTAAAAACATGACCTGGTCTGATGAGCCTCGATTTCTACTCCGACATTCGGATGGTAGGGTCAGAATTTGTCAAATAACATGAAAGCATAAATCCATCCTGCCTGCTGGCTATGGTGTAATGGTATTTTTTCTTGCCACACTTTGGGCCCCTACTAGCTGAGCATCATTTCAAAGCCACAGCCTACTTGAGTATTGTTACTGACCTGTCCTTCCATTTATGACCACAATGTACCCATCTTCAGATGGCTACTTACAGCAGGCTAACACACCATGTCACAAAGCACAAAGAATCTGACAAGGAGTTCTCTCAAATGGCTTCCAATGTCAGATCCCATTCCAGTAGAGCACCTTTGGGATGTGGTGGAACGGGTGATTCGCATCATGGGGGTGCAGCCGACAAATCTGTGACAAATGTGTGATGCTATCATGTGAATATGGATCAAAATCTCAGAGGAATATTTCCAGCACCTTGTTGAATCTATTCCTCAAAGAATTTGGGCAGTTCTCATGCTCTGCTCTAGAGTAAAAAAAATGAGCACATTGCAGTTTATTCAAAGGGTTACTTAAATTAATATTGCAATAACTCTATAGTTAGCTTTACATTTAATGTGTCCATACTATACCATTTTAAATGTTCCTAATTTTGTTTTGAAGTGCTTGCATCCAAAAAAAAAAAAAACACCTTCATTGTCTAATAATATAATATCACCTCTTTTCTCACAGCGTCTGAATTGGTTTGATAGAGGATTTGGTCTCTCTAAACCCAACCTTACTGAGAGCATACTCTTCTCTGATTGGTCAGATGCCCCAGTCTGTATTGATTGGTCTACCACTTACACAGCAATAACCCAAGCGCTCATTACCATATCTGAATTTCAGTTCCAGATCTTCCTCAGGACTTGATACGAACAGTAAAGATTGGACGCCGGTTTAGCCGTATCAATTTCGGTCTTTGGAAGTGCAAAGTGGATTTGCTTTTGCTTTAGCGTAGAAAACAGTGTCTTCTCGACATGTCGAAAACATGAACCGAACTCTTCCAGGCCTCAGCTAAAACTAGAGCGTTTGAGGGTCAAAGTAGATGATGTTCACAGGCAGCCAATGAAGACCACAGGCAGGCATTAAGTAAATATTACAAACCTACGTAGTCCCATTGAAGTAAGACTGGAATTACTGACGACTCGTTTTAGACTCACAATCGGTTCTTTCTTTCGGGACTCCGAAAATAACTTCATTTACAATGCACAGTTATATTACACACTAAATGAAAGGAAATATCCCCCCCCAAAAAAAGAATAAGGGCCTGTTCACATATCGCGTCTTTTGTAACACAGTCTCATCCCAAAAAGTCATATAACTGACGTCTTGGGACGTCTTGACCATACGTCAATATCCGCCTTTTTAGGGCCCCCTTAAACGTCGGTAGATGGCGATCCCGGGCCGTCATACAACTGACGCTTTACCTTTAACGTCAGTTAGGTGACGGGTTAGGTTTAGGGTTAGGTTTAGGTCTGGGGTAGAGTTAGGATCCCATAACCTCATCTACCGACGTTTAAGGGGGCCCTAAAAAGGCGAATATTGACGTATGGTCAAAAGACGTCCCAAAACGTCAGTTATATGACGTCTTGGGATGAGACCGGGTTGTCTTTTGCGTGTTCAAGTTCGTTACTTCAAATGTAGGCGCGCGTGTTATGCGCGCTCATAATAGAAGTGACGCGGTCGCGGTGCAACGCGCAAGATAAAAACATCTCAACTTTTCAGAATGCCTCAAGTGCACCATAAGCGCACGGTAAGTCACGTGACAAGAACCAACCTGAGCGCAACCACCCTAGCGCTTTGTAAAAAGGAGAATGTGGCACGCCCAGCGTTTTCTACGCATTTTTAGGCGCTATATGTGAATCCGGCCTAAGAGGGTTACTTTAAATCATACTGCACTTCACGTTTGGACAGCAACATTGGCGCAAGGGCGGGAGAACCTGTCACTCACATGAGATCGACCAATAGCTAATCACAACCATCCAATCAATTCCCCATGATCAAAATCAAGTCAGCCCTACATTTTTCCTTATTCGAGAAGCCGTTTTACTCAAATAAGTCACAATAATAGGGAAGAAAAGACTAATTGCAACTTCTGTTTCATGCCGACAATAAGAGGGATTGGATTCTGCAAGGCAATCGAATCTTGTGACATCGACCTGAGCTGGGTAAATGAGAACACCAACTTACATGGCCCCTATAAAGGGATGTTTTTCCCTGTAAAAGGTGTTTTACACTGAATCGGCTTCTCTATTCATTTCAACTTCAGTGTATTTGGGACAACCTAAAAGGCAAACACGAAAGCAAGAACCCGATAGCTATATGCAAGAAAATTAATCCGACCCCCTCCCAGTCCATGCCGACTGTCAAACTTCAGCTGCTCTGTTATTATGAGAGCCACTGCCATTACAAGAAATCAGTGTTTGAGGAGCGGAGGGAGGGTTGGCCTACTGCCGCACCATAAGGTAGTGATATTCTCCGCATGTCCGCAGGCTTGTGTCCCAGATGATTAGAGTCTAGAGGAGAGATCAGAAACTGCATCTCAATCAGACAGTCAAGGTGACTTCATAGGAAGCTGATTTCCAACACGGTCATTACCAGTACCTGAACGTCAGTGAAATCAGAACTTCAGCACACCCGCTTATTAGTAATAATGAGTGCAAATTACAAGACTATAGATGTCCTTTCTAAAGCTGGGTGTCTGCTGTGTGGTTTATATCTGTCCCTTGAGTTTGCTGTTTGTCGTGTTGTACGATATGAACTCGGTGAGATCTTGCGTTAAAGCCGAGGCAGATTGATGTCGTTGACTGGACAGTCAATCGTGCCATGTTCTAATATTGCCAACATTAAAATCGTACCACACAAACCCAGCAAGCACTTACAGAAAAATGCTGGCAATGTCTTGCCTGGCACAGAAAATGAAACAAGAGTTTGGAGACAGTTGGCTGGGCAAAAGAGGGAATCGGTAGAAATGGCCCGTCGTAGGACCAGACACATTTTAGGACCGTAACTTAAAATTTCTGACACTAGGTGCGTTCCATTCGACAGGGTCCCTACGCAGTGTTCACTGCTCCCTACTCCCTGAACACGGTATATCAGTTGAAGTGATGTATCGATGTTCCCTTATTCCCTATGCCGTTTGCAGTGCCCTTCGAACTGAGCATGTTCGTTCCCTTCGAATTGGAATCTAACTTAAGACGGCGAAATACCCTGTAAAGTCCACTTCGCAGTCCACTTACGGTCGAGTGGAACGCACCTACTGTCAGAAGTTCGTCAAAGGCTACATCTCATTTCAAAGGCAATTATTTGGCAGTCAATGAGCATGCCATATTAAGTGATCAAAGTGTGCCCTACAACACAAAATCTGTTACAATTCCCAAAAGTCTGTCTCAGATGACAAAATCATGTCCAAAATCTAAGTGTGCGCGAGTATAAAAACAAATTAATAAGAACGCAGAGTGTAATTTACAGAGGACTGTTGAGCTTTAAAAGACAACTAGTGCCATGAACAGACTAAAAAAGTTATTTGTATAATTACCTTCATTCAACTCAAATGATGTTCTATTCATAATACAGCCAGCCGTTACTTTTAAATAACACCACTCAAAGAGCGAGAGCTTTTTAGTATGTTTACTTGT
The DNA here is from genome assembly GCF_988280905.1 of Pimephales promelas. Classification (NCBI taxonomy): domain Eukaryota; kingdom Metazoa; phylum Chordata; class Actinopteri; order Cypriniformes; family Leuciscidae; genus Pimephales; species Pimephales promelas. Next base: position 28,560,717 of record NC_142784.1, read on the forward strand.
AATCAAATTAAGTACATGACGTGCTAATTAATTCATCAAATAGATGAACGTATCCTGATGTCACACAACAAACACCAGTGCTTGTGGTTTCTTTAAAGTACCTTTTGTTTAGAAAGTGAAATGTATTGACACTAGCCCCATGTTGCAGCAATCAGCTCTAGATTAAGTGCCTTGTTCAAGGACTTAACCCAATAGTAGGCCTGTATCCCAGACATCCAAGTATCCAAGATTTGGATTCGAACCAAGATCATTCTGGTTAACCACCTTGAAGCCCTGACACATTGTGCCAATATCGTGCAGAGAATGTGACCCATTGACCTTACCAGTGTCCCCACAGTTTGTTTACTTAGTTTCAACTGTTTTCCTCACAGATGTACAGTTGGCTGAGTAACTGTCAGAGAGAGACTGCTTGGAAATATCCCAGTCCCAGATGGAGACCAAATCCGACTGCATTTCATGCTCTTTCTGAATCAGCTGAGAGAATGTAACGAGACACAGTCTAGAGAACAGAATGCTGGCTTTTCCCAGAAGTCTTTGTGAAACTGTGTCAAAAGAAAGTTTGAGGTTACATGAAAGTACTTTTAGAGAAATTAAAAAAATAGATGACAAAAATACAAGAAAAACATAAGTTTAAGTGTAACCATATTTTTCGGAATTCACAATATAAATAGTACCAGCAAGTCAGTAAGTACTGTAAGTAAAGAAGTAAGTAAGCAAGTAAGTAAGTAAATAAATAAATAAATAAATAAATAAATAAATAAATAAATAAGTAAGGAAGTAAGTAAGGAAGTAAGTAAGTAAGTAAGTAAGGAAGGAAGGAAGGAAGGAAGGAAGGAAGTGAGTGAGTGACGGAGGAAGAAAGGAAGTGAGGGAGGGAGGAAGTGAGTGAGGGAGGAAGGAAGGATGGAAGGAAGGGAGGAAGTGGGTGCTTCTCATTTCTTATTTGTGCATCCTCGTTTCCTTTCCTTGCTTCCTTTCCTTGCGTCTCAGCTCCACCCCCTGTAGGACGTGAGGGAAGGAAGCGAGGAAAGGAAAGGAGGACAGAGGAATCGAATAAAAGCTTTTTTATATCCATTGGAATTCTTGATCACTCGAGCGTCACTCCACAGTGTCATCAGCAGCGCTAAAAGGATCTGCCCTTATGTTGTTGAAGTTTGGTAATTCATAATAAATAATAATAAAGATAGACTATACTGTTGAAATATCTGAGATGTGTGGTTTATATAAACTGCAAAGGTAAAGTATAAATTAAAATGATTGTGACCGATGTGAAGGGGGAGGAGAATTGACACGTGCGTCACGTTTAGTCAGTATAACAGTTCCGCGTAGGATGCACCTGTGTATCCTTGCTTATGACTCCTCAGGAAGCCTCCTATCTCCTCGATCCTCGACTCCTCACGGTGCAATTAGAGAATTGAGATGTCCTTCAAGATGGCTGAGCTCGATCGGTTTCCGGGTCATAGGAGGGAGGACGGAGGAGCGAGGAGACGAAGAGGGATATTGAGAAGCACCCAGTGAGTGACGGAGGAAGAAAGGAAGTGAGGGAGGAAGTGAGTGGGGGAGGGAGGAAGGAAGGAAGGAAGGATGGAAGGAAGGGAGGAAGTGAGTGAGGAAGTGAGTGACGGAGGAAGAAAGGAAGTGAGGGAGGAAGTGAGTGACGGAGGAAGAAAGGAAGTGAGGGAGGAAGGAAGAAAGGAAGGATGGAAGGAAGGAAGGGAGGAAGAAAGTGAGGGAGGAAGTGAGTGAGGGAAGGAATGAAGGGAGAAAGGGAGGGGAGGAAAGAAGGAAGGAAGGAAAGAAGGAAGGAAGGAAGGGAGAAAGGGAAGGAGGCAAGGGAGAAATGGAAGGAAGATCGCGATTGATCGATTAACTGATTGAGTGGCATAAAAAAGAAATTATTTTTGCAGAAAGAAAATGAATGTATGTTTTAGGGACATTAAAAAAAGTTGACAAAATATTCAAGAACAACATTTTCACCAGATATCACATTACAATGTATACTTTTTCACTTAAAATGATATTTTAATTTGATACTTATTTATATATTCTTCATTTATAATATAAATTATATTATAAATGAAGAATATATAAATTATAAATATAAATTATATTTATATTTTTATATATATATTCTTCATTATAATATAATATTCTTTTTTTGCCTTATGGTAAAAATAGCATCATTGTCTTCATGAAAAATTTAAGATATATTCTTGAATCTTTTCTCAGCTTTCATGAGACTCGGTCAGTCAGTTCAAATGTCTTTCATTAATCTATAACTTCACAGAAAGCTACAGACCTCCAGGTGCACTGGTGGCCTAACATCACCATTCTCTGCACAGTGGAAAACCTGATATTATTATTTTGGGAATAACGGTGTGCCAAGATTGCTGTTTACACACATTCGAGACCTTGGTATTACTGCAGGCCTGTCCCAAATGCCACACTAACCCCTTGCGGCTGTCCTTTGACTTCACACTTTGATGACGCCGCATAGACTGTTGGGTAATAACTCACTGTGAAGTGCACTGAGGTTACATAGCAGCCACAAGGGAACGCTGATGAGCACCCTTCCGAAACCTAAAAATGGGAAATGGGTAATCTCGTGGAATTTACAGACAAGTACACTCACTAATAGGGGCCTATGATTTTCAGAATTTACAGTGTAATGTGGAATGTCACAGAATATGGCAACATTAGGATGAATAAATCAAAACTAGGGCTGCACTGTTAGGCAAATTGTGAATTGTAGCATGGCTCCAGACTAACTTTTTTTACTAGGAGCACTGTTGCCCCTGACTGAAAATTTTAGGAGCACAAGCAGAAAATTTAAGGGCACATCTTAAATCAGCTTGCAATCAATGCAATTATTCAAATTTCCCACAAAATACTTAACGTACAGATATTACGATTTGCGGTTTATTTTAAGTTCACAGGGCTTCAGACTTAAATTTGAGGGCAGCACCACCTCAAATGAGAACTTTACACCAAGTTCTACAAAAAATAACATAATAGGCTATATTTTTTTTAATCTGGTAGCAAAGTGAATCAGTCAACAAGTGGTTCTGGTGTGAGTGAGTGTAGGCGGGGCTAATGTGCATAAAACCAGGTTTACTAAATTAGGCACGGGTATAGAATTACATTCAAGCTATTTTTTTCAAGGATAAAACGTTCAAATGTCATTTTCGTGATCAAAGATGAGTTTTAAAGGATAAAATTGACTACAGGGGGACTACATAAAGCTATTCAAACAGGTTTTTCTCTCAAAAATGTAAGATTTTAAAACAAAAAACAAACAAACTGCTGTGCAAAAAAAGGCGAAGACAAATAAGATCCACACAGTCACAGAAAGAAATATTGCAAAATCAAAAATCTCTCACTTCTTGACATAAAAGAAGGCTTTTGTTCTACTTTGTGCACTAACGGTTCATAATCTAAAAAATATTTAAAGTTCCACACAACAACTTTTCTGAAGCTCCGATAGCAAGTGATAAGGCAACACATATCAATCCCAGTTTGAAGTTTACCAAGTCTCTTTAATCATCTGAATTCCTGACACTTCATTCCCTCTGTTGATGTACAGCGTGATTCAGAGCTGCCCGCAAGACCTTGTTGATTTTGACGCTTGCATTCATAAGAAACACTCCTGTTGCTCAGGGGCCTCTTGACGCTGGGTTTGATCAAGAACCGAGCAGCTATTGCGCTGGCACCTATACAATTATATATGGGGAGGAGAGGGGATTTCAGGGGCCAGACAGGTGTGCGAGGCTCGCCCGGGGCTCCCCGGAGTCCGCAAAAGCTTCGCTGCTGCTGGAATGGGCTGTGACACACAGATGTGTGTTCAGCATGATCCAGTCACCTCATAAACATGCACCGAAAAAAACACTTATTCTACGAAAAACACCATACTCAAGAGCGATGTGAAATCTGTATACAATGTAAAGGAAAAGGATGGTAAACACTTGCTCTGTTCACACTGATCATGAATGATTGAAAAAAAAAGCACAGAATGTCAACTATTTATAAGCATATTAGAGTATGCCTTTATATATAATATTATTCAAAAATTTATAATATATTTTTCAAAATAAATACTATTCAGAATTAAAACTAAACCCATATAAAAAAGAATTAGGGCTGGGCATTGACACAAATTTCACGATTTGATTAAACTTAAGATTCACAAACTTGCGATTCAACAGTAGTCTATTCAATGACCCTGTCCCAAATGGCACACTTCATATGCACTTTCGGTCTTGTGGACTTAAAATGGCTGCCGCCACGCGTGTCCATTAAGTCCATGAGACCATATGGTGTCACATTTTTCATTTTAGGCCCCCTTTACAGTCGATATGCGCCCTCGATTCACACTTTTGTCGAGCCCACACTGAAGCGAATACATGTTTACTTGTTTTTATTTATTAATCACAACATAATAGTTTCAATAAATTGTACACACTACGCACGTGTGACTTGAGAAAGCCCCAGGTTTGACGTTGGTTTGCCTTTTCTTTTTAATATTATCAGTCTTGCGAGATTGTAAAAACGAAATGTTAAAATCATCAATTACATTTTATTTTTCAATTTGACAGGGGTGATGCATTTTCACATTGAAAATTAAAATTAAAATGAAATAATTTAATTTCACTTTTAATTTGTCACATATTTTGTGTACAGGTTTTCTATGAAATGGTTACTCTGTTTTTTTTTTTTAATTATTTAATAGATTTAAAGAAAATGCCTTCCATGTGCTACAAAGCCGATTCTTGGGATTTAAAAATAGATATACATTCTTCAAAATGAGAATCGATTAAAATTGAGAAATTGATACTTTTAACCCAGCCCTATGGAAAAAAAAATGAAATGAAATAATATATAAATATTTAAAATAAATTTTAATGCATGATAATTTTAAATAAAGACTTGATAACTAGGCTAGATGAAATAAAAGAGTTCAAGTTATAAATTTAAATGAGAGTTTTATTTCTTTCTTCAGAATGTTGCAGTGCTTATTTATTAATGATGCATTTCTTTTAAAATTAATATGCCCTCGTAATCTTTAATCAAAAACGTAAACCTCCCCTCTCCTTCGAAATGACGTCTGTTCTCTCCATGATGCGTCTGAGCGGAGGGTGAGATTAAATATCCTTCACAACTGACTGCAAAAATGCAGATCTGCCACCATTTATTTAGCAACGCCCAACTTCCTAAATTCACTCAATTCCAGAAGGATGAAATCAAATCCCGGCCAAACTTTTTTTCTCATTTTCGCCGTTTCGGATATACGTCACAATAAGATCACAACTTCGGTTTTATGTCTGAACTTTTAAAGTTAAACTGAAATAAATAAATAAAAAACACTAAATTAAATAAATGACAGTCTTTTTATAAATGCACTATATTTGTATAAAAATATATAAACAAGCTCCACTCTTTATTTTTCTCATTAAATTTTTGGTTTCACTCTGAAATACATCACAATAGTAAAAAAGATAAAGTTAAATCGGTGTAAATATAGTGCTTCACAACAGAAACCCATCAAATGTGTAAATTGTGTCCTTTCTAGACAAAATCTCATTTATATTTTGTTTAGTTAAACAGCTTCAGTGCTTACAAGTTTGCATCATCTCATGCTAGCAGGGGAAATTTGCGAAACTAAATATGTATGAGAGATCAGGTGAAAAACAGTTTCCGCGGGCTGTTTACCCATGATGATTACTGATATTCAGGGCAACATGTAAATGATTAGCCTTTGTTAGCCTATTAGAGTGTTTGTTTATCAGAGCACGACCCTTTGCAATCCGTCTGAGCTCAATAAGAGGGTTTCACCACCAAAAACCAATAAAACAAAGTTCATCTTACTTCCAAATAACTTCACTTCCACCTTGCTTAAGTCCGGAAATCAATTGGACCTTCATCACTGCTTTATAACAAACTCAGTGCACAATATATGGAGCTGTGGTGCATATGACAGTGATGCAAAGTCAAATCTGGCTTGTAACATTTTAAAACACTATTTAATTTAAATAAAAAATAAAAAACAGCTGATGATGGTTCTCCTAAACATACACTCTAAAAAATGCTGGGTCGTTTTAACCCAATTTTGGGTAAAATATGGACAAACCCAGCCATTGGGTTAAAAATGTAATTTAAAAATGTAACCCAATGGCTGGGTTTGTCCATATTTTACCCAAAATTGGGTTAAAACAACCCAGTATTTTTTAGAGTGTAAAAAAAAAAAGTTTTTATGTACATTCAAATACGTTAAGACAAATTAGTTTTGAAATAATTCAATGAGCAATTATTGGAAACAATTATTACACTCTTGATATCTCCTCTGAAATACAAGAGGAGACATGAGATTACTCTGGATTAATGCTAAAATATTTAAGAAGTATAAAATTCACACAAAAAAATCATTAAAAAATCATTAATTCATAAAAAAAAAATCAAAATTGACAAAAAGTGAATTATTTAAATTTTTATAATTATTAACTTTTTATGTCATGAGACTTTATCATCTCATAATTTTTACTTTTTATATAAAATTTTGAATTTGTAAATTTCAACTTTGTCAAAATTGACTCATATAATTTCAATGTATCTGACATTTTCTTAAAATGTCAACTGCTCAATTTCGACTTTTTGTCTTATAGTTTACTTTAAAACTTATCTCATGGCTAATTTCGACATTTTGTCATAATTATCACTTTTTATGTCACAATTGTGATTTACCGACGCACTTTTTTTTTATGTGACGGAAATGGGTTTCCATAGAGAAGTAAAAGGCTTCTCAAATAGCTCTCTATAATTATCACTGCAATCTAGGAGAAACAATTGAGATATTTAAGAGTTCTCATTTGCAATTGCCCATTCCTATGGGCTCTCTCATCCAGAGCAAATGAAAGTAGCACAGAAATATGAAATGTTATTAACCTTCATTTCAAAAAGAGTTTTACAGAACACGCCAAGAAGAGTATAGTCTCCTTAATAATCTTAGTTTCTTACATCCCATGTGGTTTTTCCGAGTCAATCCGTGACACACATTTCACACCACATTATTCCACTTTCGAAGCCAGTTCCGCAGAGAGGGGTAAAATTAGAAACCATGTACTATGTTTTCAGATACCTCGATGGCTACCCCTCAAGACTTTGGTGTTAATTAAAACGATAATGAAGAACTCCATTTCACTTGTCAGTGGTCTCTGTGGCACTAATGAATGGAGAATGTTGAGTCATAAATATGCAGACTGTGCCATGCACACTTAATGTGTGCAACAACGCAATTAGGTATTGTTATCATTATAATAAAAATGTATAGACGGTGCCATTGAACCCTGTTCATACCATGCATTAAAGTGACGAGTGGTGAGCATACGGTTGCTGACAGTGCCACTCTCTGGATCGCTAATTGGTACAGAGCACTCAAAGTCTCCCGGCATAAGCAATCAGAATCTGGAGTACCAATTGTGCATCGTTGTTCATATACTCAAACATAACACTGTTAAACTGTAGCTATAATTATGAGTGACACTTTAATTACAAAATCAAGGTGGTCACCTCAAGTCATCCATCACTTTCCTGTAGGTCTTTACGTATTAATATGTGCGGCTAATAATATTTATCTTTCCATTCATTTTAAGCATCCTTGTATGGCTATGAATGGAATAGCGGCGTAATGCATGCTAAGTGAGTTGTACTGAATACTGCTGATGCAAAAAAATAAAGGTACGCGAGACCATACAATTTATGCAGTTAAAGAATGTAGTTTGTTACATTGTTATTTTTGTCACATGATCTCATTACAGTGCCAATGTTGCGAGAATCCAACGGGAACATTGACCCTTGCCATGTAACAGAGGCCAATAATAAATGCCATCAGGTGCCATTAAAATTCTTTCCATCAACTCAACGCACAGGATTGTGGGATGGGATATCAAATCATATCGCATCATATTATCTACATCTACAGTATGCTGCCTGAAAGCATCTTACAAGACAGGATGGAACATAAATATTTGATTTTAAAACGTTAGCAGCATTACATTTAATGCCATATATAAAGAAATTATGCATACCTACCAGCAGTGGGCGACAGTAACTATAATAATTCGTTAAATATAGCGCTTTTCCCTGCACTTTACAAATGGAAGGGGGAAAGCTCCTCAACGACCACAGCAAACACAGAACGTTCCCATAACGTTCCGTATGGTTCCCATTTGGTTATTTTTGGGGGAACCAAACAAGAACGTTCTAGGAACGTTCCCTATAGGTTATTTTTAGGTTTAATTTTACAACCTAAGGAGAACGTTTAAGGAATGTTCCCTGTGGGTTAAAGGGAACGTTCCCATAAATGTTTCCAGAATGTTCCTTAAAGGAGAACTCCGGCGAACAATGAACCTTTGGTCTAATAAAACATCGGTACATAGTCAACCGTTCTCTGAGATTTGTTTTCATGATAATCGAATGTAAAGAGTTTTATCTCTAAAAACTGTTTAGCGTATAATGCTAGTAATGGGGGCATTGACTAAGTAAAAAGAAATCGCTAGTTTATAGCACTAACAAGGCTCAAAATAGCCCCACACTAACGCAGTAACATAATGAGGCTCCATACATACAAAACGAAGCATTGAGAACTTTGTAAGTGTACAGACCGTTTAATAAGAAGATACTTTATGAAGACAGTTCACTTCGCGTATACAGGCAGGAGCCATCTTAAAAAATAGTCTCGATAAGTCAATCCCCGAACGCCGTTCATAGAGTTCAGAAGTTCGCTGAACTTCATACAGTTCAGATCAGTCAGCACGGCGTTCGGGGATTGACTTATCGAGACTATTTTTTAAGATGGCTCCTGTTTGTATACGTGAAGTGAACTGTCTTCGTAAAGTATCTTCTTATTAAACGGTCTGTACACTTACAAAGTTCTCAATGCTTCGTTTTGCACGGATGGAGCCTCATTATGTTACTGCGTTAGTGTGGGGCTATTTTGAGCCTTGTTAGTGGTATAAACTAGCGATTTTTTTACTTAGTCAATGCCCCCATTACTAGCATTATACGCTAAACAGTTTTTAGAGATAAAACTCTTTACATTCGATTATCATGAAAACAAATCTCAGCGAACGGTTGACTATGTACCGATGTCTTATTAGACCAAAGGTTCATTGTGCGCCGGAGTTCTCCTTTAACGTTCTATTTACGTTAAGAAAACTTTCCTGAATCACCAATAGAGAACGTTCTTGGGAACGTTCTAACGGAACTAACGTTCCCAGAACGTAAAATTGTTAGTTGAAATTCGGCATTATTTGGAAATTCAAAGTTGGCCATGGCAACCGGCGCCGTCTGGTATCATTTTTGTCGCCTTTTTCCTCAGCGTCGACTGTTTCGGATGTCACTAAAGTTTCTGCACTTGGTCTTTTGAAATTATTGCTAATAGGCTTCATACTTTATGTATGTTGCATATTTATCTATCTATCTCACTGGTTACGTGTTTAACATTAATATAACGTCTAGAAGGCGTTTGTGTGGATCACATGATTATTATTAATTTTTTTCAACAGTGACAGCATCGTCGTCAAAAAAAAAAAACTTTATTCGCACATGTGCACCTAAATACATTTTACAATTCGCATATAGGCTATCTATTTTTAGTCGAAGTGACTGAAATGTTCATATTGTCGAGCTCTGATTTAATCGTTTTACTTCAAAATAAAAACTTTTACTCCACAAATCTAAAAACATTAATGTGTCCACAAGTCCCACACTAACAAATAAACACCAAAAACCTTTGATATTCAACATAATACAAGGTAAAATCATTATTCACCAGAAAACACAACATCAATTAAAGGCAGGGTAGGTGATTTGTTCCAGAAACCATTTTTGTTATGCTGGTTGAAATTCTCTTCACAATAGCAATCACTAAGTTAAGTGGTCTAACATTCATATTTATAGGCCTATATATTGTCTGTGGAAGGTGTAGGAGCTTAAAATATTCATCCAATCATTGCCCTCATTCCGAGGGCAACAACACAATGACACCATGACCTTTGCGTAAACATATACGCCACTTTCGAGTCAGGTGGCGTGTTATCTCCACGCATTTTGAGCTATCCGCGTGTATCCGCGTGTATGCGTATATGTCTACGCCATTAACGTCCGCATCATTCCGCGTGTCTGAACACGCAGTCAAATCTCCAGTCATAAATGCCATTAACCCCAGTGACGGTTAAGTTTAGGGATGGGGTTGAGGTAAGTCATATCTTTTTTTTACCTAGGATGGTAAGGGAACAGTTATAAATGCCATTAACCCCAGTGACAGTTAGGTTTATGGACGGGGTTGAGGTAAGTCATATATTTATATAACGTTAAGTCAACGGCGTTCATAAACACGCTGAAAGGCGATTATGCGTCTTGATAGCACGCCAAAAATGGAAATACGAATTGGCGTGTCATACACACGCTACTTCATGAGATCAGTCTGGCCTGTCAATGTATTTCATACCTCCGCTCCGCAAACCCTGCTCACGCAGATATCACACATCATCAGCACGTTTCATGCTATGCAGAGTTAGACAGACGTCAGTCACAGAACGCCCCAAACAAAACAGCAGCCACCTTTTACAGTTCCTTCTGAATCAAAACAAAGCTTATTCTGCGTTCAACTTCACGCCATGGCAACTGTAATTTGAAAGAGATGAAAATCTGTGACGTTATACTCAGAGCAGTTTGTGACTCGAATTTTTGTGTTTTTATGGCAACACCCCAATGGCACTATACTTTGGGACTCGGGCGCACAATTAAAGCGGCTATGTGTAGGTTTTTACTTAAAAAAATCTTTAAGGTAGAGTCTTCATTTGTACATTTATGAACCAACCGTAATGTAATAGAAAGAATGACACCTTGACTGTCCACCATGGTCAGCCTATCAGCCTGTAGGCTCAATTGTGTGTGGAGAAGTCGGGTCTGAATTGGTGTGAAAATTCACAAAAGGTGACATCATGAGCGTTCTCGTCTACTCTGGCTTACATATGTACGGCAGCCATTAGTAAGCAGGTAATCGCCAGCAGTAGTGTTTCAAATGGACTCTGCAGACGGAAAGAAACGGCCAGCCTCCAGTCAATCCAGACACTCACGGAAACATCTAGTGCAGCCAATGAGCATTGGCGCACCGAGAATGAGCATGAGACTGGCTGCAGTCTCATCCAAGGCTGCAGTTTCTCTAACGGCCACTGGTGTCAGTAATGGTAAGAAATTTCAGAATTTCTGCAATGTTCCTTTAAACTGACAAATAAATGCAAAAATGTGTCAAAATGTCCGTCTTGGGGACTTTTTAAATATGTCTTCAGTTAACCCAAACAGCTGGGAAAGAAATCAAATGCTTGTCAGTGTATTAGGTCTGTGCATTTGGTCTTAAAGTGACAGCAGCCTAATAAACCCACTGCTCTCTCTGTCATTTAATGTTAATCAAACAAAAGAAAATGAAAGAATCATCCAATGCTCTGAATAACATTAGTAACTTTAATAAGAATCAATTTAATTCATAAAGTTAAGACTATGCAGTTTTGTTAATTTAATTTTTATTAATTTATTAAATAAATATTAGTTTATTTAATGTCTGTATAGTAGTCTTTTATTAGTAGCCGGCTAAATTGATATATATATAAATTGATATATATATATATATATATATATATATATATAATATGTCTATATGAATATTCATACATACACATATATATATATATATATATATGAAGAGTTCAGATGCAAAAGCCTCTAAGTGCCATTTAAAATTTTCTTCTAGAAGGATCATTTTTATCAAGCTTGTATATTTAAGTTCAGTGATTTCACTTAAATGGCAAGGATAATTACCTATTAATTGTTATTTAAGTGAAATTACTGAACTTAAATATACAAGTTTGACAAAAATCATCATTAAAGAAGAAAATTTCAAATGGCATTTAGAGGCTTTTGCATCTGAACTCTTCATATATATATATATATATATATATATATATATATATATATATATATATATATATATGAATATTCATATGGACATATTATATATATATATATATATATATATATATATATATATATATATATATATATATATTACTGAAGGTTTCAACCTCCTGTTGTTGGTTGACACAGTGAAACAACTCTGACAGAACAGATAAAGGGGTTGAGGGTCATTTCTGGGTTTTTATGTGGGTTTTACATCTTACCCAAACCTACCCTAAATGTTTGCATAATCTAATACTCCTTATTGACTAGTGTTGGATACTTAAAAATTCATAATCATTCATAATTATGTCAGACTTAAGTAACCGATTTAATACCTAAATATTATTATGGCCATTGTTGTTGTTGTGGCTGTACACTAGTGGGTGTGTGTGTGTCGTAAGAGCGTGAGAACAGTGTCAATTGGCAGCCCTGACCATGACGCACTTTTAAATCACTAATAAATTACTGTCCTATACTGCCCTAAAGCATATTTGTGCTGGTCCTGGAGTTAAAACGTGTTCATTGCAAAGAATTGGACTGTCATACCTTCCATATGGAAACCATCAGATGTCCATATTCACATATTCATTAGGGCACTCACAGCACTGACACATCCAGACAGCGAGCATACAGCTGTCTCTTAATGGACACTACACTGATTTACTATAACAACTCATAAGCACCGGGTGTGTGAAGGGCTGACAGACTGACATTGCGAGTCATTGAGCAGATTTCGGGACGGGAAAAGGACCATTACCCAGCGACAAGATGCAAATAACTCTTTAAACAGCGTTTTACCTCCTCTGGAAGTCCTTTTCAAATGGTTTGAGGTAAGGGTCCATTTCCAGAAGAGACTTCAAATGAAGAATTGTAACATTATCCTCTGAATCTGCCATGTTCGCGCCAGACCAGAGCAATCGAGCAGCGAGTCCTTCGTTTATTTAAAGACAGAGCGCGAGGCTGCTCCTTTCACTATGGAGCAATAAGTAGCGGTTTGTGTTGCACTGTCATTTGAGACACGGGTCATGTTTTTATGCCCTGCCCATATCACAACGAAAGGATGTGGCAATTCCTGCGCTCACTTTTCATGTGTGTTCTTAAATGACTGCGTGGTGCTTTAACGGATCCACGGAAGCGTTCAGACAGTGGAGGATTTTGGGGGAGGAGGGTAATCGAACTTTTTTGCCCTTGACAAAGTTCAACCTCCTTGCTTTATTTATGGCTTATGGACGGACCTCCTTCTGTACATCACTGTTATTGTAAATGTAAATGAATTAGATAGGCTAAGAATGAAAAAAAAGGTAGTGTGCATGAATATCCTGGTGTGATGTTGATATCCTCCTACAGTATGGCCTACCATACTCCATCTAAAGCTATTTAAATTTTTTTTTATAATAATATCATTATTTAAATAACATATTGCATATAATGGGTTTATACGAAGATTTTTTTTTAAGTTCACTTAAATACAAATTTTATTTGTTTAAACCTGACAGTAAAAATACAAATATACTGTAATAGTATACTCGCAAAATATACTCATTTTGTCCCCAGAAATTGAGAAAAAAATGTTAAATATTGATTTGATAGAGTAGAGGGATAAGTATTAGTATGTGACACTAGCCTTCATAGTTAATCCGATTAAACAAATATTTAAAATATACTGTTCTTTGTTTCTTAATTTGGAGATTCAATGTGAAATGATGAATTACAATATAAAAACATATTACACACACACACACACACACACACACACACACACACACACACACATATATATATATATATATATATAATATTAAATATTAGTTAAAAAGGTGACTTGAAATGGTGTGTTTCAATGGTCTAGTTTTGGAACCACTGCATTTTATATAATAAAAATGTATTTATTTTAACTATAGGGCCTATCATTTACAAAGGTTTTTATATTATTAATAGATGTGTCCATGTGTTAAGATATAGTATGTTTAGTTTTTTTTATATAAAAGTAGAGTTTGACTTAGAAGCTTTATAACACGGGCAAGCAACCCTTTCATGGGGCCAGGTATTCATTCATTATTGATCTTTTTATCCTTCAGCATACTGAATAATGTGCAATATGTGAACGCCACCATATTGTTTGGTAAGTTTCAAGGTGAGATATAAAGATGAAGTGCGGGTATATTTGTAAAATTCACAGAGCGAAAAAAAGCAAAAAAGCAAATATAAAGCGTTTTTGCACCGATTTTAATGTAATTTTATCAACCACAAACCACAAAATGATTTGCTTTGTGTTGTTTTGCCCTTGAATCGATGTGTTATACAGTCTGCAAGACTTCTGCCTGTTTACATTTGGCAGGTTACTATTCTGTGAACCTGCTTGTGCTCATAAAAACTCAGATCAGAGGTTTTTGAAAAGCCAGAAATGAAAGTACACATAACAAATTAGACCTATTGAATATCATAAAAGTTTTAGATTGGGGGTGGGGGGGGGGGGGGGGGTGTTAAGAGAAAGATAGCATGGAAGTGAAACATTAAATTAAGACTTCACGTGGCTGCAGTTCATCTCATATCTGCTCATATTTGATAATATTGAAACACTTTTCAAAGCCTGGACTCTCGGAGAGCAGTTCTCTTTTAACTGTGGTTGCATCACATTTGATTTTGAAACAGTCCAGTATGATCAAATGCAGAAAAGTGTGTGGAGTTAAAACAGTATTCGACTCTTAGTGAGTGTGACTAACATCACAGAAGCTTTATTCCGTTTTCATTTGGTTTTAATCAATTTTCTTATGTTTAATCACATAATAGAATGAAATAACTGTCTTTGAAAACATGTTAATTTAGTTTACAGCATGTTTTTTTTTTTTTAAATGATTATTTTTGGTGTAGAGGTGACATTCAGTGCAATGACATTCAAGCCACATGCAGATTCTTCTTTATATCTTGAATAAAAATGTCATATACTAATCATATTTCAATTTTATTGGCATCAGAGGTAATTTAAACCTGAAGTGTATGCATTTAGGTATCACAATGATTATATTCATGAAAATGGAAAATGAAAGTCAAGGTTGATATTACGAAAGAACAATATGTTTCTGCGAGTCAACGATTCTGAATTGATGAGACTCTTTTTCAGCATGTGGAGGTTTAGATGAAAGTCAAGGCTGCAGAATATGTTATACATTTTGGTTAGATGCAAAAAAGTGGCAAGGTTAATGTTTTGATTCGTGGGCATTAGTTTTTGATTTACCAATTACTCAAGTCTAAGGCGGACGAAAGCCCAGAAGAAAATGTGCATTTCATAAACACATGTGATTCATCGGATGTTTAACTGCAGGCTCATAATCTTTGAAGAAACATGTCACAGTAAGAAAATTAAAGTGATTTTCACAATGAATATCATTACTATCATTTCTCTTATTCTATTAATTTAGCATATTTCAGAATTTGATTGACACAGCGGACCTGAAAGAAAGTAACCTTGTAATCTTGTGCACGCTTCGATAACTAATGTGTTAATGCATTAAAAATCTCTGAATTAATTAAATGTAATCGGTTGAACTTTCTGAATCTCTTCCTGACATTAATTTGTGTTGACGCACAGAAATGAAAAGATAATGTGAGAACGGTGCATTCGAAACACAGCGAATGAAAAGTTGCAGTTGGTGATGGGACTGTCTGTGTAAACAGTCTCTTATTGCTCAGGGCCATTGGGAATATAGTCAGTTTTCCACCATCGACATTCCAGCGAATTACAGGGGTAAAAAAAGAGAAACTAGAGTTGCCATGTGGTTGCTAATATGTTCTGGGTGATTTTAGCATGTTGTCACGTGGTTCTTAGAGTGTGTCTCAATCAGCTACTTAGTTCAGTCGTCAATGCACTGATCAGGGAGTCAGCCATTTTTTATGGATATCTCAATTGTGAAATCCTTTCAGCGGCCTGAAACATTCGCTCCCTAAAAAGTCCCACAATGCACTGTGAAAACCATGATGTTCCCTTAAAGGGATACTCCACTTTTTTTTTTTTTTTTTTTTTTTTTGAAAATAGGCTCATTTTACCACTCCTCCAGAGTTAAACAGTTGGGTTTTACCGTTTTCGAATGTATTTAGACGATTTTTTGATATTTAGAAGAATATCAGTAACCAGACAGTTTCTGGTCTCATTGACATATTTTTTCCTTCTATGGAAGTCAATGAGACCAGAAACTGTCTGGTTACTGATATTCTCTCTGATATGCACTAATGCACACACTCTCTGATCATACGAAATCACGTAATGATATGCCCATTTATACTTTATACACAGCAGGAATATGCTAGGCTTTTTAAAAATTGCACACTGGTGTCAAAAGCAAGAATTACCACTGAAGAAACATATATTGTATATTTGCTTTGTGTATTTTAATTAAATTATATTATTTTTAGCTTACTAACATTATAACATATTCAGTTAACGCAAGAGTCACATGGTAAATTAAGGAGGTTTGATCCGAAATTACCTCAAGGCCAAATAAATATGTTTGTGGAAACCAAAGTGGAGCACTGTTCTCCAAAAACTTTTATTTTTTTTAACAGAAAATACTTTGATCTCTGGCTGAAATCTGCCTGATTGCCACGTGAACCTGTAGTGACCGTTCTTCCTTCCTCAGAGTTCATGGAGAGGACTCAGTAGAGCCCTCTGTCGGTGGTTTCTGGAACTAATCATAAAATCAGATCCTCACCTTCAAAACGCTTTTATCTGCATTTGAGACGTTAATCTACAGGTTTAAAAACTATAGTCCATAAAATAAAGTTTGTTAAAGTTAAGTTAAAGCTAAAGTGTGTAAAGTAGAACACAACTAGGCCTACACAAGTTCAAACAACGTTTTTTTGTTGTTGTTGTGCGGCCTCACACAGCAACAGCGGCTCATTGGGGTGGAGCTATATTTTTGTCTGACCAATGGCAGATAAACATGTTTGAAAACAATCATTGCGTAATTACCTCGCCTTTAAAACACAGTCCTTTTTCATTATTAAAACCATTAAAGACTATATAAATCCTATATAATGACTAGCTACATAAATCCTCTCAGCGGTCGTACACACTTGAGCCCTGACCGCATTCATGTCCAGTGCCACAGTCAAGACTCCTTCAGGAGCCTGGTCCTCTGTCCTTGAAATGAAACCCATGTACCCTTGCTGCATGACAAGTATGACACCTTATAAGCTATGCAGAGCCGTGGAGTCAGGGCCATGGCTTGGAAGTCACTGGGTCGATTTATGCCAGCATTTGGTGGCTGACTGAGCGTGACGCCTCCTGGTTTTCAGAGAGGTTGGAGAGACACCAGACGGCTGCTGACAATATCGCCGGAGTTACCCAGCATGCCATGTTACCCATGAATCCCTGGAGCATGAAACCCTGGCTAGATAGGGAGAAGGATGGACTGCTTGATACTTGTTGACATATAGGGCTAAAGTGGGTCACTCAAACCAGAGACTATTTATATAGAGACATGCCACTTTTTCAATCCTTAATACGACTATATAGGAAAACCCGTAACGCTAAAGATGGCGGTTGTATGCACATGCCCCACCTCCCGCTGGAAAGCCAATCGTCTGCTTTTAACAGTCAAAATGGGAAGCACTTAAGCCAATCGTCTGGTTCCACCGACGCATGTGTACAGTTGAGGTTTGCGACAGCGTAAAATACGTTACTGTTTGAAAAGGTGGCAGATTTGATATAGTTGTGTAAATATCAGACATCCCAAGTCTCCCGCAGATTGATAGCGGATTTCTGATCCCGCAAATTGTTAAAATCTCCCGGAAACTACACTCTTAGAAGAAATGGTTCTATTTAGAACCAGAAATGGTTCCATGCCCCGCTTCATATATGGAACTCCAAAATGGTTCTATATAGAACCATTTTTTTTGGTAAAAGGTTCTATTGGCCAAGTATGGAACCCCAGGGTTCTATATAGAACCCAGAGGAACCATTTTTTTAAGAGTGTATAGAACCTTTTAGGGGTTCCAAATACGTAGCGCTGATAGAACCTTTTAAGGTTCTAACCTTTTCTTCTAAGAGTGTATAACGAGCGAGCAAGAGCGTGCACATCCTGTGCTTCAAACCATGTAGCACGCGCACGACAGAGGGAGAGAACACTTGCGCATGCGTTGTAAAAGTATATCCTGTGGGGAAAAAGGCGTTTTAAATCTTATTTTTGGGGCAAAGTCATCAAACTTTTTCAGCGATTTTTATCATATTCTACTGTTGTTTCTATACATGCAGTTTTTATGTCCCGGTGACCAGTGAAAGTCCAGTTCTGACTCTCTGCCCATTCATTTAGATCTTGTTTGTACGAAATAGCTGCCCGGAGGCGTTGCCAAGATGGCGGCCGAGTGGCATATGACTTGCCTAAAAAGGACTTTGCTCAAACCCAGTGTGGCCCGTCGGTTCCTTTTGGCTGCTGAGATAAAGGTGAATCATCACATAACTTGATGGTCAAAATAGAAATGCTGGACTCTTTAGAACTTGTCAAGGATCAACAAGTCCATTGTATTCTCACATACAATTAAGAAAAATACTGAGAAATAAAGTCATCATTTTGAGGTATAAAGTCACATTATGAGATTTACAAAAAAAAAATATATATTTTGAGATAAAGAAAACATAAGATTCTGAATAAATTCTATCAATTCTGAAGATTCTGAAATCAATTCTGAGATAAAGTCACAATTACAAGAAGTGAAGTTTATTTCACAATATAATTGCAATTTAATTCTCATAATTGTCACTTAACAGTTGCAAATTTATTTCTCGGTATACGTGCACACCAGTAGTCAGTTTACGTGCGCAAGCAAAACCAAGAAAGTGGTCGTTTACTTCAAGTTTGAATTGCTCTGATAGTATGAAATGTACTTAAGGATGTGTATCCAAGAATGTCGTCCTTGACTAAATCATGTTGAAGGAATAGTTCACCCAACATGGTAGTTCTATCTTCATTTACTCGTTTAAAACCTGTATGATTGTCTTCTGTAGAAAGCCAAAGAAGTCAATAAAAGTGGTCAATGGAGTCAAGACTTTTGTGTTGCATAGAAGAAGGTCTAAGTCATGCACATTTCGAATGATATGAGGCTATACGAGTAAGTAATGAAAGAACTATACCTTTAAATGTCAGTCCCTGCTTTCCATAAACCTTCCATATGGCTTCAGAAATTAAATAGAGTGCACGAGTAATATGGACTTTTTTAATGACACTCTATTGGTGTATTTGTCATTTTGGAGATTGACAGCCCCAATCCTCTGTAAATTAAATTATACTGAAAAAAAGTGGCCTAGATATTCTTTAAAAAATTCACTTTTTGTGTTCCACCGAAAAAAAAAAGAAAGTACAAGTCATCCTGGTTTGTAATCGCATGATGGTATAATTATGACAATTTTCATTTTTAGGTGAAATATCTTTTTTAATTGTCCATCTGCTCGTCACAGCTTTCTTCAAAACTTGTGGTATGGATCTTCTTCTTCCCAGTCTTTGCAAATTGAATTTTATTTGTTTTTAAAGTTTTTTTTTTCTTATGTGAAGCACAAAACTTGAAAAAAAAAGTTTTGTGCTTCACAGAAGAAAAAAGTAATCCTGGTTTAGCACAACATGAGGGTGAGTAAACAAAGACAACATGCTCATTTTTGGGTGGACTATCCCTTTAAGCGCAATATGCATTCTCTCCTTCAACTTTGAAAGCTCTAAGGCCAAACCAATACTTGGATGGTAGGTGGACCGTTACATATTTGTGATCATCCTCCTGATGCACAAATGACTCAGTTAACTGGAGGTGTTTTAAAATGCTTCTGTTCGGATGGGCTAAGAGTATATTGAGTCACTCTCTGTGATTTGTGGGATAGAGTGTTCTTTTAGACTGACAGCTTTTTTAAACAGAAGCTCCTGCTGCCGGGGTTGAGCGGTCTATGCCGACCTGCTTTAAGGAAAAACAGCCTCCTGTTTGTTGATCACCATATCCCAGCCATCAATCACCATCCCCACGCATATGGGAGTGGGCTTATCGCTGAATGGAGCTGAGGCATCTCTGTATTTCCACTGACAGGAAAAACAGATAAAACACACGGTGCAGTGTGTGGCTCTTAATTGTACATATAGATGCAATATGTGGTTAATTAGCCGTAATATATCTTCAGAGATCTGACAGCCTATCCTTTTTCCATTTCATGCAACAGTCAATAGATTACATTGCTTAAACAAAATGAATGATTAACCAATTAATTGCATATTTGCAAAATTGCTTCAGAGTAAATAAAAGAAGTCCAAAATAAGAAATAAATGCACAATTGTGAGGCAAAAATTGTCATATTTTGAGATAGTCACAGTTACGATAAAATGCAGTCATGTTTTGAGAAATAAAGTCATAATTGTGAGATAAAAGGGCACACTTTGAGATATAAAGTCACAAATGTGAGACTGAAAGAAAGTTCGCGACGAGAATACTTTTTGTGCGGAAAATAAACAAAAATAACGACTTTATTCGACTATTCCTTTTCTTCCTTCTGGGCCTGAGACGAGAGTTCAAGAGATTTCCACGACGTATGCGCGAGAACTACGCTATTTTTCGACTACTTCTTGTTCAGCTCTCGCGCATGCGTCATGGAAATCTCTTGAACTCTCGTCTCAGGCCCAGAAGGAAGAAAAGGAATAGTCGAATAAAGTCGTCATTTTTGTTTATTTTCCGCACAAAAAGTATTCTCGTCGCGAACTTTCTTTCAGTCTCACAAAAGGCCGGCAAGGGGATAGTTGTGATTGTGTCCCCCTTGGTTGCACTCATGGAGGATCAGGTTAAAGAGTAACTAAACCCTAAACCAACTTTTTTTAATTAATGATCTGTAAGAATGGATCTTTATTAATACCAGTCATTGATTCGAGTAACTTTTTTTTAACATTTGTGTAGAAAGTGTTTTATTTCTACAATATATGGTGTAAAAACATCTTAGCGCTGCCCTCTTCAGGTTGAACGGTGGCTACTGCAGTTGAATTTTCCTATTGGATGTTACGCACTTCGTGACGTAGGCAGGTTTCAGCTCACCACGCGAGCTACGCCCTTGGCAATATAAAAACCATCTTGTGTCGTCAAAACCACTATAGCGAGTCAGGAGTTGGAATTGCGAGTATTGAAAACGATCAGGATACAGTGTTTCAGAATCTATTTCGTCCCCTCTATCTCGCTGGGGTCTGCCCACTTTTTCAGCATTTTTCAAATATTGCCAGTGGGTGGAGTCAGGCTCTGACCAAGGGTTTAGTGACCCTTTATGGAGGCAGCAAAACTCGCTCAGCCATGTTAACTCCGGTATTTCGCTCGATGGTTTCGTTTTCGCTTCATACATGTTTACAGTGGAAGTTCGATGCGGCTGAGCGGGCGAATAACACACGTCATAACCAGATGTTATGTGATTGGCTTATGGTTACCAATGATTTTATACTTCAGACAAGCTCCCTCGGACCCCCCATATCAATTGTTAATGTCAAGATCTGATTATAACTAATCAGGTTGAACCGGATCTTTATCTTCACTTCTGCTCAAATAAGAGAGATTTCTGATTAGCCTTACAGGGTTAACACAACAAGAGGCAATATGATTTCGAGACTCCCTATGACTCAGTACAAACCGTACCCGCCAATGCACAGTCAAGCATGTCTTTAAATTTCAGTTATCTGACTTGAGACGATGAAAATATTCATAGTATCACTGTGGCGGAGACTGCACACTTATTTCAAGCTGCGTTTGTATGGCTATGACTATTGTCGAGGCATTATAAGAGTGCACGGATCATTTACCCGATCCCCAAGCGCACACACTTAGACGGGCCCAGTCGCACACGCACCGGGCCCTCTTCTATACCGTTTGTCCAAGAGAAGGGCTCTTACTGCTCATCCTGAGTCTGCTCACATTTCTACAGCCCTGCCCACAAATCCCATCGCATCCACATAATCAAAGGCATTTTTCTATGGCCTATAGGGATGTGCTCTCTGCATGAGCAAGATGAGGATGGGGAGGCCAGTGTTCTGTTGCAGATGGAATATTTATCATTGGATCGTGTTGTTTGGAGCAGCTGGAATACTTCTGGGTGATGTTTTGGATAATTGGGTTCTTATATAAGGACCCAATAATAAGGACCTTTTAGTATTTAATTCTTATTCTGTATTAATGGAATAACTCAAATATCAAACACGATTTTTTACATTTTGACAAATCTTTACGTAACAACGTTTAGCAAAATTCACACTTAAAGAATTGTCTAGAAGAATTCCAATGAATGAGTGTTCATTTATATTGAATTGGATGAATCACTTACACTTATACTTTGTTAATGTTATTAATAAAAAAGATTGGGACTTTAAATGTTAGTTCACAGTGAATTAACCAATATAAACAAATAGAACTTTTGATTTTAAAAACGCATTTGTAAATGCTGAAATTAACTTAAATTCTGAATATTTTTTTTCAACTATTGTGAAACATTATTGTAGTTAGCAAACTTCTTTAGGCCAAGCAAGATCTAGTTCAAATTATAGATGAAATATAGATGTAAATTTACATTCTAGATAGAATTTCAGTTTATTCGAATATATCTTCCAAATTCACTGTAAAAAAAATATCGTTGGTTTAACTTAAACAATTAAGTAACCTGGCTGGCTTTAAATTTTAAGTTCATTGAAATAGAAAAATTGAGTTAATACAATGGAGATTGATTTAATCATCAGAAACTCAAAATATTATGTCATCTGAACTATATAAATGATTTAAGTTGATTTGACAAAAGAAAAAATGTTGTGATTACAAATCATGAAAATATTTTTTTTACAGTGCTGTAGATTTAATGATGAGCTGTGTCAGGTTTGACGTGATTGGCGGTGAAACACCATTGGCTCTCAACTATTCAGAGCTGGTGATGTTATGAACCAATAATGGCCAACTAAGTTTAAATGTAATTATTATAAATGAGTTTTTCTTAATATCAGTTTTAGTGTGTACAATATTATCTTTGATTGAGTGCGATACATGAAGACATTTCCCGCATTTCTCAGGCTGTTGTATAGCAAATAAATTCCCTACTTCCTATCACCCCCAGAGGCAGATGTTTTAAAGACGTCTGTGACAAAGACAATTACATTTGAACTTAGCTTAACAGAAGCCATCTGATCCATCTGGCACTTAAAATAGCTGCAAAGCCAAAATAATGGAAAAACTAAAAGTCTGCCATGTTTCAGCAAACACTGAATTGAGCCACAGTGCATTTGCACAATTGGATGCGGAAGCGTCACCTGATAAACTGCATCCACTGGGAGACAGAATTAGAAGTCAGGGATCGACTTTCATGAAATGCGCCTGGCCGAACATAATTCCCCCAAAAGCGTGAACGGTGCTCTGCCGTGATGTGAGGAGGTTAACGTTAAACAATAAAAGGGGCCGAGGAGAATGGGAATGAAGCTAATGAGAGGTGATAAGATTCATTCCAGACCTCAATTTCAAGGATGGAGGAGCAAGTGGTCTGGGAGAGTACCGTGAGACTGCCGCGAGGACTTGAGGCCCTAATGAAAGATATTAGCCTTCGAGGAACAGAGTGATATCCCTGGATCTCACAAAGGTGAGAAGAAAGCTTCAAATTTCCTGACAATGAAAGTAGTCGTCGGACTGTTCCCGCCTCCTCCTTCCCGTGTCATTTTAAAGTAAAATACCGTTTTGACATTCTGTGTGACACTTGAAACATGACTGTTTCTTAGTTGCTGTTGTTGTTTTTTATCAGTGAACAGTGTACTTTACTTGGTAACACTTTACTTGAAGGGGTGTGCATACTGTAAGACTAACATGACACCTTCATAATCTTGACATGACATAGTATGTTTTATGCATGTTTGTGACATCTGTCATTGTCATTCACTCAGTTATGACATTTTTAATGCAAATATGACATTGTTTGAGATGTCTTTCTTATGATACCTTGACAAAAACCAATACATCATAACCTGTCAGTGTCTTTGTCATGACAAATTGACATTACTAAGACAACACAACCTGTCATAATCATGACATAGAAGATTAATTATCAAACTAAAGAAACCAGGTAACATTACATTAAACTGTCAGGTGGTTGGTTTTGACATTATAACTTTTTAATGACAAATTCAATGTAGTTGAGGTCACGGAAAATAGTCATGACACAGTTATAATGGCCTCATGACAGCCAATGTCAAAGCCAACCACATGACAGTTTAACTTAAAGTCAAGTTGTCATGACAAAGACGTCTTAAACAATGTCATATTTGCATATTTGACACTTAAAGGATTAGTTCACTTTTGAAAAAGCTTTTGCTGATAATTTACTCACCCCCATGTCATCCAAGATGTCCATGTCTTTCTTTCCTCAGTCGAAAAGAAATTTAGGTTTTTGATGAAAACATTCCAGGATTTTTCTCCATATAATGGACTTCAATGGGAACCGGATGGTTCAGGTCCAAAAGATAGTGTTAATAACTGTTTCAGATGCAGCTTCAAATGTCTTTAAACGACACCAGACGATGAATAAGGGTCTTATCATGCGAAACGATCGGTTATTTCAAAACTTATTCCAAAAATGTAACTTTTATAAGGACAAATGCTAGCCTTTCTCCATTCTGTGAGGCGCGTTTGCAACGTCACGTACGTAATTACGCTCAAAAGATCACGGGCGACGTAGCCAGAAGTACAGAGTCAGTGTTTACAAGTTGACGCATAGGTTGAACGTGAAAACTAACTCAAACGCCGTTTTTACAAAAAAGGAATTAAAAGGTAAAACAACGATGTCGGACGATTTTGATTCTGTACTTCCGGCTACGTCGCCCGTGACCTTTTGAACGTAATTACGTATTACGTGACGTTACAAACGCGCCTCACAGAATAGAGCTAGGCTAGCATTTGTCCTTAGAAAAGTTACATTTTTGGAATAAGCTTTGAAATAACCGATCGTTTCGCATGATAAGACCCTTATTCATCGTCTGATATCGTTTAAAGACATTTGAAGCTGCATCTGAAACGGTTATTAACTGTCTTTTGGACCTTGAACCATCCGGTTCCCATTGAAGTCCATTATATGGAGAAAAATCCTGGAATGTTTTCATCAAAAACCTAAATTTCTTTTCGACTGAGGAAAGAAAGACATGGACATCTTGGATGACATGGGGGTGAGTAAATTATCAGCAAAAGTTTTTTCAAAAGTGAACTAATCCTTTAATTACAGTTGTCATAAACATGTATAAACCCTACTTCATATTTAAGACATATGTCATGTCATGGTTATGAAGGTGTCATATCAGTCTTATGCACACCCCTTCAAGTAAAGTGTTACCCTTTATTTATTGCCATCATAGTTGAATGTAATTTTTCCTGCTGAGCTCATCAACAATAATTACACAAAATAAGACAAAACAACACATTCATAATCCCATCAATTACAAGTAATGAAACACAGATGTATCTTGAGACCATCTTTTTTTATCAATGCTGCTAACTCAGTTGAGTTTTGTATGCGGAGCTGTTTTTTTGATGCCAGGCATGACTCCTGTTTCAAGCATTGTAATAAAGTCTGGATGAACAAAGGGGAAATTATATATGCTGCAGTTTATCTCAACACCCAGGGTAACTTGAGAAGGCTACAAACGTCTGGTTTTGAACGTAATTACCTATATTATGAAAGCTGTATTGAGGGCAATTTTAACTCAAGTGGATTTGTGGGAGTCCACACTTCTGGTGTGATGGCTTTCTGACGATTTGCCAGACCTGTAGCTTTTTATCAGTAGCCTTTATGTAGCCATGTCATTATGTAGCCTTTTTTTGAGGCTACTTTTTCACTTTGCTGCTATTAGAATGGTGGCCGAAGAAGCTACGCGCAATACTGCGGTATGACGTTTGATTTTCACAAAACACAATTACAAATTTGAGCTTGCTAAAGCTGCGGCAGCAAAGCGGAATTGTTAACACTTGACCTGATGATGAAGTGGCAAAATTGGTTTCCAGGGAAAGGCTTTAGCTCGGAGTAAAAACTGAAAGAGACAGAACAGGAACACCGTAGATGCTTTTATTTGAGTCAGCATGGGGAAATCAAATGGAGGCGATGTAATTTTACCTGTGACAGGAAGGAAATCATTGAAGTTAATGTTATATTTCCTCTGTGAGACCAACCTTTTTTTTTTTCCGAACCAATTTTCATCATTTCTTGTCTCTTCTGAAGTTTCCGGCATACGTGGTGTTTTCAGAAGTGAGGTGTCAATTATTTAAAAAGCTCACTGTGTCGCTCTTCATTGGCAGCTGATGCTACAAGAGTCCATGCACCTGTAGAGGCCAAACAAAACACGAACACAATTTCCATTAGAGCCATTAAACAATATTATCGTGTCAAGTTGCCTAATGAATCTTCAATTAGTGCTAAAAATGCTTGAGTATGTTAAAATGGACCTTATCCAATTGAGCCCCAAAAAGAGTCTTATAATCATTGAACATTTTAATTAAAGCCCACTTCATTAGCTATCCATCACATAATCAACCATAACTAATTGAGAAGATTCCAAACATTTGGCCAGTCATTTCCTGTCCATATCCCGCAGTTTTAATGTAATTCCTCCATTAAGTGGGTTTCCATACTAACGTAAAAAAAAACTGAATTGTTTTTCTGTTAGACCAGGGAAGGTATGAGTATTTAGATAGATAGATAGATAGATAGATAGATAGATAGATAGATAGATAGATAGATAGATAGATAGATAGATAGATAGATAGATAGATAGATAGATAGATAGATAGATAGATAGATAGATAGATAGATAGATAGATAGATAGATAGATAGATAGATAGATAGATAGATAGATAGATAGATAGATAGATATTTTCAGAAAATTTGGACTAAACAGCTCGATTCATTTGGATTCGTTATACAATCACTTTAATGAACTTTCTAAAGCGCTTTTATAAAGCAATCTCTTTAATGAACTTTTGGAAGCGGCAAAGTGGTACCTCTTATGAAGACAACAATGTTCTTACGGTGTTTTGCAGACATGCCTAGTTTTTCAAGTGCACATGATGGCACTTATATAGCGGCCAAGTTAGTTAACAAGCCAATTAATGACACTGGCATTACTGTTTTTTTTTTTTTTTTTTGAGGTGAAGGAACCCATTTTGGTCTACGTCTCTCTTTCCCTTCCTTTCTCTTTCTGAGTACTGGCCCTTTGTGCAGACTTGTTTTTTAGAATATTAGCACAGATGGTGAAGAGCCAGCGTTCTCCCCCTGGACTTCCACGCTTCATAATCAACATGACAAGATGCAGGTCTGTGTTATATCTGGGAAGATGCATTTGAGTCAGTAGGTGTGCTGCAAGGCACTTCGTGGTGGGATTTGTAATTATTGCCGACAAGAGCAAACACGTAAAATGAAATCAATTTCAGAGGTTTAATTTCGGCCTGATTAAAAGATACCGGATTCCGTTAATGTCGAATCATCCGACCAGTTCCAGAAAGCATGGAATTTATTAGATAATTACATCTACTGATGAGGAGCATATTTATTCCAAATCAGCGAACTCCAAAACAAAAAAGATCCAGCAATGCGTTGGAAGAATTAAAGGCATGAGAATGAAGAGTCATGTCACTTTCTTAAAGGTCAATGACCTGATGCTGATTCATTTTGTCTAAATCTATACATTTATTTAAAAACACATGAAAAAATGCAAGTTAATACATTTACATTTACATGACTTGCACTGTGTATACCTTATAAAATAGATTGAATTTTAGAATTTAGAATTTTTTTTTTTTTTGGAACACAAAAACATTGTTTTATGATGATACAACTGTCCTGTCCTAACCCAGTAAATGTAAATGCAATTCCTGGAAAAAAAATGCATTAAAAGGGGTTTGCACACCCTAAACAATGTTGGGTTGTGTGAACCCAAATTTGGGTAAAATCTGGATATACCCAAATACTGGATTAAAAAAAGTAAATTAAAATTTTAACCCAACTTCAACTTTCACTTTCAACTGTAATGTTTTTTTAATTGCATTTTTAACCCAACATTTGGGTTTGTCCATATTTGACCCAAATTTGAGTTGAAACAACCCAGCATTTTGTAGAGTGCATAATCTTTTATTTTTATTAGGGGAAAAATACAGGAAAGTACTTGTATTTAAATAGAATTTTTAAACAATGTAAAAACTATGCCAAGTTGAGGACTAACATAGTCATGTAAAGGGCAAAAAAACACAGAAAATAAAATTTTATTTTTTATAAAATTAAAATTTATTTGAATCATTTTTATTTATTTGACCTTTCATGACGAAATAAGGTTAATTCAGGTTGTTAAATGTCATGTGGTGCAAATCATATATTTTTAAAAACAAATTTGAAAACCTTTTTTTAAATAATGGTTAAGTCATGTACACCCAAAATTAATGTTCAGACAGATTTAATTTAGGATCAAATATGGTAATAAATGGGAATCAAATACAGTAAACCCAGAAGGTTTAGCTTCCATGCTTATTATCGATATTTAAAATCATAGTCAGGCACAGAGTGCAACCATATGTCTAACATAATTCTCTATTTTTAGTTAAGCATAATTATGAATATTTAGAATCTGGTGTAATCAGATATTTTAGATATTTCCTGTAGTGCTAAGTCATCCAGAAAAAAAGAAGCAAAGAGCTTTCAATGTCTGGACCTATAAAAGGGATGAGGAGGAAAAAAAAGCCATACAAAAACGACCTTCTGACATTTTATCTGCTGGTATCAATCACCGCAGCTGACACAAAATAACACCCAGGTTTTTGACAACAGACATGGATCACTGGCTTTTGAGGCATTTACTGAATGTCATGGCTTAGCATGTGTTATGCTAGGCTAAAGGTCCTGAGCTCAACAACAAAACCTTCCAATGTTAACATAGATTTCTTTACTATCAGCCAACAACCACAACAGGTAAAAGTCAGCCTGAAATGACATTCAAAACCCATTTGATGTCTATAATGCTGGTGTCCCAGTCAGACGCTTCATGTAGTTAGTGTGAAATGTTGCTGTTTGAGCATAAACAACATTATCAAAGTTACAACGCTCAAAGTTTAAAGCAAAGGAAGATATTTGCTTTTAAAGAAAAGGACTACAACAAACGGCTGGTAGGGACTACACAACATTCCTCCCGGGTAAGTGACATCACTAACCCTAAAATATACATAAACCCCTCCCCCGAGTAGTTGTATAAGAGTACATTTGTGAGTCAGCTCAAACTTTAGCATCCATCTTTTCACATGTACTAGAAAGTCACTCTGTGTGCATCTCTCAACAGTTCCTCTATGAGCGATTTATAGATTACATGACAGAATATGCTAATTGAAGATAGTTAACTCCACATCAGCAACATGAATTCATCAACTTACCATTAAGAGACGTCCTGTTGCGTTCTACATGTTGTCACTTCTTCTTGAGTCTCTCCATCTTTGACTGACTCCGTTTCAACATTAAGGGAGAACAGTCATTTTAGTGTGTCTGGCTGCTAACAGAAACCCCGCCCTCTGTAGCAGCTCATTTGCATTTAAAGGGACAGACACAAAACTGTGCGTTTTTGCCAAAACTAAAAAAAAGTCTGGATAGAACAAGCGCTTGGACAAGGAGTTGTGTAGCATGCTCTGTTAGGAAGGGCCTGATCCTCCTAATGGTGTGCAAGGCAAATCTACATGACCGGGCAGTTCTAGCAATGTGGTTTATAAAGTTCAATTGATCACCAATTACAACCCCAAGGTTCCTAGCTGACCTTGATAGAGTTATGGATGATGAGCCAAGCTGAATGGAGAAGTTGTGATGAAGTGTTGGGTTGGCCGGAAGGAACCACAAGTAGCTCTGTCTTTGCAAGGTTTATTTCCTGATCATTTCTTTCAGTCTTTCTTATTGGCACTGTAAATAAATTACACCTTGCACGAGAGTGCTCTGGGC
Organism: Pimephales promelas; assembly: GCF_988280905.1. NCBI lineage: Eukaryota > Metazoa > Chordata > Actinopteri > Cypriniformes > Leuciscidae > Pimephales > Pimephales promelas. The sequence continues at coordinate 28,590,701 of NC_142784.1, forward strand.
GTAAGCCATCATTTTTTTACATCCTCACGGACCCCAGTTACCGTTTTCCCCCCCCGAAGCGAGCAGTGGCACTCTCTTCATCACAATCTGTGTCTGATGAGATAGACTATATGTCAGTGTCATTATTCTAACATTATTTTATAAACTTCCTGTCCTGTTAGCCGTTACTGTGCTCGTAGCGAGTACTCTACAATTGCACGCACAATTATAAAATTCATGTTATATATTTTTAAATTACTGTGGTGGCTCATAACAACCTAATACATTTATTGTATCAACAAAAAGGAGTTTATTGAGACAAAAGTCAATAATGTTATTAATGAGAATTGGACTCTATTAAGAGTGACATTTTATATATATATATATATATGAAGAGTTCAGATGCAAAAGCCTCTAAGTGCCATTTGAAATTTTCTTCTAAAATGATCATTTTTATCAAGCTTGTATATTTAAGTTCAGTAATTTCACTTAAATGGCATTGAAGATTACCTATTAATTGTCATTTAAGTGAAATTACTGAACTTAAATATACAAGCTTGATAAAAATGGTCATTCTAGAAGAAAATTTCAAATGGCACTTAGAGGCTTTTGCATCTGAACTCTTCATATATATATATATATATATATATATACACACACACACATTTTTATAATTGTTTAGTCAAATTCCCAAAAATAAATAAGGAATTGGGTCACATTTTCCAGCTTAATGACCATTGGAAATGTGGGTCCCAGGGCCAAACCAGTTGAGAACCATTGTTTTGACACAAATGCCATACCATCAAGACTTTTAGGTTTACCTTTGCAAAGGTGTTTAGAATCAAATATTTCCTCCAATAACTCATTTGTGTATGAGGGTAAAAATTAATGGGATTTCAGGGTGAACGACGCATCAGTTCTCCTCTCTGAGGCTCTGACCTTGCTTTATCTTTATGAGGGAATATTTAAAATAAGTCTCTATCAGAGAGTACTTTTGTCACGTGGGAGACTGTAAAACATGCTCATTCACCTATTTGACCTTGGACAAATGAGAGAGTAGAAAATGGGCCAAAAAAAATCACTCGTATCAAACCTATTTTTTAGATCTAGACCGAAGCATATATCGGAAAGGGTGCAGGGTGGTCTACGCAATGATTAATGAGAGGTGGTGAAGTACTGCTAATTAAGTTACGCATGCTTTAATTAGGAAATTGTCACAGTTTGGTCAGGCGAGCAACCGAGTTACTAGCAGAGACTGCTACTTTGCGATTAAGATATAATCTGATTCAAATTACTGAAACTAAAAGCAAGCAACCACTTAGAGAAAGAAGCTACTAAAAACTGCCACCAAAAATAAATGAAGCTAAGGCGGCAATATTTTTACACAAAGAACAAACATAAAATATATTTTATATTTTGCGATTAAAGCAGTATTAAAATACTACAAAACAATAAGGATGACAGCATTCAAATTAAACAGATAAACAGAAAAAGTTACCAAAAGAAGACTGTGCAAGGACTGAATGAACTGTTTATCACATACACTTGAAGCATTTTGTAATGTTGCATCGCTGACATTCCATAACCAAATGAGACCATCCAATTCTCTGGATGACTTGCTTAATATGAATATTACAAGGATATTGGCTGTTTATTAGTACTTGTGAAGCACATATTAATGCCCTATACATCCCTTAATCCTACCCAAACTTAACAACTACCTGACTAACTATTAATAAGCAGTAATTAGGAGTTTATTGAGTCAAAAGTTGTCGTTAAATAGTTAAAGCTGCAGTCCTTAACTTTTTTGGGTTAAAAATGATCCAAATCTGCTTGCCTTAGCTCGATTCAAAACGGTAATAATGCTTTTAATTCCAGAGGATATTCGCAGGAAATTCCAGCATGTCTTTGCGTCATTACGTCACATCTATACACATAAAGAAGTCTCAGCTAATAGGCTATGTTGCTTGTAAGGATATTGGAGGTGGAGATTATTCTTTTCTCACAGCACTTGATATAATTAAACTTATCAATTTGATGGCGGATCCAGAACGATCAAACGACAATTCTGACAGCCACACATTCTCCTCAAAACATTGGATTCATCCGTGCTGTGCCATGCCGAAGCACAACCCACATAAAGTTGATAATTCCACGAATGACTGCAATTGCAGATTTCGACCAGAGATGGCGACAAAGAGGAAAAACTACGGACTGCAGCTTTAATCGTGTGAATTGGACCTTAATCTAAAGTGTGACTGACCACACATTTATTGCCTGTCGCTATCGGATCGGTCCATGAGATCACTGATCTCTTAACTTAATACATGAGAACTCTTCTTGACAGGTGACTGCATAGTCTGAGGGTTTGTGCTTAACTGGTTTGGGAACAAAAGTACAGTATCATGTTATTGGAAAGTCTATACTACAGTATTTTAAAACCCCTTTGCTACTGTTATGATACATTAACATAGAAGTTAGTTTCTCCCTGATACTGCTTAATGATAACCACAGATCTATATAGATTCTAGCTAACATGTAGTTATCAACACACACAGATTTGCATTTAGATGACAGGGGAAAAGCTTAACCAACTAAGCTTGACATCCTACAATAATGTTAATTGTGCAAATGTTTTTTTTTTTTTTTCCAAAGAATTAAAAGAGGGTCGCATGTACTTCTGCTGACCTTGGTTTCCTCAACAGCCACTGGAGGGAGATGTGACAACCTGTCATGACATCATCCCTATGAGTCTAAAATCAGAGCTGTGTCCAAGCCCTCAGCGTTTGTGTTGGTGGAGCTGGCAGTGGGCCACCGCTCCTGTGGGAGTAGGCAGTTTTGTTGTGTCCGAACAGGACATGTCGAGACGTTCGCCTTACAGCAAAGGTGTTAGCGCCCCAGGATGAGTTCATCACCACAGCTGTTCTGCTAGCACATCGTGCCAAGGTGTGAGGGGGGACAACTGTGCGTATGCCATTCAGTGTGAAACAGACGGGATATATATCTTGAAAAACAATAAACAATTGCTAAAACTTGGCTCTGGACTTTTGCATTTTGTAGCTACAAACATTCTGCTGTGTTGTTAAAGTCTACCTGTAGTCAAAAATCGTTAATAATATCCCTTAAAACTCACCAAAATAACTTTTATCAACACATTCTCATCCCAAGACGTCATCTAACTGACGCTTTTGACCATACGTCAACATCCGACGTTTTAACATCAGTTAGATGACGCGGGTAGGTTTAGGTCTGGAGTAGGGTTAGGATTAGATAGCGTCATCTAACTGACGTTAAAGGATACCCTAAAACTTCGGGTGTTGACGTATTGTCAAAAGCAGGGTTTCTCAAACTCGGTCCTGGAGGGCCGATGTCCTGCAGAGTTTAGCTCCAACCCTGATCAAACTGTTATTAGAGCACTGTAATTTTTACTATAATCTTCCATGTCAACAAAAAAAAAAGTACATGAACAAGAGCATGCTGGGTTTTTTTTTTAATGTAAAACCCAAATAGAGGCAACAAGATATTAGACCAGGCAGATAGAGGGCTAAAAAAACAAAACAAAAAAACAAAAAAAAAACATTAATAAATAATTTATAAAAAAAATAATATTAATATTAAAGGGTTAGTTCACCCAAAAATGAAAATTAAGTCATTAATTACTCACCCCCATGCTGTACCAACCCCGTAAGACCTTCGTTCATCTTCGGAACACAAATAAAGATATTTTTGATTGAATCTGAGAGCTAGATCAGTCCTACATAGAATGCCTAAGGGACTGGCTCTTGACGGCCCATAAAGTCATTAAAGAAAAGGTTTCAATATTCCATGTGCCTACAGCGGTTTATCAAGCGACGAGACTACTTTTTGTGTGAAAAAAAACATAAATAACGACTTTATTGCACTATTCCATTACTTACTTATGGGCGCATGCGCGAGAACTGAGACGAGGACGTTCTCATTCGTCTACTTCTTGTTACCGGCTGCTCACCGCTTAGGAGTTTTACCGCCCCCTACCGTATAAGATGATGTGCTGATATAGCTGGAAGCGCAAAACAAGCAGAGGAAGATGCGCGCTGTACATACGCTTTTCAATTTGCGTATTTTCCGCACTATAAGGTGCACTTAAAAGCCTTTAATCTTCTCAAAAAACGACAGTGTTCCTTATAATCCGGAGCGCCTTATATATGGATCATCATTTTATACGGTAGGTGGCAGTAAAACTCCTGAGCGGTGAGCAGCCGGTAACAAGAAGTAGTCGAAGGAGAACGTCCTCGTCTCAGTTCTCGCGCATGCGCCCATAAGGAAGTAATGGAATAGTGGAATAAAGTCGTTATTTATGTTTTTTTCGCACAAAAAGTAGTCTCGTCGCTTGATAAACTTATAATTGAGCCGCTGTATGCACATGGAATATTTAAACCTTTTCTTTAATGACTTTATGGGCCGTCAAGAGCCAGTCCCTTAGGCAGTCTATGTAGGACTGATCCAGCTCTCAGATTCAATAAAAAATATCTTTATTTGTGTTCCGAAGATGAACGAAGGTCTTACGGGGTTGGTACAGCATGGGGGTGAGTAATTAATGACTTAATTTTCATTTTTGGGTGAACTAACCCTTTAATAATATGAAGATAATATAGTAATTGTAATGAAAATAAATATTTTTGAGAAGGTTATTAAGGTTCTATATAGCACTTTCAAAGCACGGTTATGTATGGAAGCTTATAATAAGGGTTCTATTTATCACCAAAAGGGTTCCGCTATTGTTACAAGCCGAAGAACCCTAATTTGGTTCTGTTTAGAACCTTAAGAGACAACAAGACACACACACTCCATGGAAGTGCAATGCATACTCATAAATACATACAGTACAAGGACTTTGATTGTTAAGCACCTTAAAACCCGTTTCTACCAGCTAGGGGAAGGGAGAGGTTTTAAAATGTATGCAATACACATAAATAGAAAATAAATAGACTATTATTCATTAAAACTATCATCACATTATAGTGTCTAAAAAAATCAAATAAAAATGTATTTCCCAGGTGAAAAAGACGTTGTATTAAATGTATTAAAAATATATTTGAAATACAAATAGTGTGTTTATAATACATTTGTATTTACAACATGCTTATTTAAAGTGTACTAAAAATGTATTTTATTGCATTTTAGTATATTTCTAAAAAGTATACTAGAAGTACATTGGTAATAAATATATATTTAATTACACTTTTAAGAAATATACTATAGAAAAGCATACTTTTAATGTATTTATAAAAAGTATATTAGTAATATATTGGTAATAAATGTATGCTTTATTATATTTTTAATAAATATGCTAATGATAATTATACTTTAAATGTATTTCTAAAAAGTATATTAGAAGTACATTGGTAATAAATATATGTTTAAATACACTTTTAAGAAATACACTATAGAAAAGCATACTTTTAATGTATTTCTAAAAAAGTATATTATTAGTACATTGGTAATAAATGTGTGCTTAATTATATTTTTAATAAATATGCTAATGACAATCATGCTTTAAATATGTTTCTAAAAAGTGTACTAGAAGTACATTGGTATTTAATTACATTTTTAAGAAATATGCTAAATACAAACATATTTTAATTATATTTAAAAATGTTTTACTAGAAACGCAATGATAATAAATATACACTTAATTACACTTTTAGAAATATGCTAAAAACAAACATAGTTTTAGTGAAGTTTTAGTGTATTTACAGAAAGCATACTTGTTGCTAAATTAAAGTATTTTTGTGTTCACTTCAAGTTTAAAAATTCAAGTCCCTTTAATTCCCTTCCTAACATGAAGGCAATTAAACATGTATCGAAATTAATTGTATATTTCTACAAAGACTAGAAGTAGCACTTTAATTATAAATATGTGCTCAGTTAAGCTTTTAAGAAATATACCAAAAACTACCACACTTTTTGTAATACTACCAACACTTAACTCAATGCATATGTATTTCACACTTTATATTATGTGTTTTAGGTTTAACTTTTTTAAATTAATTTGTTATAATTATGAAAAGGACTAAAATTTGACTAACAAGTAATGCACTTCTATACTTCTGCATTAATTAATCAAATAGTCTTTTCCACAAAACAAGTGAATACCAGTACTTGCACACATCAACATAAAAGATCAGGTGTACATACTAGAAAAACAAAATAAATTTCTTAAAGCTTGACTCTTACATTTGTTTAGTCAAAATGAATAAAAAAACTTGTTATAAAGCATGTTAGGTTTATATTAACAGAGTTGTTTCTTTTTTGTGGATGTTAGTTAATATTTCCAGTTGCATTCATTTGGACCAATCAGAGCCAATCTTTTCAAAACAAGCTTGCCGGCAATCGTCCAATCACACACTGCCATTTGAACTTACATGTTGGGCGGGGCGCGGACAACGGATACTGACTGTCTGTGGTATTCCATTATAGCTTCGGATATCTCAACAGAAATCATGTATTTTCCAAATTTTGCTTTGTTATTTCACTGACTCGGACCTAGTGAATGTGGATAGCACCGATCTAATATTAAGAGAACACACGAGCAGATTACCAGGTCGTCAGCTCCCGCGAACAATTTAGCAGTGAAGAGGACAACGCAGAGCTGCGCCGCCACGACATGGACAGAGCAAGATACTGCCAGAAAAGATCTTACTTCTTGGTGGTAAGTTTATTAGTTTAAGTGATTAGTGTAATTGGTTTTATTCTCACTTTGGGTTTAGAAAATATTTTCAGAAGTTGATGACGATGTTCTGTGGATTACTGGCGTTTCTGTTGATTTGACACTAAAGCGAGTTAACGTCTATCCATTGACGTCTATCAACTTAATTGTTATAGATCAATTATATACAGACAGTGACATAATATAAAAACATTGCACACTGTGTTTTCAGAAAAAAGGTTATTAATGGTGATTACACGACAGGCTTGATTGTCCCTAAGTAACTTCTTGTGTTTTAAATATTATAATATATTTTAAGCTCTAATAAAACTTTCACATTTGTGATATTTAATTCATAGTAAAATCTAATTAATTATTAGTAGGCTGTCAGTTTTCATGTCAATTCGATAAATAAATTAAGTTGTAATCACCAACTATAAGCTTTCATAAAACCAATTATTAAATATATTGCACTGAGAAATTAAAACGATGTTAAATAATGAAATGAGAGTTTTTATATTTAATATTTAGCCTAACCAAGGAATTTGCACATTGCAAAGACATTTTTTTATATTAAACCTAACCGTGAGTAGATGAGGTCAAGTCGAGTAAGTAGTAGTTGATCCTCTTGATTTGTATAACAACAAATCAATGAATAACAACAAAAACAGTCAATAGTGTGTCATGTAGCAGCTAAGTAGCTAAGTGACCTATTATTATATATTAACACGTATTTGAAAAATTGCGTCCCCCGGCCCCCGCATGAATATGTATTTTGCCTGATTATGCATTGAATTATGCAATCGCATAATCGTATTTTTCTCTAGGGACTGATTTATATGATTTTATGTGTGGTATTCAGCTTTTTTACATTTAATCAAGTCGTTATCAGCTGTCACCAACTTGTAACTTTCAATAGAATGTTCTGTCTTTATTAATAATGAATAATTACTTCAATAATAGCGTGGAAGTTACAGTAATGGTTCATTAAATATGTTTTACCATTTAAACAAAATACAAATTATATATGAAGAACACAAACTAGTGTTTGTTCTGCCCTAACTTTCTATAACATGCAACTTTATTTTTTTTTGTAGAGCTTCCAGGGATACTATCATCTCTCAAAGAGGCCCTGGAGTCCATGAAACGAGGTTCATTCAGCTCAAGCCCAAGATCATCTGAGCTGTGTCTTCCTGAAACCTCAGACATGGTAAGAAAATTCTTTATGATAAAGAAAAATCCTATTTGTTATAATAATTATATCTGACTTTTGTGCATTAATACTTCAGTAAGTGTTCTGAATTAAGTAACAAAGTGACAGCTTTTTATTAGAATTATAAATGAACAAGTTTATACTAATGCTTGTTTTTTTTATTCTTTCCAGATTTCCCTCGGTGGTTCTGATGTCCCCAAAAGAGTCTATGGCAGACTGAACAAGTCACGAACTTCTCTTTTTACTCACGACTTGGCCACTTTACTTTTTGCTATTGTATTTCACTTTGTTTGACTTAAAGGATTAGTTCACTTAAAAAAAAAAAAAAACTTTTGCTGATAACTTACCCACCCCCATGCCAAGATATCCATGTCATTCTTTCTTCAGTTGAAAAGAAATTAAGGTTTTTGATGAAAACATTTCAGGATTTTCTCCATATGGACTTCATTGGGAACCAAACGGTTCAAGGTCCAAAAGGCAGTTTCTGTGCAAACTGTTCAAAGGGCTTTAAACGATTCCAGACGATGAATAACAGTCTTATCAAGCGAAACGATCGGTCATTTAAAAAAAAAAAAAATCAACGTTTAAGTTTTATAAGCTCAAATGGTCGCCATGCTCTGTTCTGTTATGCATGTTCATAACTCTCCTATTCAAACTCGTTCATCAAAATTAACAAATCTTTTTCTGAGTCATTAGGTTCATTCAACGAACGAAATGAATGAATTGACTTGAAAAAAGATTTGTCAGGGCTGCCAACTCTCAAGCATTCAGCACGAGACTCTCGCGATTGAGCAATTCTCATGCTTTCACGACAAATTGACTGTTAGCCATTGGACCTTGAACCGTTTTGTTCCCAGTGAAGTCCATTATATGGAGAAAAATCCTGGAATGTTTTCATCAAACCTTAATTCCTTTTCGACTGAAAAAAAGAAAGACATGGACATCTTGGAAGACATAGGGGTGAGTAAATTATCAGCAAAAGTTTTTTTTTAAAAGTGAACTACTCCTTTCAGTTAGTTTATTTATTTATTTATTTATTTTTTGTTCTGTTTAATACCTCTGCAAATCAATGCATTTTATGTTAATGTATTTTGTTTAGTTTTCATAATGCTTTACTGATGTAGTGCATTAAAGTTTATCTTTCAAAGAGTGTTTGTGTGTTTTGTAGAAATATTTTTTTACTGGGTTTTGTTGAATTAAAATGTTTAACTGTATTTTTAATACATTAAAATATATTATTTTTATATTAAATGGTTTTTGGAAAAAATATATTTTTAATATGTTAATAGTGGGTCCTATAGTGTTCTACAAATACATTATTAATAAGCTGAAATTATATTTAAAATATACTTAGAACGCATTAATGTGAAGCTAAAATATACTAATGCTGTATTTCTAAAATCGATTTAAAGTGTATTAAAATACACTTTAAATAAGTGCTATTATATTACATTAAATGTACTTAAAATGGTTCCATTTTAGCACAATTTAATATAATAAAATATATTACTATTACCTTAAAATTGAACTTAAATACATATTAAAGTACACTTAATATACTTGAAGTTGTTTCAATTTAGCACATTTAATACATATTTAATACGGTGCACTTAAAATACATTAAGTATATCAAAATAAGTACAATTTAAATACATTTCCTTTTCACCTGGGTTACCTGTCATGAACAACCCAACCCTAAATATTAATACGAGTCAAAGTAATGTTTGCATTAGCGATCAGCACTTATAATTAAAATGCTGACTGAATGAGCACCGTTCGACTGGCTGCGGTTCAGCTCAGCCTTCATCTTGCCTCTTTTGTGAACTCAAACGAAGCTTTTAAGATGAGAAACCTGGAACAAACAACGCTTGACTTTGAGAATAACAGCCAGTGCTGAGAGCTGATTCAGCTGTTTGCGTAGATCAACCCCAAGGTGATTTTGAAAAAGTAGCTTCAAAAGAAGACTTGCAGTAGGCACGGAGATGCATGCACACATACTAATATGTGTAAGTAAACCAGCTCGACAGAGACAGCACTTTCGGAGAGATATGGTGAAATAATCATGCAGACCTACAAAATCCTTTAGTCTATACAACTTCTGATGCACTTTGCGCCATTTAAAGTTTAATATTCTGTAAAATTACCCCTCCGCCTTTGGAGCATCATTAGGCTGAATGGATGTTTTTGTGTCATCATTATTTATTCAAATGATTTTATTTCACTTTGATGAGAGCAAAACTCATAACTGCATGTACCTAACAGCACGTTTCCCTGATAAAATTTTTACATATCCATAAATAATGCATTTAATCCTGAATAATGCAAGGCTCAAAAAGAGTATGTCTACTTCCAAAAAAGCAGAAATTTTATAAAGTACATTTGTTCCACTCCATTAAAATCAGATTTGTGCTTGATGTTTCAAAGACGAGCTAAACCCTGATGGTTTCTAATAAATGGTATGTATTTTCAAGGGATTTTCACCTAAACATGAAAATTATGTCATAATAAATTGTGTTCTTCCAATGGCTTTCTTCCTTCTTTAGAACACAAACAAGACGTTAAGGCTCCTCTTTTCCATACAATGAAAGTGAATGGTGACAAGGGACTGTCAAGCTCTAACAATAATAAAAAAGCACCATAATAGAACTCCAGATGACTTCTGTTCTAAATTTAGTTAATTTTCTGATGCCATATAATAGTTGTTTTTTTCTTAAAAATGGTGACATTTAAGTCATTGTTCACGTTTGATCTTCTCCTCAGTTCTCAAAATCAAAAGCAACCCAACAAATCTCGATGCTCTAGATATGTAAATATGAAAATTAACCATGTTTTTTTTTTTGTAGTAACCATGGTTTAACTATGGGTTTTGTAGTAAAACCATAGTAACTACAAATGAAGCATATTACTGTAGAAGAACAACCCAGAAGAACCATGGTATCAAAACCATGTTTTTTTTTTAAATTACCAGTTACTACAGTCATGGTTACTATGGTTTTAGTGTAGTATTACTACAATATTACTGTAGTAGAACCATGGTATCAAAACCATGTTTTTTTTTAAATTACCAGTTACTACAGTTATGGTTATTATGGTTTTACTGTAGTATTAATACAATATTACTGTAATAGAGCCATGGTATCAAAACCATGGTTTTTAAAATTACCAGTTACTACAGTCATGGTTACTATGGTTTTACTGTAGTATTACTACAATATTACTGTAGTAGAACCATGGTATCAAAACCATGTTTTTTTTTAAAATTACCAGTTACTACAGTTATGGTTATTATGGTTTTACTGTAGTATTAATACAATATTACTGTAATAGAGCCATGGTATCAAAACCATGGTTTTTAAAATTACCAGTCACTACAGTCATGGTTACTATGGTTTTAGTGTAGTATTACTACAATATTACTGTAGTAGAACCATGGTATCAAAACCATGTTTTTTTTTTTAAATTACCAGTTACTACAGTTATGGTTATTATGGTTTTACTGTAGTATTAATACAATATTACTGTAATAGAGCCATGGTATCAAAACCATGGTTTTTAAAATTACCAGTTACTACAGTCATGGTTACTATGGTTTTACTGTAGTATTAATACAATATTACTGTAGTAGAGCCATGGTATCAAAATCATGGTTTTTAAAATGACCAGTTGCAGTCACGGTTACTATGGTTTTACTGTAGTATTACTACAATATGACTCTAGTAGAACCATGGTATCAAAACCATTGTTTTTATAATTACTGGTTACTACAGTAATGGTTACAATGGTTTTACTGTAGTATTACAATATTACTGTATTAGAACTGGTATCAAAACCATGGTTTTTAAAATTACCAGTTACTACAGTCATAGTTACTATGTTTTTTTTTACTGTAGTATTACTACAATATTACTGTAGTAGAACCGGTATCAAAACCATGGTTTTTAAATTACCAGTTACTACAGTTTGGTCACTTAACTGACGCCTTGGGAAGCATTTGGACATGCTTCATCTGACGCTTTAGGCGCCCTTTAGCGTCAGTTATATGACGCCCTAGGATCGCGTGTACCCTACCCCCACCCCACACCTAAACCTAACCGCGTCCTCTAACTGACGCTTTCCTTTAGCGTCAGTTAGATGACGCCGTAGGTTCGCGTCATGTAAGTGACGCTAAAGGGCGCCTAAAACGTCAAATATTGAAGCATGGTCAAAGGTGACGCCTTGGGGTGAGAATGCGTTGGGCTACTAGGGTTTTACTGTAGTATCACTACTGTAGTAGAACCACGGTATCAAAACAATTGTTTTTAAAATGACCAGTTACAACAGTCATGGTACTTTTGATACCGCACCAAAATACCACGGTTACTAACTACAGTCATTGTTAACTACAGTTTTATTGTTGTAAAACCATGGTTAATTTTTGTAAGGAACAAGCTGGTCGGTCCTCGTAGCGCACAGCTGATTGGTTCCTGCTATATCAGTAGCAAATGAGCTCGCTGCTCAGCCTTTAAATACTTGGTTAGCATTTTCTGTAGTAGTGCAGCGCGCTTTCAGAAACCCTCCAGCATCCCCAGCTCCACCTGTATAGATCTGTTACAGGTAATAGCATTGGAGTAGAGCGGCAAGTACGTTGACAGACGAGACATTTCCCAAAAAGTATGTCTTTGGCTGTGAAAGCCATTCTGGAAACTTTAAGAGTGTATTGTCTTTGAGTATGGGCTGAAGGTGGATTGCTCCATTGCTGATTATACTGTACAGCAGTGGTCTCATCAGCAGCCTGGTCGCTTATCTGTTCAGGGTTGCACTCCTTCCTTGCATGTCCACATCGTTCCTCTCCTCCAGACCATCTGTTCCATGCTGCCAATCTTTGGTGGTTGCCAGATCCCGCTTCCTTGATCCTCCGTTCTCTCACAGACTGCAGCTGAGAGGATACAACCCGTTGTAACTTCAGAGGTAATCTCTTTTTTTGGCTTTGACTTGAGAGAGGCATGATTAGAGGACGTCCTGCTGAGTGTCTCAAAAACACTAGTATTGTGTTCACCTGATTCTCACACAGGTCAGTCCCTGACATACAGTAGCTTTAAGGAGTTATTTAATGGGGCAATCGGTGTTATTGTAGTATTATTGATACTTTTATAGTGATACTTAATATTTATTGACGTTATTGGCCCGACATGATTCACGGTCTATATTTGAAGACACATAAAGCCGATTGAGAGCTTTGAGGAACAGAACAAAAGTTATCTATTCCCTCGTAATATTCATGTGATCTTTATGTGGTGGTGGATCACCTCCAGGTGTTCCTTTGTTAGTATATGACAGTCACATCCCGAACTAACTGAGGCGGCTCCAGATTCAGAACAAAGCTGAAGAGAGCTGAGGCGTTGCATTATTCTGTGTATTGAAAATGTTCTGTCGTAAAATGGCATGCTCTTGTGATTATGCCAATAACTCAAACAACATCACAATATGTGGTTTATACCAAAAAAAGATGCTATTCAAGGTCCAGGCTTTGAAAGCGTGTTATTGTTGATTTATTTTCCATTTGAATTTTTAATATAATAGACTGCTCGTTGCATCCATTTCTGTCAAATATGCATTTAAAGGGATAGTTGAGCCAAAATTTTTAATTCTGTCATTATTTATTCACCCTCATGTCCTTCCAAACCAAGATGGCTTCTTCTGTACAACACAAAAGAAGACATTTGGCAGAATTTCCTGCTCTTTTACATGCAATGAAAGTGAATTGTGACCAGGACACAAGCTTCAAAATGACAGTGGTGCTATAATAAGGCAAAGATTTTCTCAAAAAATTACTTTTTCGAACTCTTTCTAGGCCGTCGGTTCAATCTTCACCAAAATAGGCACACGTCGGTAAGGCAAAAAGTTTAAATTAAAGGGATAGTTCACTTTGAAATTAATTTTTCAAATGTTTTAGCTTACCTCAAGAGCATCCAAGATGTAGGTGTCTTTGTTTCCACAGTATTTTCAATTTTGATATTTTTAGGTCAAACCGTTCTTGTCTTGTCTGGGGTCCACCTCAAAGAGCATGCACAGAGAAGTCCAAATTAAACTTGATTTAATGACTCGTAAATGTAAGTACACATTGATGGCCTAAGACACAAAACGAGCGGTTTGTGTGAGAAAACGAACAGTATTTATATCGTTTTTACCTCTTGTAACCACAGCCACATCCAAGTGATCTGAGGGTCTCTTGAAGGGTCTAAGTCAGTGTTTCCCAACCCTGTTCCTCGCGGCACACCAACACTGCGTGTTTTATTTGTCTCCCTAATCAAACACACCCGATTCAACCCATTAGCTCATTAACCCACCTGATTATGAGCTGATGGGTTGAGTCAGGTGTGTTTGATAAGGGAGACAAAGAAAACACGCAGTGTTGGTGTGCCGCGAGGAACAGGGTTGGGAAACACTGGTCTAAGTGATCTGAGGGTCTCTCGCCTCTTGAAGCCAGTGGAGATAGGTTTACCTGCACTAACCAGCTGACCCCTGTTACATCTGCAGGAAAACAAAATGCACTTTAGGTTAGGTTGTAACATATGGAATGCAATAAGCTCTGCATTGAGACAAACAGTACCAGAAAGTTTTCCAGCTTGTCAGGGTTTTTGCAGCATAATCAGCAATGTCAAGGTCAGAATGCTCTACATTTATGACATATTGTTCAGACTTCATAAGTGGCCTGGAATTCTTGTCTATGTGATTTCTTGCAGGTTTCTGCTAGACAGAGAGAGGCTTTTCATGCATTGAGACTGAAGTTTTTGTTTTTGTTTACTTATTTATGATGGGGAAAATGCACAAACAAAGGCATACTCATTCATGAAAAATGTTCAGAATTAGCTGATTATTTTATTCTTAAAGTTTATTTTTGTCCCACTCAATCCTTCACACTTCCTCTACATGATTATGATTTGATTAATGATTGTTTTGGTAATTGTATACTTGAGGGGAAAAAATGCAGTTTCTTAATGAACAAGGAAAAGTGTAGTTCATAGAAATGTCAGAATAGTGGTGACTTCAGGTAGCCTGGTTCAACCAGACTCTAGTTCATTTCATTTCCACATAGAGTCTGGAACCGCTCCATTGAGAAACGTTTCCTTCCTTGTAGGCGGGTTCACTATTAAAGTTCAAATCTATTGGATCTGCCCAAAGTCACTCACGATCTGCCATAGCCAATCGCTAACGGGGTGTCGTGAGTGACGTATGTCACGCGCCGAAATGGCTGGAAACAACAAGTCCGAATGAGGATTTACAATAGGATTTCAGTCAACGAGAGCTGCAGGTTTTGTTAATCTAGGAACAATTATTAATTCGAAATGTATATTTGACACAAAGGACAGTGATATATTCATTCAATAGTGGAAGCTGTGTCTAATCATTACAAATATTTATATATACGCCGCTGTGGTCGTTTTCTGATCTGCCGCTGTAGCAGCTACAGTGAATGATCAGTCTGTCTCTATCTGCAGATGTGTAATAAACAACAATTTTTCATATTACGTCTTATTGTTTCTTAATTACCTTAATTATGGTCTTCAAAGTATGTGTTTGTACATTTTTATGTGGCATTTATTTTTTTTAGTAAAACAAATCAACCATTGCCATCTAAAACTGAAAATCAAATATCTTCAAAGTATGGTTTTTCACATTTTTATTTATCACAACCAATTTGTATGATTTACAACATGTAAAACTGACACACCAACCTCCTGCACGAGTGCACAAAGGGGCTCAAAATGTTCTATTCATCAGAAGAATCAGTAAATTTACAGTTGGGAATATGAGCGACTGACATGACTCCTGAGCGGATCTTCAACAATAGTTTAGCAGCCAGGACTCGGGGCTTCCGAACACCGCGAACACCAGGCTAAACCGTCTGTCCAAAATGTCACGGTCATCGTGCACGAGCTGCCCAGCACAAACTTCCAAACTTTCTGCCTCCTTCACTTGGTCCTCAGTTGTGCAACAAGAGGTGAGACGATAACAATCCGGCTTTAAATTCTGTATATTCGGCAGTTTCTTTTCCAACAACGGACCGAATAGCTTTTCTCACGTCTTTCTCCGCTGCCATTACTGAATTGAAACTGACGCGCTTGCATCAACGTCATCTTTCTCAGCCACTCCCTCTATTCGCTGATTGGTCCTATAAAAAAATGGTTTCTGGAACCTATAAGGATATGGAGCGATCCCAGACATAGTACAGAAGTAAAATGAAATTGAGCGGAAGTGCGTAAGAGGGCGCAGCCAGGCTAGACTTCAGGTTGATTGGGACACTATTTTTAGATGACTGGGAAAAAGTGTCCCAATCTAACCTGAATTCACCCCTATGTTTTGGAGCTACTGTAGAACTATTCGTGCAATTCAGTTTGTAAAGCTGTTATATGACAAACCAATGCATCACAAGGTATCATCTGAGATATTCTTCCAAACAGTCTGGTGTTTTGTTATTTCCGTTATGTTTTTCATGGGTGCCGTTGAAGGTGATAGTTCGCGTGTGGCCTGTGTGACGTATAATGTGGGTAGCTTCTTTTTTTTTTGGTGACACATTTCGCTCAATCATGTGTGAGGGTTCCTCTGCAGAAAACAGTCCAGATGGCAAAACGACTAATCACAAACAAAACAGGTTTCATCGTTTCCCAATTAATGCTGTCAGTTTAGCAACAGCAGTGTGTGGACTGAATAACACCCCAGTAAGCGTCCACAGGGCTACCGGAGTGTGATTTGAAATGAAAAGACAGTGAAACTAAATATTATATAAATAAATGACTGAATACAGGACAAAGAAAATTTAGCTAGCGCTGCACACCTAATAAATATCTATAATGAAGAGTGGGATAAGCTGTGCCAGTTTTTGCTTCGGCTGCCCTTGAAGGAAAGAGAAATGAAATATTAGCTGAGGTAAAACTAATATGTCTAATTATATTTCGGGGAAACATGCCATCAACTGAAATTGTGTGCTACCAAATGTCAATTTCACATTAGGAGTAAGCTGTCATGTCAAGAGGCGGCTTTTGAATTATTAATACGAATAAATGAATGATTGGTAAATAAGATACAATGATTTGCATTTCAAATTACAGTATATTTTATACAAATATATAAATTATATAAATGACATTATATAAATGTATATAAATTACAGTGGCCTATATTATATGTGTATAATATGTATATAAATTACAGTATATTATATACAGTATTGACCAAAGTTGATGTTACAAGTGGAAAACAGAATAAAACTCGAGCGTTTGAGCAACCAAACTCACATCTCCAAACCGTATTGCTCCTGACATGTCAACAGTCGCAGGTGTTATTCATAGGGGGCGGGGCGCTTTGAGAGCATTTGATTGGACAGAAGATGGGATGAGAAGCTTAAATCGGCGGTGATGTCATAAAAATCAGTGATCCATTTTAGCTGATGTGAGAGACTGTAAGTTTTGAATGCTGAATCTCCTAAGTGTGAATTTTGTCATTGTTTTGTAATACATCAGCTAAAGGCTAACATACATACTAAGAGCTACAAAACATATTAAAACTGCAATTTTGATTTCAGGGGGCATTTTAATGTGGATTATTTTTGGGAGGAATATATTCACTGCCTTAAGTAAAAAAAATAAATTTTAAATATCACCCAATGAGGGCAATTAAGGCTAGAAAATAAAAAAAGGCAATGGAAATAACACATTATATCTTGGAAGAATCTGTTGGAAGACAAAAATGTATTTTAGGAAACAAAGCAACTGTCTAAAGCAAACACTGTTCATATATTCACACAGCAATTAATTTGATGAAAGGTCTTGACCCCAAGCATAACGTGTAACTTACTGTATAATAGCATGACAACACAACATTGACAAAGAGAAATTACGAGCTTCGGGAATATTGCGGAGGATGGCGCATGCATTTTCATTTAAATGAAGTGCAAAGAGATCACTGGAAGTTTTTGAAATGCAAAAGGGAATGATATCAAGCAACAACAACAGCTGCAGCGGAGATCGGTGCTGTCATTGGTCCAAATGCACATATTCAGCTATGCTAATGAATCATCCATTGTCACTGGATTAAAAAGAACATGAATGCACAGACTGAGCCAAGGAATGGGGTGGAAGGGCACGGTCTTGTCATTTGTCTTGTCCTGTTTTTCGAAATAAATGTTTTCTGGCTGCTTAGAGGATAGGAACAGAGAGAAAAGGGGTAAAATCCATCGTGGGTAATTAAATCCGAAAATCGGCCCATTTTCCATGCAGTGGTCTGTGAGAATGCCAGCTGCCATGGGCCATCGTTAACATACGCCGGCGAACGCAAAGCAATCAGCGCGACGTATCTGTGGTGGCAGTAGCTCTCTCCACTTCCCAGGCTCAGTGGGGACGACAGCCTGACTGTCGGGCATTCTGGAAGATTCTGTCTCGGATAATGCAGGTGTGGAGATCAGATCGCAGACAGACAGGCAATTAGTGGAGGTTCTGTTTTGAATTCTGTGGAAGTCTACTGGGTTCAGGACGGGTCCCCGGTTCTTTCATGCATTTTGTCCGCGTGTCAGTGTTGGAGAAGCTACAGTACTTCCAAACAGGCCATGAGCTACTCATCATTTAAGTTACAGTCCAAAAGTTTGAAAAAAAAAGTAGTTAGCTGCACTTTAATCTCCTTCTAACAAAAAGTAGTTGACGAGGGAAAACACTACATTTGAACAGATATATTTAAACTACCGTTCAAACGTTTAATAATTAATTCAATGCACATCCAATGCACGAAGTTCTCCTTCCACCACATCCCAAAGATGCTCTATTGGGTTGAGATCTGGTGATTGTGGGGACCATTTCAACTCATTGTCATGTTCAAGAAACCAATTTGAAATGATTTGAGCTTTATGTGACATGGTGCATTATCCTGCTGGAAGTAGCCATCAGAGGATGGGGACATGGTGGCCATAAAGGGATGGACATGTTCAGAAACAATGCTCAGGTAGGCCATGGCATTTAAATGATGCCCAATTGGCACTAAGGGACCTAAAGTGTGCCCCCCCTACACCATTACACACCATTAGCCTGCACAGTGGTAACAAGGCATGATGGATCCATGTTCTCATTCTGTTTACGCCAAATTCTGACTCTACCATCTGAATGTCTCAACAGAAATCGAGACTCATCAGACCAGGCAACATTTTTCCAGTCTTCAACTGTCCAATTTTGGTGAGCTCTTGCAAATTGTAGCCTCTTTTTGCTATTTGTAGTGGAGATGAGTGGTACCCGGTGGGGTCTTCTGCTGTTGTAGCCCATCCGCCTCAAGGTTGTGCGTGTTGTGGCTTCACAAATGCTTTGCTGCATACCTCGGTTGTAACGAGTGGTTATTTCAGTCAAAGTTGCTCTTCTATCAGCTTGAATCAGTCGGCCCATTCTCCTCTGACCTCTAGCATCAACAAGGCATTTTCGCCCACAGGACTGCTGCATACTGGATGTTTTTCCCTTTTCACACCATTCTTTGTAAACCCTAGAAATAGTTGTGGGTGAAAATCCCAGTAACTGAGCAGATTGTGAAATACTCAGACCGGCCCGTCTGGCACCAACAACCATGCCACGCTCAAAATTGCTTAAATCACCTTTCTTTCCCATTCTGACATTCAGTTTGGATTTCAGGAGATTGTCTTGACCAGGACCACACCACTAAATGCATTGAAGCAACTGCCATATGATTGGTTGATTAGATAATTGCATTAATGAGAAATTGAACAGGTGTTCCTAATAATCCTTTAGGTGAGTGTAGACGACTCAACTGTTTCTCAACAGTTTTTCTGTATCCCTCCTCTTCCTATCCCAGCCAGATAGGCCTACACGGGGAGTATTCAGGGTCCGGGCTCAGAGCCCTCTCCCTCAGACAGCACTCTTAACTCGATCTGATTATGTGTAAGTGTGAACTTGTGAAATTAGGTGTAAATGCAGCAAAAAAAGCCATATTTTCTCTGCTCTTAGTATAACAGTATGCAGTTAAAATGTCTGTGTAAATGCATTTATGCCACCTCTGAGCAGCATTAAGCAGTCTGTGTACTTGCCACTTTAGAAACTACTTTGCCACCTTTGCAGTGTGCATTCATTTCAGCGAAAAATCTGCTGTTGTGTCAGTTGTCGGGACCCGTGGGTTCGTCTGAGCAGTGTCCGGCCCCGTCTGACAAACACTCATGAAGCACCCCCTTCAGCTCGCCTGGTTACGTTTGTCAGGATGGTACGGCTTTTCACCACTGAGATTACTTACACACTTGTAAGCATGTCTTTCTCACCCTGACTGAAGAGCAGTGATTGTCTGATTTGATTCACGAAGCCTGATTCTCAAGAAGATACTTTGTAGCATGGATTCCTTTGCAAAATGTAGCCGTGTAGACTGCAGTTCCAGTTCAAAACATAATTACAGATATTGGTAATAGTTGTACTTTCTTTCATTTTGTTTTGCTTTTGAACATTAAAACACAGTCATGACTTGGATTTTTTTGTATTTTATATACATGTTCCTTGAGGTTCAAGTTTTTGCAAAAAAACAAATTTATATGCAGAGAAACAATTATTTTCAACCTTTATTTTGACCCTTTTGTCTGAAATGTTTTTTTTTTTTTTTAAAGAGGCAGTTTCTTTAAAGGATAATTCCGGTATTTAACACCTTGAGTCTATTTTGTTGTTTGTTTTGAATGAAATAGAGTGGTGGACTTAGACATTTTGACAATGGGTCCTGTCTCGACTTTTTGACTATTTTAGAATCGCCTGTGACAGCTTTAGACTGGGTGTCTATTTATGGGCATGCACAAACATGTCCTTAAAACAACCCTTAACGTTCATTTTCAAAACTGTGCAACTCACCGAGTGGTTGGTGGTGTTCGTTGATGTTCCGAAACAAGTAGCGTAGCTAAATACCGTTTCTGTCGTGTTTTATTTGTCATTTTTTTTAATCGCATTGATGTCTGCTGGAGGACTCAGTGCTCGTTGATATTACTGCGCTAGCTACCGGGAACGAAAAGGGGTCTGTTTACATTTGGTTGTAGCCTTTCGCTCGGTTCTCCGTCTTGCCATATTCGACTGTGTCTGTGACTTTTTTTACGGTGCACTAGACACTGTGTTCCGTACAGTGTCCTGGTTGTCGCCATCAAGTGGTCAGGAGTGTGCTAACGCTTCAGACTCAAATATCGAGCGGAAGTTTATACGCGGTTGTGAGGTATCTGAAAAAATAGTTCCACTCCCTGCTGAAAAATCCAGCTAAAACCAGCCTAGGCTGGTTGGCTGGTCTTAGCTGGTTTAAGCTGGAAGTAGCTGGTTTTAGTTGGTCACCCAGCCTGGCTTAGCTGGTCAAGCTGGTCTCCCAGCCTGACTTAGCTGGTTAAGCTGGTATCCCAGCCTGGCTACCAACTTGACCAGCTAAGACCAGCCTGACCAGCTGAAAAAGTGTTCAAAACCCCTCTAAAACCAGCCTGATAAACCAACTAACCAGGCTGGGAGACCAGCCAAAACCAGCCAACCAGCCTTGGCTGGTTTTAGCTGGATTTTTCAGCAGGGCTATAGCAAACAAAACGGATTGCATTGCGTCAATATATTTTTTTTAATCATCAACGAACACCACCAACCACTCGGTGAGTTGCACAGTTTTGAAAATGAAGGGTTGTTTTAAGGACATGTTTGTGCATGCCCATAGACACCCAGTCTAAAGCTGTCACAGGTAACACAGTCTCATCCCAAATCGTCATATAACTGACGTTTTGGGACGTATTTTGACCATACGTCAATATCCGCCTTTTTAGGGCCCCCTTAAACGTCGGTAGATGGCGATCCCGGGCCGTCATACAACTGACGCTTTACCTTTAACGTCAGTTAGGTGACGGGTTAGGTTTAGGGTTAAGTTTAGGTATGGGGTAGAGTTAGGATCCCATAACCTCATCTACCGACGTTTAAGGGGGCCCTAAAAAGGCGAATATTGACGTATGGTCAAAAGACGTCCCAAAACGTCAGTTATATGACGATTTGGGATGAGACCGGGTTGTCACAGGCGACTCTAAAATAGTCAAAAAGTCGAGAAAGGACCCATTGTCAAAATTTCTAAGTCCACCACTCTATTTCATTTAAAACAAACTACAAAATAGACTCAAGGTGTTAAATACCGGAATTATCCTTTAAGGCAAGTCAGTGCCACTGTTATGATTGTATAACGTCATTGCATAGGAAAAAGTTTTGCGAACATTACTATTCATATAACACCATATTTTACAGCCACTAGATATTGGGCACTTCCAATATCTGGCATACTTTAATTTTACTGGTTCATCAGCTGAAAAAAAAGTGATTCTGACGATATTGTTCCTCCGTGTTGTTACCAGCTGGCATTTTAACGTCGAGTCAGTGTTGAATCAATGCAGGTTGAGGTTGTAGCCTGTTGATTTGACGTACAACTCAAACATTGTTATTTCGATGTCGAATCCATAGTGAGTTAACAACACCACTTCAACTATTTGGTGTTCAACATGGTTTTGACATTGAATTTGTGTTTTTTCATAAACTGACATTATTTCAACAACATTTAAACGTTTAATGTCAGTCGAATGCCAAGTGGTGCGAACTTCCCTATTCTCATTGATTTATAGCCTAACGATTATTCAACTTTATACTAGTTTTCGTTATTGTTAAAAATGTACAATTACTTCATTTACAAGTATGTATACAGTTCAGTACTATTTCAATGGATTTAGCACCTGTGTTTAGTGAATAAGATGCAGGTTTTGCGCAGAAGTACTCAGTGAATTCACCCATGAGAACCCCTCAGGCAAGTGTTACAATGTCACAACAGCGAGTCTCATCAACTCCTACGGAAGTTGATTAATCTCAAAGGTATAAAATGAATGAAAGCCTCATTTAAAAGCATCCTCTGTGTACCTCTTTTCAGCAGTGAGATCCCTGTCAAAACATCCCATGTTATATATCTGTCTCTAATCATCATTACTATCACATCTATCTCTGGAGAGAGAGGGGAAGAATACATTGTATTCTTCACGTGGTGTTTTAATTATTTATTTCATGTTTATCTCTTACTGTACTTCCGCTGTTTCTTTGAAAGATGAGACATGCAAGTGTCAGGAAGATGCACTTTGATCGTGGTATTATCACCATCACCATTTGCAACAGCATAAAAACATCTCTAGATGGAAAAAAGGGCTTTTTGGGCTGCTCAATATGACCTCAGGAAGTTTCCTTAGATTGGTTCACTGTTTGCTTCTCTCTTTCAGCAACGAGTGCAAAAACAATAACCAAATGGGTAGAAGCTGTTAGTTCTGAGAGCTGTGTTAACCGCACCACAAAGGGTTAAATTAATTTCACCATAAGATTGCGATCAAGCAAACATGCGTTGTGGTGACAGAAGTTCCAATGCAACAGTCAAAGCTCTTCATACACACTCTCCAAGCTCTCCAGCAGAATACATACACTCCATATAAGAAAAAATATGTTTTTTCAAAAAACCAATTTGCAGTCGCTTGACTCTCGAGGTTACAATGACATGTGCACTGCGGGCATATTTGCTAGAGCGTTTCATAGATTCAATTAGTTCATCGGTGAGGCACAAGAACCGCTTCTCTCTAGGCAACCATTTTGATTGAATATTTATAGATTTGCAATGTAATGAGATCTGTAAAATGCTGACGTACATTTCCTCTGAACGCAACATGAAACTTAGTATGAGATACAGCCATGGTGGCGACTGTTCAATTAAGTAAATCTAAAGCCATTTCTATCCCTGAGTATAGAGATGTTTTAGTGTTTTAACACTTCAGTGGTGTACCTTTGCTGATTTTCAACCCGCTTTGTATTGATACTATGTAAATGCACAATGTTTACTCCCTTTCTGTGTTACCTTGACTGAGAAATTTATTTGTCAGAAAAGCTCTTTTGACAGCTCCAGGGCTCTTGCACCTGGGA
Organism: Pimephales promelas; assembly: GCF_988280905.1. Classification (NCBI taxonomy): domain Eukaryota; kingdom Metazoa; phylum Chordata; class Actinopteri; order Cypriniformes; family Leuciscidae; genus Pimephales; species Pimephales promelas. The sequence continues at coordinate 28,614,528 of NC_142784.1, forward strand.
ACAATACAAGTCGACATCATTATAACTTAAACTTTAAGAAGTATTTCCTTCGAAAGCAAGGTTGTATTCTACTCTGGTCAAGTTTATCTATTGCAGACTGGTGGGAGTGGCCTTGAATAGCAACATGCACAGTGCATCATGGGTGTTGAAGTTTTTCTAACCATTTGGCAAAAGGGAAGACACCTTTCTACTGTATAGACAGCCAAGATTTTTGACAGCCATTTTGTCAGTTGTGAAATACCCCTTTAAAGCTTGTTTTTAGTATATCATTGTCGTGTAAAAGTACCCTGAGTACATCTGACCATGTCTTTCGTTAAGTTGAAAGTGCAGTAATGAGATTCGATTTGGGAACAACTTGGATTCGATGGCTTTCTCTTAGGTATCCACTATCACAAAGATGTAACCTGCAAAAAATATGATGAATATATCAGTGATGTGATGTGAACTGATCTATTTGCTGAGCCAGTTCAGTAGAATTCAAGTGAAACTGTATTTTCAACAAGAAACAAAGACCGGAGTCAGGACAAATGAGAGTTTGCCAAAATAATGGCTAAAAGAGGTTCTTAGTATTACCTAATAATAAACCAAATGTGAAATCTTTTGAAAAATTCATTTTAGAGCATGATCAACTTACATTACATTTTTATTAAAGATTACACGGTCAAAATAAATTGAACAGTTTTTTATCTCTATGAATTCATAATGTTAACATTAATGTCAAAGCATTGAAAGTAAAGAGCAAAATGAGAGTTTCAGATCTGTTTTTCACATACTGATGAATTTGCACCACATTTTTTTTCACAAATGCAAAAAACCTTGCTGGCCTGAGCATATTTTAAAAAGAAAATCAGTGTTGAATAGACTGAAATGGTGGTTCAATAACAGTGACTCTACTACTTCTTTCTATCTCACGTGTAGAGCTTCTACCTGCTTCTGTCTTAAAATGCCCCTCTGCTGCAGAGGTCATGCTCTATTAACTGTAATACTTTGCAAAGCCCTTGAGTGAAATTCCTATGAAATGATGAAGGATATAACCATTTGCCATCCTCCTAAAATCTTTCTTGTGCTATATATCCTGTGTCCAAATTCTTTTATCACTTGATTTATAAGTTGCTCAGAACTTTAACCAATTGGCCCCTGCTGCTGCTGCTCTTTGTAAAACTGGTTTCACTGAGCCACATATGAGTGATTCAGAAGAGCCAAAATTTTTCCAGACTCAGGTCAGGCAAGTCAGGTTTCTGTGTTAAATTGGAAGAAATTTGGTGAGCGACATATGAAATCAAGTGTAAAATCTTGTCAGTGTTATTGGAGAGAGAACCTGGAAGCACAGTTTTAGCCCTGTGTTTTCAGTCATGGATGGACACCAGCTCAATTCCCCCCTTTGACTTTTTATTCTCACTTTCCTTCTATAATTGTGCCAGCAGAACACAATCTTACTAAATTGCAAAGGGGTCT